>NC_142467.1:115895000-116231250 GCF_049115385.1 Moschus berezovskii
CTGGGGCTGCCGCAAGGGCACCACCCTCCCAGGGAAAGGCCAAACACACCCCACATGTCTTTGCTCCTCTGGAGAGCTGCAGGCAACCTCAAACTCTCAGGAAGCTTCTCGGCTGAGACGCAGAAGCACTCTGGCTGGGATCTCGCATCCCCTGCCTGGAGGCCCATGGTGCCTGTTTCTCCCTGGGCGTTGCTTCACCAGAGCGGCCAGGCAACCTCTGCCCCATCTACCCTTCTGCTCTTCCCTTCCAGCTGACAGAGTTCTCCCTGCTCTACTCTAGCCCTAGGAAGTTTGGAGACAACCGGGCTCCTCCTCCTCTGCAAGGAGTCCCGGGGCCCAGTTGGAGTGGAAAGGCGAAACCACAGGCAAGCCCAGGAAAGTGCTGAGTCATGTCTGACACACTCCCTCAGCCTGCTCCTTCATGGCTAGCGAGGCTGTGAGCTAGGAAAGTCTTTGGAAGCTCAGCAAGTGGCAGCGAGATGCAGGCCCCAACCCAGCAATCCCGGTGCTTGGAGCAGGTCTCACAGCCTCCCAGTGCCAAAGCGAGCTCCTCTCTGCCAAATGCAGCTGTGCACACGCAGGCCGCTCTGCTGCCTCTGCATCCACGAAGGAAGCTCTCTAGGCCCGCTTCCTGCGAAATCTGCTTCAGCCTGAGGGAAAAGCCCTTGGAGAGGTCTTTGCTCAGGGGCAGTTGCTCCTGTGCCTGGGGAAGAGGGAAGGGCACCACACTCCCAAGGAAAGGCCAGACACACTCCACACGTCTTTGCTCCTCTGGAGGGCGGCATGGAGCCTCCAACTGGGAGGTCGCTTCTCAGCGGAGACGCAGGGGCATTCTGGCTGTGATCCCGCAGCCCCTGCCTGGAGGCCCACGGTGCCTGTTTCTCTCTGGGCGTTGCTTCCACAGTGCGGCCAAGCAACGTCTTCACCATGGGCACAACAGCGCTTCCCTTCCGCCTGACAGACGTCTCAGTGCTCTGCTCCAGACCTCTGAAGTGGGGAGACAACCGAGCCCAGCCTCCTTTCCAAGGAGTCCTGCGCCTTGGATTGCACTGAAAGGCAATAGCACGGGGAAGCCTAGGAAGGGGCTGAGTCACGTCGGACACACTTCCTCAGCCTGCTCCTTTCAGGGAAGCAACGCTGGGAGCTAGGAAAGCCTTCTCCAGCTCGGAGAGTGCAAGAGAGATGCAGGCCGCGCACCCGGAAATCTCGGTGCTTGGAGCCAATCTCAGCGTCTCCCAGGGGCAAAGCGAACGCCTCTCTGCCAAATCCAGCTGTGCAGACGCAGGCCGCTAGGCTGCCTCTGCATTGGCGAAGGAAGCTCTCTCCTCCCGCTTCCTGCGAAATCTGCTTCTCAGCCTCAGCGAATCTCAGTGGGAACGGTCTTTCCTCTGGGGCCGTTGCTCCTGGGCCTGGGGCTGCCGCAAGGGCACCACCCTCCCAGGGAAAGGCCAAACACACCCCACATGTCTTTGCTCCTCTGGAGAGCTGCAGGCAACCTCAAACTCTCAGGAAGCTTCTCGGCTGAGACGCAGAAGCACTCTGGCTGGGATCTCGCATCCCCTGCCTGGAGGCCCATGGTGCCTGTTTCTCCCTGGGCGTTGCTTCACCAGAGCGGCCAGGCAACCTCTGCCCCATCTACCCTTCTGCTCTTCCCTTCCAGCTGACAGAGTTCTCCCTGCTCTACTCTAGCCCTAGGAAGTTTGGAGACAACCGGGCTCCTCCTCCTCTGCAAGGAGTCCCGGGGCCCAGTTGGAGTGGAAAGGCGAAACCACAGGCAAGCCCAGGAAAGTGCTGAGTCATGTCTGACACACTCCCTCAGCCTGCTCCTTCATGGCTAGCGAGGCTGTGAGCTAGGAAAGTCTTTGGAAGCTCAGCAAGTGGCAGCGAGATGCAGGCCCCAACCCAGCAATCCCGGTGCTTGGAGCAGGTCTCACAGCCTCCCAGTGCCAAAGCGAGCTCCTCTCTGCCAAATGCAGCTGTGCACACGCAGGCCGCTCTGCTGCCTCTGCATCCACGAAGGAAGCTCTCTAGGCCCGCTTCCTGCGAAATCTGCTTCAGCCTGAGGGAAAAGCCCTTGGAGAGGTCTTTGCTCAGGGGCAGTTGCTCCTGTGCCTGGGGAAGAGGGAAGGGCACCACACTCCCAAGGAAAGGCCAGACACACTCCACACGTCTTTGCTCCTCTGGAGGGCGGCATGGAACCTCCAAATGGGAGGTCGCTTCTCAGCGGAGACGCAGGGGCATTCTGGCTGTGATCCCGCAGCCCCTGCCTGGAGGCCCACGGTGCCTGTTTCTCTCTGGGCGTTGCTTCCACAGTGCGGCCAAGCAACGTCTTCACCATGGGCACAACAGCGCTTCCCTTCCGCCTGACAGACGTCTCAGTGCTCTGCTCTAGACCTCTGAAGTGGGGAGACAACCGAGCCCAGCCTCCTTTCCAAGGAGTCCTGCGCCTTCGATTGCACTGAAAGGCAATAGCACGGGGAAGCCTAGGAAGGGGCTGAGTCACGTCGGACACACTTCCTCAGCCTGCTCCTTTCAGGGAAGCAACGCTGGGAGCTAGGAAAGCCTTCTCCAGCTCGGAGAGTGCAAGAGAGATGCAGGCCGCGCACCCGGAAAACTCGGTGCTTGGAGCCAATCTCAGCGTCTCCCAGGGGCAAAGCGAACGCCTCTCTGCCAAATCCAGCTGTGCAGACGCAGGCCGCTAGGCTGCCTCTGCATTGGCGAAGGAAGCTCTCTCCTCCCGCTTCCTGCAAAATCTGCTTCTCAGCCTCAGCGAATCTCAGTGGGAACGGTCTTTCCTCTGGGGCCGTTGCTCCTGGGCCTGGGGCTGCCGCAAGGGCACCACCCTCCCAGGGAAAGGCCAAACACACCCCACATGTCTTTGCTCCTCTGGAGAGCTGCAGGCAACCTCAAACTCTCAGGAAGCTTCTCGGCTGAGACGCAGAAGCACTCTGGCTGGGATCTCGCATCCCCTGCCTGGAGGCCCATGGTGCCTGTTTCTCCCTGGGCGTTGCTTCACCAGAGCGGCCAGGCAACCTCTGCCCCATCTACCCTTCTGCTCTTCCCTTCCAGCTGACAGAGTTCTCCCTGCTCTACTCTAGCCCTAGGAAGTTTGGAGACAACCGGGCTCCTCCTCCTCTGCAAGGAGTCCCGGGGCCCAGTTGGAGTGGAAAGGCGAAACCACAGGCAAGCCCAGGAAAGTGCTGAGTCATGTCTGACACACTCCCTCAGCCTGCTCCTTCATGGCTAGCGAGGCTGTGAGCTAGGAAAGTCTTTGGAAGCTCAGCAAGTGGCAGCGAGATGCAGGCCCCAACCCAGCAATCCCGGTGCTTGGAGCAGGTCTCACAGCCTCCCAGTGCCAAAGCGAGCTCCTCTCTGCCAAATGCAGCTGTGCACACGCAGGCCGCTCTGCTGCCTCTGCATCCACGAAGGAAGCTCTCTAGGCCCGCTTCCTGCGAAATCTGCTTCAGCCTGAGGGAAAAGCCCTTGGAGAGGTCTTTGCTCAGGGGCAGTTGCTCCTGTGCCTGGGGAAGAGGGAAGGGCACCACACTCCCAAGGAAAGGCCAGACACACTCCACACGTCTTTGCTCCTCTGGAGGGCGGCATGGAGCCTCCAACTGGGAGGTCGCTTCTCAGCGGAGACGCAGGGGCATTCTGGCTGTGATCCCGCAGCCCCTGCCTGGAGGCCCACGGTGCCTGTTTCTCTCTGGGCGTTGCTTCCACAGTGCGGCCAAGCAACGTCTTCACCATGGGCACAACAGCGCTTCCCTTCCGCCTGACAGACGTCTCAGTGCTCTGCTCTAGACCTCTGAAGTGGGGAGACAACCGAGCCCAGCCTCCTTTCCAAGGAGTCCTGCGCCTTCGATTGCACTGAAAGGCAATAGCACGGGGAAGCCTAGGAAGGGGCTGAGTCACGTCGGACACACTTCCTCAGCCTGCTCCTTTCAGGGAAGCAACGCTGGGAGCTAGGAAAGCCTTCTCCAGCTCGGAGAGTGCAAGAGAGATGCAGGCCGCGCACCCGGAAATCTCGGTGCTTGGAGCCAATCTCAGCGTCTCCCAGGGGCAAAGCGAACGCCTCTCTGCCAAATCCAGCTGTGCAGACGCAGGCCGCTAGGCTGCCTCTGCATTGGCGAAGGAAGCTCTCTCCTCCCGCTTCCTGCGAAATCTGCTTCTCAGCCTCAGCGAATCTCAGTGGGAACGGTCTTTCCTCTGGGGCCGTTGCTCCTGGGCCTGGGGCTGCCGCAAGGGCACCACCCTCCCAGGGAAAGGCCAAACACACCCCACATGTCTTTGCTCCTCTGGAGAGCTGCATGCAACCTCAAACTCTCAGGAAGCTTCTCGGCTGAGACGCAGAAGCACTCTGGCTGGGATCTCGCATCCCCTGCCTGGAGGCCCATGGTGCCTGTTTCTCCCTGGGCGTTGCTTCACCAGAGCGGCCAGGCAACCTCTGCCCCATCTACCCTTCTGCTCTTCCCTTCCAGCTGACAGAGTTCTCCCTGCTCTACTCTAGCCCTAGGAAGTTTGGAGACAACCGGGCTCCTCCTCCTCTGCAAGGAGTCCCGGGGCCCAGTTGGAGTGGAAAGGCGAAACCACAGGCAAGCCCAGGAAAGTGCTGAGTCATGTCTGACACACTCCCTCAGCCTGCTCCTTCATGGCTAGCGAGGCTGTGAGCTAGGAAAGTCTTTGGAAGCTCAGCAAGTGGCAGCGAGATGCAGGCCCCAACCCAGCAATCCCGGTGCTTGGAGCAGGTCTCACAGCCTCCCAGTGCCAAAGCGAGCTCCTCTCTGCCAAATGCAGCTGTGCACACGCAGGCCGCTCTGCTGCCTCTGCATCCACGAAGGAAGCTCTCTAGGCCCGCTTCCTGCGAAATCTGCTTCAGCCTGAGGGAAAAGCCCTTGGAGAGGTCTTTGCTCAGGGGCAGTTGCTCCTGTGCCTGGGGAAGAGGGAAGGGCACCACACTCCCAAGGAAAGGCCAGACACACTCCACACGTCTTTGCTCCTCTGGAGGGCGGCATGGAGCCTCCAACTGGGAGGTCGCTTCTCAGCGGAGACGCAGGGGCATTCTGGCTGTGATCCCGCAGCCCCTGCCTGGAGGCCCACGGTGCCTGTTTCTCTCTGGGCGTTGCTTCCACAGTGCGGCCAAGCAACGTCTTCACCATGGGCACAACAGCGCTTCCCTTCCGCCTGACAGACGTCTCAGTGCTCTGCTCTAGACCTCTGAAGTGGGGAGACAACCGAGCCCAGCCTCCTTTCCAAGGAGTCCTGCGCCTTCGATTGCACTGAAAGGCAATAGCACGGGGAAGCCTAGGAAGGGGCTGAGTCACGTCGGACACACTTCCTCAGCCTGCTCCTTTCAGGGAAGCAACGCTGGGAGCTAGGAAAGCCTTCTCCAGCTCGGAGAGTGCAAGAGAGATGCAGGCCGCGCACCCGGAAATCTCGGTGCTTGGAGCCAATCTCAGCGTCTCCCAGGGGCAAAGCGAACGCCTCTCTGCCAAATCCAGCTGTGCAGACGCAGGCCGCTAGGCTGCCTCTGCATTGGCGAAGGAAGCTCTCTCCTCCCGCTTCCTGCGAAATCTGCTTCTCAGCCTCAGCGAATCTCAGTGGGAACGGTCTTTCCTCTGGGGCCGTTGCTCCTGGGCCTGGGGCTGCCGCAAGGGCACCACCCTCCCAGGGAAAGGCCAAACACACCCCACATGTCTTTGCTCCTCTGGAGAGCTGCAGGCAACCTCAAACTCTCAGGAAGCTTCTCGGCTGAGACGCAGAAGCACTCTGGCTGGGATCTCGCATCCCCTGCCTGGAGGCCCATGGTGCCTGTTTCTCCCTGGGCGTTGCTTCACCAGAGCGGCCAGGCAACCTCTGCCCCATCTACCCTTCTGCTCTTCCCTTCCAGCTGACAGAGTTCTCCCTGCTCTACTCTAGCCCTAGGAAGTTTGGAGACAACCGGGCTCCTCCTCCTCTGCAAGGAGTCCCGGGGCCCAGTTGGAGTGGAAAGGCGAAACCACAGGCAAGCCCAGGAAAGTGCTGAGTCATGTCTGACACACTCCCTCAGCCTGCTCCTTCATGGCTAGCGAGGCTGTGAGCTAGGAAAGTCTTCGGAAGCTCAGCAAGTGGCAGCGAGCTGCAGGCCCCAACCCAGCAATCCCGGTGCTTGGAGCAGGTCTCACAGCCTCCCAGTGCCAAAGCGAGCTCCTCTCTGCCAAATGCAGCTGTGCACACGCAGGCCGCTCTGCTGCCTCTGCATCCACGAAGGAAGCTCTCTAGGCCCGCTTCCTGCGAAATCTGCTTCAGCCTGAGGGAAAAGCCCTTGGAGAGGTCTTTGCTCAGGGGCAGTTGCTCCTGTGCCTGGGGAAGAGGGAAGGGCACCACACTCCCAAGGAAAGGCCAGACACACTCCACACGTCTTTGCTCTCTGGAGGGCGGCATGGAGCCTCCAACTGGGAGGTCGCTTCTCAGCGGAGACGCAGGGGCATTCTGGCTGTGATCCCGCAGCCCCTGCCTGGAGGCCCACGGTGCCTGTTTCTCTCTGGGCGTTGCTTCCACAGTGCGGCCAAGCAACGTCTTCACCATGGGCACAACAGCGCTTCCCTTCCGCCTGACAGACGTCTCAGTGCTCTGCTCTAGACCTCTGAAGTGGGGAGACAACCGAGCCCAGCCTCCTTTCCAAGGAGTCCTGCGCCTTCGATTGCACTGAAAGGCAATAGCACGGGGAAGCCTAGGAAGGGGCTGAGTCACGTCGGACACACTTCCTCAGCCTGCTCCTTTCAGGGAAGCAACGCTGGGAGCTAGGAAAGCCTTCTCCAGCTCGGAGAGTGCAAGAGAGATGCAGGCCGCGCACCCGGAAATCTCGGTGCTTGGAGCCAATCTCAGCGTCTCCCAGGGGCAAAGCGAACGCCTCTCTGCCAAATCCAGCTGTGCAGACGCAGGCCGCTAGGCTGCCTCTGCATTGGCGAAGGAAGCTCTCTCCTCCCGCTTCCTGCGAAATCTGCTTCTCAGCCTCAGCGAATCTCAGTGGGAACGGTCTTTCCTCTGGGGCCGTTGCTCCTGGGCCTGGGGCTGCCGCAAGGGCACCACCCTCCCAGGGAAAGGCCAAACACACCCCACATGTCTTTGCTCCTCTGGAGAGCTGCAGGCAACCTCAAACTCTCAGGAAGCTTCTCGGCTGAGACGCAGAAGCACTCTGGCTGGGATCTCGCATCCCCAGCCTGGAGGCCCATGGTGCCTGTTTCTCCCTGGGCGTTGCTTCACCAGAGCGGCCAGGCAACCTCTGCCCCATCTACCCTTCTGCTCTTCCCTTCCAGCTGACAGAGTTCTCCCTGCTCTACTCTAGCCCTAGGAAGTTTGGAGACAACCGGGCTCCTCCTCCTCTGCAAGGAGTCCCGGGGCCCAGTTGGAGTGGAAAGGCGAAACCACAGGCAAGCCCAGGAAAGTGCTGAGTCATGTCTGACACACTCCCTCAGCCTGCTCCTTCATGGCTAGCGAGGCTGTGAGCTAGGAAAGTCTTTGGAAGCTCAGCAAGTGGCAGCGAGATGCAGGCCCCAACCCAGCAATCCCGGTGCTTGGAGCAGGTCTCACAGCCTCCCAGTGCCAAAGCGAGCTCCTCTCTGCCAAATGCAGCTGTGCACACGCAGGCCGCTCTGCTGCCTCTGCATCCACGAAGGAAGCTCTCTAGGCCCGCTTCCTGCGAAATCTGCTTCAGCCTGAGGGAAAAGCCCTTGGAGAGGTCTTTGCTCAGGGGCAGTTGCTCCTGTGCCTGGGGAAGAGGGAAGGGCACCACACTCCCAAGGAAAGGCCAGACACACTCCACACGTCTTTGCTCTCTGGAGGGCGGCATGGAGCCTCCAACTGGGAGGTCGCTTCTCAGCGGAGACGCAGGGGCATTCTGGCTGTGATCCCGCAGCCCCTGCCTGGAGGCCCACGGTGCCTGTTTCTCTCTGGGCGTTGCTTCCACAGTGCGGCCAAGCAACGTCTTCACCATGGGCACAACAGCGCTTCCCTTCCGCCTGACAGACGTCTCAGTGCTCTGCTCTAGACCTCTGAAGTGGGGAGACAACCGAGCCCAGCCTCCTTTCCAAGGAGTCCTGCGCCTTCGATTGCACTGAAAGGCAATAGCACGGGGAAGCCTAGGAAGGGGCTGAGTCACGTCGGACACACTTCCTCAGCCTGCTCCTTTCAGGGAAGCAACGCTGGGAGCTAGGAAAGCCTTCTCAAGCTCGGAGAGTGCAAGAGAGATGCAGGCCGCGCACCCGGAAATCTCGGTGCTTGGAGCCAATCTCAGCGTCTCCCAGGGGCAAAGCGAACGCCTCTCTGCCAAATCCAGCTGTGCAGACGCAGGCCGCTAGGCTGCCTCTGCATTGGCGAAGGAAGCTCTCTCCTCCCGCTTCCTGCGAAATCTGCTTCTCAGCCTCAGCGAATCTCAGTGGGAACGGTCTTTCCTCTGGGGCCGTTGCTCCTGGGCCTGGGGCTGCCGCAAGGGCACCACCCTCCCAGGGAAAGGCCAAACACACCCCACATGTCTTTGCTCCTCTGGAGAGCTGCATGCAACCTCAAACTCTCAGGAAGCTTCTCGGCTGAGACGCAGAAGCACTCTGGCTGGGATCTCGCATCCCCTGCCTGGAGGCCCATGGTGCCTGTTTCTCCCTGGGCGTTGCTTCACCAGAGCGGCCAGGCAACCTCTGCCCCATCTACCCTTCTGCTCTTCCCTTCCAGCTGACAGAGTTCTCCCTGCTCTACTCTAGCCCTAGGAAGTTTGGAGACAACCGGGCTCCTCCTCCTCTGCAAGGAGTCCCGGGGCCCAGTTGGAGTGGAAAGGCGAAACCACAGGCAAGCCCAGGAAAGTGCTGAGTCATGTCTGACACACTCCCTCAGCCTGCTCCTTCATGGCTAGCGAGGCTGTGAGCTAGGAAAGTCTTTGGAAGCTCAGCAAGTGGCAGCGAGCTGCAGGCCCCAACCCAGCAATCCCGGTGCTTGGAGCAGGTCTCACAGCCTCCCAGTGCCAAAGCGAGCTCCTCTCTGCCAAATGCAGCTGTGCACACGCAGGCCGCTCTGCTGCCTCTGCATCCACGAAGGAAGCTCTCTAGGCCCGCTTCCTGCGAAATCTGCTTCAGCCTGAGGGAAAAGCCCTTGGAGAGGTCTTTGCTCAGGGGCAGTTGCTCCTGTGCCTGGGGAAGAGGGAAGGGCACCACACTCCCAAGGAAAGGCCAGACACACTCCACACGTCTTTGCTCCTCTGGAGGGCGGCATGGAGCCTCCAACTGGGAGGTCGCTTCTCAGCGGAGACGCAGGGGCATTCTGGCTGTGATCCCGCAGTCCCTGCCTGGAGGCCCACGGTGCCTGTTTCTCTCTGGGCGTTGCTTCCACAGTGCGGCCAAGCAACGTCTTCACCATGGGCACAACAGCGCTTCCCTTCCGCCTGACAGACGTCTCAGTGCTCTGCTCTAGACCTCTGAAGTGGGGAGACAACCGAGCCCAGCCTCCTTTCCAAGGAGTCCTGCGCCTTGGATTGCACTGAAAAGCAATAGCACGGGGAAGCCTAGGAAGGGGCTGAGTCACGTCGGACACACTTCCTCAGCCTGCTCCTTTCAGGGAAGCAACGCTGGGAGCTAGGAAAGCCTTCTCCAGCTCGGAGAGTGCAAGAGAGATGCAGGCCGCGCACCCGGAAATCTCGGTGCTTGGAGCCAATCTCAGCGTCTCCCAGGGGCAAAGCGAACGCCTCTCTGCCAAATCCAGCTGTGCAGACGCAGGCCGCTAGGCTGCCTCTGCATTGGCGAAGGAAGCTCTCTCCTCCCGCTTCCTGCGAAATCTGCTTCTCAGCCTCAGCGAATCTCAGTGGGAACGGTCTTTCCTCTGGGGCCGTTGCTCCTGGGCCTGGGGCTGCCGCAAGGGCACCACCCTCCCAGGGAAAGGCCAAACACACCCCACATGTCTTTGCTCCTCTGGAGAGCTGCAGGCAACCTCAAACTCTCAGGAAGCTTCTCGGCTGAGACGCAGAAGCACTCTGGCTGGGATCTCGCATCCCCTGCCTGGAGGCCCATGGTGCCTGTTTCTCCCTGGGCGTTGCTTCACCAGAGCGGCCAGGCAACCTCTGCCCCATCTACCCTTCTGCTCTTCCCTTCCAGCTGACAGAGTTCTCCCTGCTCTACTCTAGCCCTAGGAAGTTTGGAGACAACCGGGCTCCTCCTCCTCTGCAAGGAGTCCCGGGGCCCAGTTGGAGTGGAAAGGCGAAACCACAGGCAAGCCCAGGAAAGTGCTGAGTCATGTCTGACACACTCCCTCAGCCTGCTCCTTCATGGCTAGCGAGGCTGTGAGCTAGGAAAGTCTTTGGAAGCTCAGCAAGTGGCAGCGAGATGCAGGCCCCAACCCAGCAATCCCGGTGCTTGGAGCAGGTCTCACAGCCTCCCAGTGCCAAAGCGAGCTCCTCTCTGCCAAATGCAGCTGTGCACACGCAGGCCGCTCTGCTGCCTCTGCATCCACGAAGGAAGCTCTCTAGGCCCGCTTCCTGCGAAATCTGCTTCAGCCTGAGGGAAAAGCCCTTGGAGAGGTCTTTGCTCAGGGGCAGTTGCTCCTGTGCCTGGGGAAGAGGGAAGGGCACCACACTCCCAAGGAAAGGCCAGACACACTCCACACGTCTTTGCTCCTCTGGAGGGCGGCATGGAGCCTCCAACTGGGAGGTCGCTTCTCAGCGGAGACGCAGGGGCATTCTGGCTGTGATCCCGCAGCCCCTGCCTGGAGGCCCACGGTGCCTGTTTCTCTCTGGGCGTTGCTTCCACAGTGCGGCCAAGCAACGTCTTCACCATGGGCACAACAGCGCTTCCCTTCCGCCTGACAGACGTCTCAGTGCTCTGCTCTAGACCTCTGAAGTGGGGAGACAACCGAGCCCAGCCTCCTTTCCAAGGAGTCCTGCGCCTTGGATTGCACTGAAAAGCAATAGCACGGGGAAGCCTAGGAAGGGGCTGAGTCACGTCGGACACACTTCCTCAGCCTGCTCCTTTCAGGGAAGCAACGCTGGGAGCTAGGAAAGCCTTCTCCAGCTCGGAGAGTGCAAGAGAGATGCAGGCCGCGCACCCGGAAATCTCGGTGCTTGGAGCCAATCTCAGCGTCTCCCAGGGGCAAAGCGAACGCCTCTCTGCCAAATCCAGCTGTGCAGACGCAGGCCGCTAGGCTGCCTCTGCATTGGCGAAGGAAGCTCTCTCCTCCCGCTTCCTGCGAAATCTGCTTCTCAGCCTCAGCGAATCTCAGTGGGAACGGTCTTTCCTCTGGGGCCGTTGCTCCTGGGCCTGGGGCTGCCGCAAGGGCACCACCCTCCCAGGGAAAGGCCAAACACACCCCACATGTCTTTGCTCCTCTGGAGAGCTGCAGGCAACCTCAAACTCTCAGGAAGCTTCTCGGCTGAGACGCAGAAGCACTCTGGCTGGGATCTCGCATCCCCTGCCTGGAGGCCCATGGTGCCTGTTTCTCCCTGGGCGTTGCTTCACCAGAGCGGCCAGGCAACCTCTGCCCCATCTACCCTTCTGCTCTTCCCTTCCAGCTGACAGAGTTCTCCCTGCTCTACTCTAGCCCTAGGAAGTTTGGAGACAACCGGGCTCCTCCTCCTCTGCAAGGAGTCCCGGGGCCCAGTTGGAGTGGAAAGGCGAAACCACAGGCAAGCCCAGGAAAGTGCTGAGTCATGTCTGACACACTCCCTCAGCCTGCTCCTTCATGGCTAGCGAGGCTGTGAGCTAGGAAAGTCTTTGGAAGCTCAGCAAGTGGCAGCGAGATGCAGGCCCCAACCCAGCAATCCCGGTGCTTGGAGCAGGTCTCACAGCCTCCCAGTGCCAAAGCGAGCTCCTCTCTGCCAAATGCAGCTGTGCACACGCAGGCCGCTCTGCTGCCTCTGCATCCACGAAGGAAGCTCTCTAGGCCCGCTTCCTGCGAAATCTGCTTCAGCCTGAGGGAAAAGCCCTTGGAGAGGTCTTTGCTCAGGGGCAGTTGCTCCTGTGCCTGGGGAAGAGGGAAGGGCACCACACTCCCAAGGAAAGGCCAGACACACTCCACACGTCTTTGCTCCTCTGGAGGGCGGCATGGAGCCTCCAACTGGGAGGTCGCTTCTCAGCGGAGACGCAGGGGCATTCTGGCTGTGATCCCGCAGCCCCTGCCTGGAGGCCCACGGTGCCTGTTTCTCTCTGGGCGTTGCTTCCACAGTGCGGCCAAGCAACGTCTTCACCATGGGCACAACAGCGCTTCCCTTCCGCCTGACAGACGTCTCAGTGCTCTGCTCTAGACCTCTGAAGTGGGGAGACAACCGAGCCCAGCCTCCTTTCCAAGGAGTCCTGCGCTTTCGATTGCACTGAAAGGCAATAGCACGGGGAAGCCTAGGAAGGGGCTGAGTCACGTCGGACACACTTCCTCAGCCTGCTCCTTTCAGGGAAGCAACGCTGGGAGCTAGGAAAGCCTTCTCCAGCTCGGAGAGTGCAAGAGAGATGCAGGCCGCGCACCCGGAAATCTCGGTGCTTGGAGCCAATCTCAGCGTCTCCCAGGGGCAAAGCGAACGCCTCTCTGCCAAATCCAGCTGTGCAGACGCAGGCCGCTAGGCTGCCTCTGCATTGGCGAAGGAAGCTCTCTCCTCCCGCTTCCTGCGAAATCTGCTTCTCAGCCTCAGCGAATCTCAGTGGGAACGGTCTTTCCTCTGGGGCCGTTGCTCCTGGGCCTGGGGCTGCCGCAAGGGCACCACCCTCCCAGGGAAAGGCCAAACACACCCCACATGTCTTTGCTCCTCTGGAGAGCTGCAGGCAACCTCAAACTCTCAGGAAGCTTCTCGGCTGAGACGCAGAAGCACTCTGGCTGGGATCTCGCATCCCCTGCCTGGAGGCCCATGGTGCCTGTTTCTCCCTGGGCGTTGCTTCACCAGAGCGGCCAGGCAACCTCTGCCCCATCTACCCTTCTGCTCTTCCCTTCCAGCTGACAGAGTTCTCCCTGCTCTACTCTAGCCCTAGGAAGTTTGGAGACAACCGGGCTCCTCCTCCTCTGCAAGGAGTCCCGGGGCCCAGTTGGAGTGGAAAGGCGAAACCACAGGCAAGCCCAGGAAAGTGCTGAGTCATGTCTGACACACTCCCTCAGCCTGCTCCTTCATGGCTAGCGAGGCTGTGAGCTAGGAAAGTCTTTGGAAGCTCAGCAAGTGGCAGCGAGATGCAGGCCCCAACCCAGCAATCCCGGTGCTTGGAGCAGGTCTCACAGCCTCCCAGTGCCAAAGCGAGCTCCTCTCTGCCAAATGCAGCTGTGCACACGCAGGCCGCTCTGCTGCCTCTGCATCCACGAAGGAAGCTCTCTAGGCCCGCTTCCTGCGAAATCTGCTTCAGCCTGAGGGAAAAGCCCTTGGAGAGGTCTTTGCTCAGGGGCAGTTGCTCCTGTGCCTGGGGAAGAGGGAAGGGCACCACACTCCCAAGGAAAAGCCAGACACACTCCACACGTCTTTGCTCCTCTGGAGGGCGGCATGGAGCCTCCAACTGGGAGGTCGCTTCTCAGCGGAGACGCAGGGGCATTCTGGCTGTGATCCCGCAGCCCCTGCCTGGAGGCCCACGGTGCCTGTTTCTCTCTGGGCGTTGCTTCCACAGTGCGGCCAAGCAACGTCTTCACCATGGGCACAACAGCGCTTCCCTTCCGCCTGACAGACGTCTCAGTGCTCTGCTCTAGACCTCTGAAGTGGGGAGACAACCGAGCCCAGCCTCCTTTCCAAGGAGTCCTGCGCCTTCGATTGCACTGAAAGGCAATAGCACGGGGAAGCCTAGGAAGGGGCTGAGTCACGTCGGACACACTTCCTCAGCCTGCTCCTTTCAGGGAAGCAACGCTGGGAGCTAGGAAAGCCTTCTCCAGCTCGGAGAGTGCAAGAGAGATGCAGGCCGCGCACCCGGAAATCTCGGTGCTTGGAGCCAATCTCAGCGTCTCCCAGGGGCAAAGCGAACGCCTCTCTGCCAAATCCAGCTGTGCAGACGCAGGCCGCTAGGCTGCCTCTGCATTGGCGAAGGAAGCTCTCTCCTCCCGCTTCCTGCGAAATCTGCTTCTCAGCCTCAGCGAATCTCAGTGGGAACGGTCTTTCCTCTGGGGCCGTTGCTCCTGGGCCTGGGGCTGCCGCAAGGGCACCACCCTCCCAGGGAAAGGCCAAACACACCCCACATGTCTTTGCTCCTCTGGAGAGCTGCAGGCAACCTCAAACTCTCAGGAAGCTTCTCGGCTGAGACGCAGAAGCACTCTGGCTGGGATCTCGCATCCCCTGCCTGGAGGCCCATGGTGCCTGTTTCTCCCTGGGCGTTGCTTCACCAGAGCGGCCAGGCAACCTCTGCCCCATCTACCCTTCTGCTCTTCCCTTCCAGCTGACAGAGTTCTCCCTGCTCTACTCTAGCCCTAGGAAGTTTGGAGACAACCGGGCTCCTCCTCCTCTGCAAGGAGTCCCGGGGCCCAGTTGGAGTGGAAAGGCGAAACCACAGGCAAGCCCAGGAAAGTGCTGAGTCATGTCTGACACACTCCCTCAGCCTGCTCCTTCATGGCTAGCGAGGCTGTGAGCTAGGAAAGTCTTTGGAAGCTCAGCAAGTGGCAGCGAGCTGCAGGCCCCAACCCAGCAATCCCGGTGCTTGGAGCAGGTCTCACAGCCTCCCAGTGCCAAAGCGAGCTCCTCTCTGCCAAATGCAGCTGTGCACACGCAGGCCGCTCTGCTGCCTCTGCATCCACGAAGGAAGCTCTCTAGGCCCGCTTCCTGCGAAATCTGCTTCAGCCTGAGGGAAAAGCCCTTGGAGAGGTCTTTGCTCAGGGGCAGTTGCTCCTGTGCCTGGGGAAGAGGGAAGGGCACCACACTCCCAAGGAAAGGCCAGACACACTCCACACGTCTTTGCTCCTCTGGAGGGCGGCATGGAGCCTCCAACTGGGAGGTCGCTTCTCAGCGGAGACGCAGGGGCATTCTGGCTGTGATCCCGCAGCCCCTGCCTGGAGGCCCACGGTGCCTGTTTCTCTCTGGGCGTTGCTTCCACAGTGCGGCCAAGCAACGTCTTCACCATGGGCACAACAGCGCTTCCCTTCCGCCTGACAGACGTCTCAGTGCTCTGCTCTAGACCTCTGAAGTGGGGAGACAACCGAGCCCAGCCTCCTTTCCAAGGAGTCCTGCGCCTTCGATTGCACTGAAAGGCAATAGCACGGGGAAGCCTAGGAAGGGGCTGAGTCACGTCGGACACACTTCCTCAGCCTGCTCCTTTCAGGGAAGCAACGCTGGGAGCTAGGAAAGCCTTCTCCAGCTCGGAGAGTGCAAGAGAGATGCAGGCCGCGCACCCGGAAATCTCGGTGCTTGGAGCCAATCTCAGCGTCTCCCAGGGGCAAAGCGAACGCCTCTCTGCCAAATCCAGCTGTGCAGACGCAGGCCGCTAGGCTGCCTCTGCATTGGCGAAGGAAGCTCTCTCCTCCCGCTTCCTGCGAAATCTGCTTCTCAGCCTCAGCGAATCTCAGTGGGAACGGTCTTTCCTCTGGGGCCGTTGCTCCTGGGCCTGGGGCTGCCGCAAGGGCACCACCCTCCCAGGGAAAGGCCAAACACACCCCACATGTCTTTGCTCCTCTGGAGAGCTGCAGGCAACCTCAAACTCTCAGGAAGCTTCTCGGCTGAGATGCAGAAGCACTCTGGCTGGGATCTCGCATCCCCTGCCTGGAGGCCCATGGTGCCTGTTTCTCCCTGGGCGTTGCTTCACCAGAGCGGCCAGGCAACCTCTGCCCCATCTACCCTTCTGCTCTTCCCTTCCAGCTGACAGAGTTCTCCCTGCTCTACTCTAGCCCTAGGAAGTTTGGAGACAACCGGGCTCCTCCTCCTCTGCAAGGAGTCCCGGGGCCCAGTTGGAGTGGAAAGGCGAAACCACAGGCAAGCCCAGGAAAGTGCTGAGTCATGTCTGACACACTCCCTCAGCCTGCTCCTTCATGGCTAGCGAGGCTGTGAGCTAGGAAAGTCTTTGGAAGCTCAGCAAGTGGCAGCGAGATGCAGGCCCCAACCCAGCAATCCCGGTGCTTGGAGCAGGTCTCACAGCCTCCCAGTGCCAAAGCGAGCTCCTCTCTGCCAAATGCAGCTGTGCACACGCAGGCCGCTCTGCTGCCTCTGCATCCACGAAGGAAGCTCTCTAGGCCCGCTTCCTGCGAAATCTGCTTCAGCCTGAGGGAAAAGCCCTTGGAGAGGTCTTTGCTCAGGGGCAGTTGCTCCTGTGCCTGGGGAAGAGGGAAGGGCACCACACTCCCAAGGAAAGGCCAGACACACTCCACACGTCTTTGCTCCTCTGGAGGGCGGCATGGAGCCTCCAACTGGGAGGTCGCTTCTCAGCGGAGACGCAGGGGCATTCTGGCTGTGATCCCGCAGCCCCTGCCTGGAGGCCCACGGTGCCTGTTTCTCTCTGGGCGTTGCTTCCACAGTGCGGCCAAGCAACGTCTTCACCATGGGCACAACAGCGCTTCCCTTCCGCCTGACAGACGTCTCAGTGCTCTGCTCTAGACCTCTGAAGTGGGGAGACAACCGAGCCCAGCCTCCTTTCCAAGGAGTCCTGCGCTTTCGATTGCACTGAAAGGCAATAGCACGGGGAAGCCTAGGAAGGGGCTGAGTCACGTCGGACACACTTCCTCAGCCTGCTCCTTTCAGGGAAGCAACGCTGGGAGCTAGGAAAGCCTTCTCCAGCTCGGAGAGTGCAAGAGAGATGCAGGCCGCGCACCCGGAAATCTCGGTGCTTGGAGCCAATCTCAGCGTCTCCCAGGGGCAAAGCGAACGCCTCTCTGCCAAATCCAGCTGTGCAGACGCAGGCCGCTAGGCTGCCTCTGCATTGGCGAAGGAAGCTCTCTCCTCCCGCTTCCTGCGAAATCTGCTTCTCAGCCTCAGCGAATCTCAGTGGGAACGGTCTTTCCTCTGGGGCCGTTGCTCCTGGGCCTGGGGCTGCCGCAAGGGCACCACCCTCCCAGGGAAAGGCCAAACACACCCCACATGTCTTTGCTCCTCTGGAGAGCTGCAGGCAACCTCAAACTCTCAGGAAGCTTCTCGGCTGAGACGCAGAAGCACTCTGGCTGGGATCTCGCATCCCCTGCCTGGAGGCCCATGGTGCCTGTTTCTCCCTGGGCGTTGCTTCACCAGAGCGGCCAGGCAACCTCTGCCCCATCTACCCTTCTGCTCTTCCCTTCCAGCTGACAGAGTTCTCCCTGCTCTACTCTAGCCCTAGGAAGTTTGGAG
Organism: Moschus berezovskii; assembly: GCF_049115385.1. Lineage (NCBI taxonomy): Eukaryota > Metazoa > Chordata > Mammalia > Artiodactyla > Moschidae > Moschus > Moschus berezovskii. The sequence goes on from NC_142467.1 coordinate 115,912,204, forward strand.
ACAACCGGGCTCCTCCTCCTCTGCAAGGAGTCCCGGGGCCCAGTTGGAGTGGAAAGGCGAAACCACAGGCAAGCCCAGGAAAGTGCTGAGTCATGTCTGACACACTCCCTCAGCCTGCTCCTTCATGGCTAGCGAGGCTGTGAGCTAGGAAAGTCTTTGGAAGCTCAGCAAGTGGCAGCGAGCTGCAGGCCCCAACCCAGCAATCCCGGTGCTTGGAGCAGGTCTCACAGCCTCCCAGTGCCAAAGCGAGCTCCTCTCTGCCAAATGCAGCTGTGCACACGCAGGCCGCTCTGCTGCCTCTGCATCCACGAAGGAAGCTCTCTAGGCCCGCTTCCTGCGAAATCTGCTTCAGCCTGAGGGAAAAGCCCTTGGAGAGGTCTTTGCTCAGGGGCAGTTGCTCCTGTGCCTGGGGAAGAGGGAAGGGCACCACACTCCCAAGGAAAGGCCAGACACACTCCACACGTCTTTGCTCCTCTGGAGGGCGGCATGGAGCCTCCAACTGGGAGGTCGCTTCTCAGCGGAGACGCAGGGGCATTCTGGCTGTGATCCCGCAGCCCCTGCCTGGAGGCCCACGGTGCCTGTTTCTCTCTGGGCGTTGCTTCCACAGTGCGGCCAAGCAACGTCTTCACCATGGGCACAACAGCGCTTCCCTTCCGCCTGACAGACGTCTCAGTGCTCTGCTCTAGACCTCTGAAGTGGGGAGACAACCGAGCCCAGCCTCCTTTCCAAGGAGTCCTGCGCCTTGGATTGCACTGAAAGGCAATAGCACGGGGAAGCCTAGGAAGGGGCTGAGTCACGTCGGACACACTTCCTCAGCCTGCTCCTTTCAGGGAAGCAACGCTGGGAGCTAGGAAAGCCTTCTCCAGCTCGGAGAGTGCAAGAGAGATGCAGGCCGCGCACCCGGAAATCTCGGTGCTTGGAGCCAATCTCAGCGTCTCCCAGGGGCAAAGCGAACGCCTCTCTGCCAAATCCAGCTGTGCAGACGCAGGCCGCTAGGCTGCCTCTGCATTGGCGAAGGAAGCTCTCTCCTCCCGCTTCCTGCGAAATCTGCTTCTCAGCCTCAGCGAATCTCAGTGGGAACGGTCTTTCCTCTGGGGCCGTTGCTCCTGGGCCTGGGGCTGCCGCAAGGGCACCACCCTCCCAGCGAAAGGCCAAACACACCCCACATGTCTTTGCTCCTCTGGAGAGCTGCAGGCAACCTCAAACTCTCAGGAAGCTTCTCGGCTGAGACGCAGAAGCACTCTGGCTGGGATCTCGCATCCCCTGCCTGGAGGCCCATGGTGCCTGTTTCTCCCTGGGCGTTGCTTCACCAGAGCGGCCAGGCAACCTCTGCCCCATCTACCCTTCTGCTCTTCCCTTCCAGCTGACAGAGTTCTCCCTGATCTACTCTAGCCCTAGGAAGTTTGGAGACAACCAGGCTCCTCCTCCTCTGCAAGGAGTCCCGGGGCCCAGTTGGAGTGGAAAGGCGAAACCACAGGCAAGCCCAGGAAAGTGCTGAGTCATGTCTGACACACTCCCTCAGCCTGCTCCTTCATGGCTAGCGAGGCTGTGAGCTAGGAAAGTCTTTGGAAGCTCAGCAAGTGGCAGCGAGCTGCAGGCCCCAACCCAGCAATCCCGGTGCTTGGAGCAGGTCTCACAGCCTCCCAGTGCCAAAGCGAGCTCCTCTCTGCCAAATGCAGCTGTGCACACGCAGGCCGCTCTGCTGCCTCTGCATCCACGAAGGAAGCTCTCTAGGCCCGCTTCCTGCGAAATCTGCTTCAGCCTGAGGGAAAAGCCCTTGGAGAGGTCTTTGCTCAGGGGCAGTTGCTCCTGTGCCTGGGGAAGAGGGAAGGGCACCACACTCCCAAGGAAAGGCCAGACACACTCCACACGTCTTTGCTCCTCTGGAGGGCGGCATGGAGCCTCCAACTGGGAGGTCGCTTCTCAGCGGAGACGCAGGGGCATTCTGGCTGTGATCCCGCAGCCCCTGCCTGGAGGCCCACGGTGCCTGTTTCTCTCTGGGCGTTGCTTCCACAGTGCGGCCAAGCAACGTCTTCACCATGGGCACAACAGCGCTTCCCTTCCGCCTGACAGACGTCTCAGTGCTCTGCTCTAGACCTCTGAAGTGGGGAGACAACCGAGCCCAGCCTCCTTTCCAAGGAGTCCTGCGCCTTCGATTGCACTGAAAGGCAATAGCACGGGGAAGCCTAGGAAGGGGCTGAGTCACGTCGGACACACTTCCTCAGCCTGCTCCTTTCAGGGAAGCAACGCTGGGAGCTAGGAAAGCCTTCTCCAGCTCGGAGAGTGCAAGAGAGATGCAGGCCGCGCACCCGGAAATCTCGGTGCTTGGAGCCAATCTCAGCGTCTCCCAGGGGCAAAGCGAACGCCTCTCTGCCAAATCCAGCTGTGCAGACGCAGGCCGCTAGGCTGCCTCTGCATTGGCGAAGGAAGCTCTCTCCTCCCGCTTCCTGCGAAATCTGCTTCTCAGCCTCAGCGAATCTCAGTGGGAACGGTCTTTCCTCTGGGGCCGTTGCTCCTGGGCCTGGGGCTGCCGCAAGGGCACCACCCTCCCAGGGAAAGGCCAAACACACCCCACATGTCTTTGCTCCTCTGGAGAGCTGCAGGCAACCTCAAACTCTCAGGAAGCTTCTCGGCTGAGACGCAGAAGCACTCTGGCTGGGATCTCGCATCCCCTGCCTGGAGGCCCATGGTACCTGTTTCTCCCTGGGCGTTGCTTCACCAGAGCGGCCAGGCAACCTCTGCCCCATCTACCCTTCTGCTCTTCCCTTCCAGCTGACAGAGTTCTCCCTGCTCTACTCTAGCCCTAGGAAGTTTGGAGACAACCGGGCTCCTCCTCCTCTGCAAGGAGTCCCGGGGCCCAGTTGGAGTGGAAAGGCGAAACCACAGGCAAGCCCAGGAAAGTGCTGAGTCATGTCTGACACACTCCCTCAGCCTGCTCCTTCATGGCTAGCGAGGCTGTGAGCTAGGAAAGTCTTTGGAAGCTCAGCAAGTGGCAGCGAGATGCAGGCCCCAACCCAGCAATCCCGGTGCTTGGAGCAGGTCTCACAGCCTCCCAGTGCCAAAGCGAGCTCCTCTCTGCCAAATGCAGCTGTGCACACGCAGGCCGCTCTGCTGCCTCTGCATCCACGAAGGAAGCTCTCTAGGCCCGCTTCCTGCGAAATCTGCTTCAGCCTGAGGGAAAAGCCCTTGGAGAGGTCTTTGCTCAGGGGCAGTTGCTCCTGTGCCTGGGGAAGAGGGAAGGGCACCACACTCCCAAGGAAAGGCCAGACACACTCCACACGTCTTTGCTCCTCTGGAGGGCGGCATGGAGCCTCCAACTGGGAGGTCGCTTCTCAGCGGAGACGCAGGGGCATTCTGGCTGTGATCCCGCAGCCCCTGCCTGGAGGCCCACGGTGCCTGTTTCTCTCTGGGCGTTGCTTCCACAGTGCGGCCAAGCAACGTCTTCACCATGGGCACAACAGCGCTTCCCTTCCGCCTGACAGACGTCTCAGTGCTCTGCTCTAGACCTCTGAAGTGGGGAGACAACCGAGCCCAGCCTCCTTTCCAAGGAGTCCTGCGCCTTCGATTGCACTGAAAGGCAATAGCACGGGGAAGCCTAGGAAGGGGCTGAGTCACGTCGGACACACTTCCTCAGCCTGCTCCTTTCAGGGAAGCAACGCTGGGAGCTAGGAAAGCCTTCTCCAGCTCGGAGAGTGCAAGAGAGATGCAGGCCGCGCACCCGGAAATCTCGGTGCTTGGAGCCAATCTCAGCGTCTCCCAGGGGCAAAGCGAACGCCTCTCTGCCAAATCCAGCTGTGCAGACGCAGGCCGCTAGGCTGCCTCTGCATTGGCGAAGGAAGCTCTCTCCTCCCGCTTCCTGCGAAATCTGCTTCTCAGCCTCAGCGAATCTCAGTGGGAACGGTCTTTCCTCTGGGGCCGTTGCTCCTGGGCCTGGGGCTGCCGCAAGGGCACCACCCTCCCAGCGAAAGGCCAAACACACCCCACATGTCTTTGCTCCTCTGGAGAGCTGCAGGCAACCTCAAACTCTCAGGAAGCTTCTCGGCTGAGACGCAGAAGCACTCTGGCTGGGATCTCGCATCCCCTGCCTGGAGGCCCATGGTGCCTGTTTCTCCCTGGGCGTTGCTTCACCAGAGCGGCCAGGCAACCTCTGCCCCATCTACCCTTCTGCTCTTCCCTTCCAGCTGACAGAGTTCTCCCTGATCTACTCTAGCCCTAGGAAGTTTGGAGACAACCAGGCTCCTCCTCCTCTGCAAGGAGTCCCGGGGCCCAGTTGGAGTGGAAAGGCGAAACCACAGGCAAGCCCAGGAAAGTGCTGAGTCATGTCTGACACACTCCCTCAGCCTGCTCCTTCATGGCTAGCGAGGCTGTGAGCTAGGAAAGTCTTTGGAAGCTCAGCAAGTGGCAGCGAGCTGCAGGCCCCAACCCAGCAATCCCGGTGCTTGGAGCAGGTCTCACAGCCTCCCAGTGCCAAAGCGAGCTCCTCTCTGCCAAATGCAGCTGTGCACACGCAGGCCGCTCTGCTGCCTCTGCATCCACGAAGGAAGCTCTCTAGGCCCGCTTCCTGCGAAATCTGCTTCAGCCTGAGGGAAAAGCCCTTGGAGAGGTCTTTGCTCAGGGGCAGTTGCTCCTGTGCCTGGGGAAGAGGGAAGGGCACCACACTCCCAAGGAAAGGCCAGACACACTCCACACGTCTTTGCTCCTCTGGAGGGCGGCATGGAGCCTCCAACTGGGAGGTCGCTTCTCAGCGGAGACGCAGGGGCATTCTGGCTGTGATCCCGCAGCCCCTGCCTGGAGGCCCACGGTGCCTGTTTCTCTCTGGGCGTTGCTTCCACAGTGCGGCCAAGCAACGTCTTCACCATGGGCACAACAGCGCTTCCCTTCCGCCTGACAGACGTCTCAGTGCTCTGCTCTAGACCTCTGAAGTGGGGAGACAACCGAGCCCAGCCTCCTTTCCAAGGAGTCCTGCGCCTTCGATTGCACTGAAAGGCAATAGCACGGGGAAGCCTAGGAAGGGGCTGAGTCACGTCGGACACACTTCCTCAGCCTGCTCCTTTCAGGGAAGCAACGCTGGGAGCTAGGAAAGCCTTCTCCAGCTCGGAGAGTGCAAGAGAGATGCAGGCCGCGCACCCGGAAATCTCGGTGCTTGGAGCCAATCTCAGCGTCTCCCAGGGGCAAAGCGAACGCCTCTCTGCCAAATCCAGCTGTGCAGACGCAGGCCGCTAGGCTGCCTCTGCATTGGCGAAGGAAGCTCTCTCCTCCCGCTTCCTGCGAAATCTGCTTCTCAGCCTCAGCGAATCTCAGTGGGAACGGTCTTTCCTCTGGGGCCGTTGCTCCTGGGCCTGGGGCTGCCGCAAGGGCACCACCCTCCCAGGGAAAGGCCAAACACACCCCACATGTCTTTGCTCCTCTGGAGAGCTGCAGGCAACCTCAAACTCTCAGGAAGCTTCTCGGCTGAGACGCAGAAGCACTCTGGCTGGGATCTCGCATCCCCTGCCTGGAGGCCCATGGTGCCTGTTTCTCCCTGGGCGTTGCTTCACCAGAGCGGCCAGGCAACCTCTGCCCCATCTACCCTTCTGCTCTTCCCTTCCAGCTGACAGAGTTCTCCCTGCTCTACTCTAGCCCTAGGAAGTTTGGAGACAACCGGGCTCCTCCTCCTCTGCAAGGAGTCCCGGGGCCCAGTTGGAGTGGAAAGGCGAAACCACAGGCAAGCCCAGGAAAGTGCTGAGTCATGTCTGACACACTCCCTCAGCCTGCTCCTTCATGGCTAGCGAGGCTGTGAGCTAGGAAAGTCTTTGGAAGCTCAGCAAGTGGCAGCGAGATGCAGGCCCCAACCCAGCAATCCCGGTGCTTGGAGCAGGTCTCACAGCCTCCCAGTGCCAAAGCGAGCTCCTCTCTGCCAAATGCAGCTGTGCACACGCAGGCCGCTCTGCTGCCTCTGCATCCACGAAGGAAGCTCTCTAGGCCCGCTTCCTGCGAAATCTGCTTCAGCCTGAGGGAAAAGCCCTTGGAGAGGTCTTTGCTCAGGGGCAGTTGCTCCTGTGCCTGGGGAAGAGGGAAGGGCACCACACTCCCAAGGAAAGGCCAGACACACTCCACACGTCTTTGCTCCTCTGGAGGGCGGCATGGAGCCTCCAACTGGGAGGTCGCTTCTCAGCGGAGACGCAGGGGCATTCTGGCTGTGATCCCGCAGCCCCTGCCTGGAGGCCCACGGTGCCTGTTTCTCTCTGGGCGTTGCTTCCACAGTGCGGCCAAGCAACGTCTTCACCATGGGCACAACAGCGCTTCCCTTCCGCCTGACAGACGTCTCAGTGCTCTGCTCTAGACCTCTGAAGTGGGGAGACAACCGAGCCCAGCCTCCTTTCCAAGGAGTCCTGCGCCTTCGATTGCACTGAAAGGCAATAGCACGGGGAAGCCTAGGAAGGGGCTGAGTCACGTCGGACACACTTCCTCAGCCTGCTCCTTTCAGGGAAGCAACGCTGGGAGCTAGGAAAGCCTTCTCCAGCTCGGAGAGTGCAAGAGAGATGCAGGCCGCGCACCCGGAAATCTCGGTGCTTGGAGCCAATCTCAGCGTCTCCCAGGGGCAAAGCGAACGCCTCTCTGCCAAATCCAGCTGTGCAGACGCAGGCCGCTAGGCTGCCTCTGCATTGGCGAAGGAAGCTCTCTCCTCCCGCTTCCTGCGAAATCTGCTTCTCAGCCTCAGCGAATCTCAGTGGGAACGGTCTTTCCTCTGGGGCCGTTGCTCCTGGGCCTGGGGCTGCCGCAAGGGCACCACCCTCCCAGGGAAAGGCCAAACACACCCCACATGTCTTTGCTCCTCTGGAGAGCTGCAGGCAACCTCAAACTCTCAGGAAGCTTCTCGGCTGAGACGCAGAAGCACTCTGGCTGGGATCTCGCATCCCCTGCCTGGAGGCCCATGGTGCCTGTTTCTCCCTGGGCGTTGCTTCACCAGAGCGGCCAGGCAACCTCTGCCCCATCTACCCTTCTGCTCTTCCCTTCCAGCTGACAGAGTTCTCCCTGCTCTACTCTAGCCCTAGGAAGTTTGGAGACAACCGGGCTCCTCCTCCTCTGCAAGGAGTCCCGGGGCCCAGTTGGAGTGGAAAGGCGAAACCACAGGCAAGCCCAGGAAAGTGCTGAGTCATGTCTGACACACTCCCTCAGCCTGCTCCTTCATGGCTAGCGAGGCTGTGAGCTAGGAAAGTCTTTGGAAGCTCAGCAAGTGGCAGCGAGCTGCAGGCCCCAACCCAGCAATCCCGGTGCTTGGAGCAGGTCTCACAGCCTCCCAGTGCCAAAGCGAGCTCCTCTCTGCCAAATGCAGCTGTGCACACGCAGGCCGCTCTGCTGCCTCTGCATCCACGAAGGAAGCTCTCTAGGCCCGCTTCCTGCGAAATCTGCTTCAGCCTGAGGGAAAAGCCCTTGGAGAGGTCTTTGCTCAGGGGCAGTTGCTCCTGTGCCTGGGGAAGAGGGAAGGGCACCACACTCCCAAGGAAAGGCCAGACACACTCCACACGTCTTTGCTCCTCTGGAGGGCGGCATGGAGCCTCCAACTGGGAGGTCGCTTCTCAGCGGAGACGCAGGGGCATTCTGGCTGTGATCCCGCAGCCCCTGCCTGGAGGCCCACGGTGCCTGTTTCTCTCTGGGCGTTGCTTCCACAGTGCGGCCAAGCAACGTCTTCACCATGGGCACAACAGCGCTTCCCTTCCGCCTGACAGACGTCTCAGTGCTCTGCTCTAGACCTCTGAAGTGGGGAGACAACCGAGCCCAGCCTCCTTTCCAAGGAGTCCTGCGCCTTCGATTGCACTGAAAGGCAATAGCACGGGGAAGCCTAGGAAGGGGCTGAGTCACGTCGGACACACTTCCTCAGCCTGCTCCTTTCAGGGAAGCAACGCTGGGAGCTAGGAAAGCCTTCTCCAGCTCGGAGAGTGCAAGAGAGATGCAGGCCGCGCACCCGGAAATCTCGGTGCTTGGAGCCAATCTCAGCGTCTCCCAGGGGCAAAGCGAACGCCTCTCTGCCAAATCCAGCTGTGCAGACGCAGGCCGCTAGGCTGCCTCTGCATTGGCGAAGGAAGCTCTCTCCTCCCGCTTCCTGCGAAATCTGCTTCTCAGCCTCAGCGAATCTCAGTGGGAACGGTCTTTCCTCTGGGGCCGTTGCTCCTGGGCCTGGGGCTGCCGCAAGGGCACCACCCTCCCAGGGAAAGGCCAAACACACCCCACATGTCTTTGCTCCTCTGGAGAGCTGCAGGCAACCTCAAACTCTCAGGAAGCTTCTCGGCTGAGACGCAGAAGCACTCTGGCTGGGATCTCGCATCCCCTGCCTGGAGGCCCATGGTGCCTGTTTCTCCCTGGGCGTTGCTTCACCAGAGCGGCCAGGCAACCTCTGCCCCATCTACCCTTCTGCTCTTCCCTTCCAGCTGACAGAGTTCTCCCTGCTCTACTCTAGCCCTAGGAAGTTTGGAGACAACCGGGCTCCTCCTCCTCTGCAAGGAGTCCCGGGGCCCAGTTGGAGTGGAAAGGCGAAACCACAGGCAAGCCCAGGAAAGTGCTGAGTCATGTCTGACACACTCCCTCAGCCTGCTCCTTCATGGCTAGCGAGGCTGTGAGCTAGGAAAGTCTTTGGAAGCTCAGCAAGTGGCAGCGAGCTGCAGGCCCCAACCCAGCAATCCCGGTGCTTGGAGCAGGTCTCACAGCCTCCCAGTGCCAAAGCGAGCTCCTCTCTGCCAAATGCAGCTGTGCACACGCAGGCCGCTCTGCTGCCTCTGCATCCACGAAGGAAGCTCTCTAGGCCCGCTTCCTGCGAAATCTGCTTCAGCCTGAGGGAAAAGCCCTTGGAGAGGTCTTTGCTCAGGGGCAGTTGCTCCTGTGCCTGGGGAAGAGGGAAGGGCACCACACTCCCAAGGAAAGGCCAGACACACTCCACACGTCTTTGCTCCTCTGGAGGGCGGCATGGAGCCTCCAACTGGGAGGTCGCTTCTCAGCGGAGACGCAGGGGCATTCTGGCTGTGATCCCGCAGCCCCTGCCTGGAGGCCCACGGTGCCTGTTTCTCTCTGGGCGTTGCTTCCACAGTGCGGCCAAGCAACGTCTTCACCATGGGCACAACAGCGCTTCCCTTCCGCCTGACAGACGTCTCAGTGCTCTGCTCTAGACCTCTGAAGTGGGGAGACAACCGAGCCCAGCCTCCTTTCCAAGGAGTCCTGCGCCTTCGATTGCACTGAAAGGCAATAGCACGGGGAAGCCTAGGAAGGGGCTGAGTCACTTCGGACACACTTCCTCAGCCTGCTCCTTTCAGGGAAGCAACGCTGGGAGCTAGGAAAGCCTTCTCCAGCTCGGAGAGTGCAAGAGAGATGCAGGCCGCGCACCCGGAAATCTCGGTGCTTGGAGCCAATCTCAGCGTCTCCCAGGGGCAAAGCGAACGCCTCTCTGCCAAATCCAGCTGTGCAGACGCAGGCCGCTAGGCTGCCTCTGCATTGGCGAAGGAAGCTCTCTCCTCCCGCTTCCTGCGAAATCTGCTTCTCAGCCTCAGCGAATCTCAGTGGGAACGGTCTTTCCTCTGGGGCCGTTGCTCCTGGGCCTGGGGCTGCCGCAAGGGCACCACCCTCCCAGGGAAAGGCCAAACACACCCCACATGTCTTTGCTCCTCTGGAGAGCTGCAGGCAACCTCAAACTCTCAGGAAGCTTCTCGGCTGAGACGCAGAAGCACTCTGGCTGGGATCTCGCATCCCCTGCCTGGAGGCCCATGGTGCCTGTTTCTCCCTGGGCGTTGCTTCACCAGAGCGGCCAGGCAACCTCTGCCCCATCTACCCTTCTGCTCTTCCCTTCCAGCTGACAGAGTTCTCCCTGCTCTACTCTAGCCCTAGGAAGTTTGGAGACAACCGGGCTCCTCCTCCTCTGCAAGGAGTCCCGGGGCCCAGTTGGAGTGGAAAGGCGAAACCACAGGCAAGCCCAGGAAAGTGCTGAGTCATGTCTGACACACTCCCTCAGCCTGCTCCTTCATGGCTAGCGAGGCTGTGAGCTAGGAAAGTCTTTGGAAGCTCAGCAAGTGGCAGCGAGATGCAGGCCCCAACCCAGCAATCCCGGTGCTTGGAGCAGGTCTCACAGCCTCCCAGTGCCAAAGCGAGCTCCTCTCTGCCAAATGCAGCTGTGCACACGCAGGCCGCTCTGCTGCCTCTGCATCCACGAAGGAAGCTCTCTAGGCCCGCTTCCTGCGAAATCTGCTTCAGCCTGAGGGAAAAGCCCTTGGAGAGGTCTTTGCTCAGGGGCAGTTGCTCCTGTGCCTGGGGAAGAGGGAAGGGCACCACACTCCCAAGGAAAGGCCAGACACACTCCACACGTCTTTGCTCCTCTGGAGGGCGGCATGGAGCCTCCAACTGGGAGGTCTCTTCTCAGCGGAGACGCAGGGGCATTCTGGCTGTGATCCCGCAGCCCCTGCCTGGAGGCCCACGGTGCCTGTTTCTCTCTGGGCGTTGCTTCCACAGTGCGGCCAAGCAACGTCTTCACCATGGGCACAACAGCGCTTCCCTTCCGCCTGACAGACGTCTCAGTGCTCTGCTCTAGACCTCTGAAGTGGGGAGACAACCGAGCCCAGCCTCCTTTCCAAGGAGTCCTGCGCCTTCGATTGCACTGAAAGGCAATAGCACGGGGAAGCCTAGGAAGGGGCTGAGTCACGTCGGACACACTTCCTCAGCCTGCTCCTTTCAGGGAAGCAACGCTGGGAGCTAGGAAAGCCTTCTCAAGCTCGGAGAGTGCAAGAGAGATGCAGGCCGCGCACCCGGAAATCTCGGTGCTTGGAGCCAATCTCAGCGTCTCCCAGGGGCAAAGCGAACGCCTCTCTGCCAAATCCAGCTGTGCAGACGCAGGCCGCTAGGCTGCCTCTGCATTGGCGAAGGAAGCTCTCTCCTCCCGCTTCCTGCGAAATCTGCTTCTCAGCCTCAGCGAATCTCAGTGGGAACGGTCTTTCCTCTGGGGCCGTTGCTCCTGGGCCTGGGGCTGCCGCAAAGGCACCACCCTCCCAGGGAAAGGCCAAACACACCCCACATGTCTTTGCTCCTCTGGAGAGCTGCAGGCAACCTCAAACTCTCAGGAAGCTTCTCGGCTGAGACGCAGAAGCACTCTGGCTGGGATCTCGCATCCCCTGCCTGGAGGCCCATGGTGCCTGTTTCTCCCTGGGCGTTGCTTCACCAGAGCGGCCAGGCAACCTCTGCCCCATCTACCCTTCTGCTCTTCCCTTCCAGCTGACAGAGTTCTCCCTGCTCTACTCTAGCCCTAGGAAGTTTGGAGACAACCGGGCTCCTCCTCCTGTGCAAGGAGTCCCGGGGCCCAGTTGGAGTGGAAAGGCGAAACCACAGGCAAGCCCAGGAAAGTGCTGAGTCATGTCTGACACACTCCCTCAGCCTGCTCCTTCATGGCTAGCGAGGCTGTGAGCTAGGAAAGTCTTTGGAAGCTCAGCAAGTGGCAGCGAGATGCAGGCCCCAACCCAGCAATCCCGGTGCTTGGAGCAGGTCTCACAGCCTCCCAGTGCCAAAGCGAGCTCCTCTCTGCCAAATGCAGCTGTGCACACGCAGGCCGCTCTGCTGCCTCTGCATCCACGAAGGAAGCTCTCTAGGCCCGCTTCCTGCGAAATCTGCTTCAGCCTGAGGGAAAAGCCCTTGGAGAGGTCTTTGCTCAGGGGCAGTTGCTCCTGTGCCTGGGGAAGAGGGAAGGGCACCACACTCCCAAGGAAAGGCCAGACACACTCCACACGTCTTTGCTCCTCTGGAGGGCGGCATGGAGCCTCCAACTGGGAGGTCGCTTCTCAGCGGAGACGCAGGGGCATTCTGGCTGTGATCCCGCAGCCCCTGCCTGGAGGCCCACGGTGCCTGTTTCTCTCTGGGCGTTGCTTCCACAGTGCGGCCAAGCAACGTCTTCACCATGGGCACAACAGCGCTTCCCTTCCGCCTGACAGACGTCTCAGTGCTCTGCTCTAGACCTCTGAAGTGGGGAGACAACCGAGCCCAGCCTCCTTTCCAAGGAGTCCTGCGCCTTCGATTGCACTGAAAGGCAATAGCACGGGGAAGCCTAGGAAGGGGCTGAGTCACGTCGGACACACTTCCTCAGCCTGCTCCTTTCAGGGAAGCAACGCTGGGAGCTAGGAAAGCCTTCTCCAGCTCGGAGAGTGCAAGAGAGATGCAGGCCGCGCACCCGGAAATCTCGGTGCTTGGAGCCAATCTCAGCGTCTCCCAGGGGCAAAGCGAACGCCTCTCTGCCAAATCCAGCTGTGCAGACGCAGGCCGCTAGGCTGCCTCTGCATTGGCGAAGGAAGCTCTCTCCTCCCGCTTCCTGCGAAATCTGCTTCTCAGCCTCAGCGAATCTCAGTGGGAACGGTCTTTCCTCTGGGGCCGTTGCTCCTGGGCCTGGGGCTGCCGCAAGGGCACCACCCTCCCAGGGAAAGGCCAAACACACCCCACATGTCTTTGCTCCTCTGGAGAGCTGCAGGCAACCTCAAACTCTCAGGAAGCTTCTCGGCTGAGACGCAGAAGCACTCTGGCTGGGATCTCGCATCCCCTGCCTGGAGGCCCATGGTGCCTGTTTCTCCCTGGGCGTTGCTTCACCAGAGCGGCCAGGCAACCTCTGCCCCATCTACCCTTCTGCTCTTCCCTTCCAGCTGACAGAGTTCTCCCTGCTCTACTCTAGCCCTAGGAAGTTTGGAGACAACCGGGCTCCTCCTCCTCTGCAAGGAGTCCCGGGGCCCAGTTGGAGTGGAAAGGCGAAACCACAGGCAAGCCCAGGAAAGTGCTGAGTCATGTCTGACACACTCCCTCAGCCTGCTCCTTCATGGCTAGCGAGGCTGTGAGCTAGGAAAGTCTTTGGAAGCTCAGCAAGTGGCAGCGAGCTGCAGGCCCCAACCCAGCAATCCCGGTGCTTGGAGCAGGTCTCACAGCCTCCCAGTGCCAAAGCGAGCTCCTCTCTGCCAAATGCAGCTGTGCACACGCAGGCCGCTCTGCTGCCTCTGCATCCACGAAGGAAGCTCTCTAGGCCCGCTTCCTGCGAAATCTGCTTCAGCCTGAGGGAAAAGCCCTTGGAGAGGTCTTTGCTCAGGGGCAGTTGCTCCTGTGCCTGGGGAAGAGGGAAGGGCACCACACTCCCAAGGAAAGGCCAGACACACTCCACACGTCTTTGCTCCTCTGGAGGGCGGCATGGAGCCTCCAACTGGGAGGTCGCTTCTCAGCGGAGACGCAGGGGCATTCTGGCTGTGATCCCGCAGCCCCTGCCTGGAGGCCCACGGTGCCTGTTTCTCTCTGGGCGTTGCTTCCACAGTGCGGCCAAGCAACGTCTTCACCATGGGCACAACAGCGCTTCCCTTCCGCCTGACAGACGTCTCAGTGCTCTGCTCTAGACCTCTGAAGTGGGGAGACAACCGAGCCCAGCCTCCTTTCCAAGGAGTCCTGCGCCTTGGATTGCACTGAAAGGCAATAGCACGGGGAAGCCTAGGAAGGGGCTGAGTCACGTCGGACACACTTCCTCAGCCTGCTCCTTTCAGGGAAGCAACGCTGGGAGCTAGGAAAGCCTTCTCCAGCTCGGAGAGTGCAAGAGAGATGCAGGCCGCGCACCCGGAAATCTCGGTGCTTGGAGCCAATCTCAGCGTCTCCCAGGGGCAAAGCGAACGCCTCTCTGCCAAATCGAGCTGTGCAGACGCAGGCCGCTAGGCTGCCTCTGCATTGGCGAAGGAAGCTCTCTCCTCCCGCTTCCTGCGAAATCTGCTTCTCAGCCTCAGCGAATCTCAGTGGGAACGGTCTTTCCTCTGGGGCCGTTGCTCCTGGGCCTGGGGCTGCCGCAAGGGCACCACCCTCCCAGGGAAAGGCCAAACACACCCCACATGTCTTTGCTCCTCTGGAGAGCTGCAGGCAACCTCAAACTCTCAGGAAGCTTCTCGGCTGAGACGCAGAAGCACTCTGGCTGGGATCTCGCATCCCCTGCCTGGAGGCCCATGGTGCCTGTTTCTCCCTGGGCGTTGCTTCACCAGAGCGGCCAGGCAACCTCTGCCCCATCTACCCTTCTGCTCTTCCCTTCCAGCTGACAGAGTTCTCCCTGCTCTACTCTAGCCCTAGGAAGTTTGGAGACAACCGGGCTCCTCCTCCTCTGCAAGGAGTCCCGGGGCCCAGTTGGAGTGGAAAGGCGAAACCACAGGCAAGCCCAGGAAAGTGCTGAGTCATGTCTGACACACTCCCTCAGCCTGCTCCTTCATGGCTAGCGAGGCTGTGAGCTAGGAAAGTCTTTGGAAGCTCAGCAAGTGGCAGCGAGATGCAGGCCCCAACCCAGCAATCCCGGTGCTTGGAGCAGGTCTCACAGCCTCCCAGTGCCAAAGCGAGCTCCTCTCTGCCAAATGCAGCTGTGCACACGCAGGCCGCTCTGCTGCCTCTGCATCCACGAAGGAAGCTCTCTAGGCCCGCTTCCTGCGAAATCTGCTTCAGCCTGAGGGAAAAGCCCTTGGAGAGGTCTTTGCTCAGGGGCAGTTGCTCCTGTGCCTGGGGAAGAGGGAAGGGCACCACACTCCCAAGGAAAGGCCAGACACACTCCACACGTCTTTGCTCCTCTGGAGGGCGGCATGGAGCCTCCAACTGGGAGGTCGCTTCTCAGCGGAGACGCAGGGGCATTCTGGCTGTGATCCCGCAGCCCCTGCCTGGAGGCCCACGGTGCCTGTTTCTCTCTGGGCGTTGCTTCCACAGTGCGGCCAAGCAACGTCTTCACCATGGGCACAACAGCGCTTCCCTTCCGCCTGACAGACGTCTCAGTGCTCTGCTCTAGACCTCTGAAGTGGGGAGACAACCGAGCCCAGCCTCCTTTCCAAGGAGTCCTGCGCTTTCGATTGCACTGAAAGGCAATAGCACGGGGAAGCCTAGGAAGGGGCTGAGTCACGTCGGACACTTCCTCAGCCTGCTCCTTTCAGGGAAGCAACGCTGGGAGCTAGGAAAGCCTTCTCCAGCTCGGAGAGTGCAAGAGAGATGCAGGCCGCGCACCCGGAAATCTCGGTGCTTGGAGCCAATCTCAGCGTCTCCCAGGGGCAAAGCGAACGCCTCTCTGCCAAATCCAGCTGTGCAGACGCAGGCCGCTAGGCTGCCTCTGCATTGGCGAAGGAAGCTCTCTCCTCCCGCTTCCTGCGAAATCTGCTTCTCAGCCTCAGCGAATCTCAGTGGGAACGGTCTTTCCTCTGGGGCCGTTGCTCCTGGGCCTGGGGCTGCCGCAAGGGCACCACCCTCCCAGGGAAAGGCCAAACACACCCCACATGTCTTTGCTCCTCTGGAGAGCTGCAGGCAACCTCAAACTCTCAGGAAGCTTCTCGGCTGAGACGCAGAAGCACTCTGGCTGGGATCTCGCATCCCCTGCCTGGAGGCCCATGGTGCCTGTTTCTCCCTGGGCGTTGCTTCACCAGAGCGGCCAGGCAACCTCTGCCCCATCTACCCTTCTGCTCTTCCCTTCCAGCTGACAGAGTTCTCCCTGCTCTACTCTAGCCCTAGGAAGTTTGGAGACAACCGGGCTCCTCCTCCTCTGCAAGGAGTCCCGGGGCCCAGTTGGAGTGGAAAGGCGAAACCACAGGCAAGCCCAGGAAAGTGCTGAGTCATGTCTGACACACTCCCTCAGCCTGCTCCTTCATGGCTAGCGAGGCTGTGAGCTAGGAAAGTCTTTGGAAGCTCAGCAAGTGGCAGCGAGATGCAGGCCCCAACCCAGCAATCCCGGTGCTTGGAGCAGGTCTCACAGCCTCCCAGTGCCAAAGCGAGCTCCTCTCTGCCAAATGCAGCTGTGCACACGCAGGCCGCTCTGCTGCCTCTGCATCCACGAAGGAAGCTCTCTAGGCCCGCTTCCTGCGAAATCTGCTTCAGCCTGAGGGAAAAGCCCTTGGAGAGGTCTTTGCTCAGGGGCAGTTGCTCCTGTGCCTGGGGAAGAGGGAAGGGCACCACACTCCCAAGGAAAAGCCAGACACACTCCACACGTCTTTGCTCCTCTGGAGGGCGGCATGGAGCCTCCAACTGGGAGGTCGCTTCTCAGCGGAGACGCAGGAGCATTCTGGCTGTGATCCCGCAGCCCCTGCCTGGAGGCCCACGGTGCCTGTTTCTCTCTGGGCGTTGCTTCCACAGTGCGGCCAAGCAACGTCTTCACCATGGGCACAACAGCGCTTCCCTTCCGCCTGACAGACGTCTCAGTGCTCTGCTCTAGACCTCTGAAGTGGGGAGACAACCGAGCCCAGCCTCCTTTCCAAGGAGTCCTGCGCCTTCGATTGCACTGAAAGGCAATAGCACGGGGAAGCCTAGGAAGGGGCTGAGTCACGTCGGACACACTTCCTCAGCCTGCTCCTTTCAGGGAAGCAACGCTGGGAGCTAGGAAAGCCTTCTCCAGCTCGGAGAGTGCAAGAGAGATGCAGGCCGCGCACCCGGAAATCTCGGTGCTTGGAGCCAATCTCAGCGTCTCCCAGGGGCAAAGCGAACGCCTCTCTGCCAAATCCAGCTGTGCAGACGCAGGCCGCTAGGCTGCCTCTGCATTGGCGAAGGAAGCTCTCTCCTCCCGCTTCCTGCGAAATCTGCTTCTCAGCCTCAGCGAATCTCAGTGGGAACGGTCTTTCCTCTGGGGCCGTTGCTCCTGGGCCTGGGGCTGCCGCAAGGGCACCACCCTCCCAGGGAAAGGCCAAACACACCCCACATGTCTTTGCTCCTCTGGAGAGCTGCAGGCAACCTCAAACTCTCAGGAAGCTTCTCGGCTGAGACGCAGAAGCACTCTGGCTGGGATCTCGCATCCCCTGCCTGGAGGCCCATGGTGCCTGTTTCTCCCTGGGCGTTGCTTCACCAGAGCGGCCAGGCAACCTCTGCCCCATCTACCCTTCTGCTCTTCCCTTCCAGCTGACAGAGTTCTCCCTGCTCTACTCTAGCCCTAGGAAGTTTGGAGACAACCGGGCTCCTCCTCCTCTGCAAGGAGTCCCGGGGCCCAGTTGGAGTGGAAAGGCGAAACCACAGGCAAGCCCAGGAAAGTGCTGAGTCATGTCTGACACACTCCCTCAGCCTGCTCCTTCATGGCTAGCGAGGCTGTGAGCTAGGAAAGTCTTTGGAAGCTCAGCAAGTGGCAGCGAGATGCAGGCCCCAACCCAGCAATCCCAGTGCTTGGAGCAGGTCTCACAGCCTCCCAGTGCCAAAGCGAGCTCCTCTCTGCCAAATGCAGCTGTGCACACGCAGGCCGCTCTGCTGCCTCTGCATCCACGAAGGAAGCTCTCTAGGCCCGCTTCCTGCGAAATCTGCTTCAGCCTGAGGGAAAAGCCCTTGGAGAGGTCTTTGCTCAGGGGCAGTTGCTCCTGTGCCTGGGGAAGAGGGAAGGGCACCACACTCCCAAGGAAAGGCCAGACACACTCCACACGTCTTTGCTCCTCTGGAGGGCGGCATGGAGCCTCCAACTGGGAGGTCGCTTCTCAGCGGAGACGCAGGGGCATTCTGGCTGTGATCCCGCAGCCCCTGCCTGGAGGCCCACGGTGCCTGTTTCTCTCTGGGCGTTGCTTCCACAGTGCGGCCAAGCAACGTCTTCACCATGGGCACAACAGCGCTTCCCTTCCGCCTGACAGACGTCTCAGTGCTCTGCTCTAGACCTCTGAAGTGGGGAGACAACCGAGCCCAGCCTCCTTTCCAAGGAGTCCTGCGCCTTCGATTGCACTGAAAGGCAATAGCACGGGGAAGCCTAGGAAGGGGCTGAGTCACGTCGGACACACTTCCTCAGCCTGCTCCTTTCAGGGAAGCAACGCTGGGAGCTAGGAAAGCCTTCTCCAGCTCGGAGAGTGCAAGAGAGATGCAGGCCGCGCACCCGGAAATCTCGGTGCTTGGAGCCAATCTCAGCGTCTCCCAGGGGCAAAGCGAACGCCTCTCTGCCAAATCCAGCTGTGCAGACGCAGGCCGCTAGGCTGCCTCTGCATTGGCGAAGGAAGCTCTCTCCTCCCGCTTCCTGCGAAATCTGCTTCTCAGCCTCAGCGAATCTCAGTGGGAACGGTCTTTCCTCTGGGGCCGTTGCTCCTGGGCCTGGGGCTGCCGCAAGGGCACCACCCTCCCAGGGAAAGGCCAAACACACCCCACATGTCTTTGCTCCTCTGGAGAGCTGCAGGCAACCTCAAACTCTCAGGAAGCTTCTCGGCTGAGACGCAGAAGCACTCTGGCTGGGATCTCGCATCCCCTGCCTGGAGGCCCATGGTGCCTGTTTCTCCCTGGGCGTTGCTTCACCAGAGCGGCCAGGCAACCTCTGCCCCATCTACCCTTCTGCTCTTCCCTTCCAGCTGACAGAGTTCTCCCTGCTCTACTCTAGCCCTAGGAAGTTTGGAGACAACCGGGCTCCTCCTCCTCTGCAAGGAGTCCCGGGGCCCAGTTGGAGTGGAAAGGCGAAACCACAGGCAAGCCCAGGAAAGTGCTGAGTCATGTCTGACACACTCCCTCAGCCTGCTCCTTCATGGCTAGCGAGGCTGTGAGCTAGGAAAGTCTTCGGAAGCTCAGCAAGTGGCAGCGAGCTGCAGGCCCCAACCCAGCAATCCCGGTGCTTGGAGCAGGTCTCACAGCCTCCCAGTGCCAAAGCGAGCTCCTCTCTGCCAAATGCAGCTGTGCACACGCAGGCCGCTCTGCTGCCTCTGCATCCACGAAGGAAGCTCTCTAGGCCCGCTTCCTGCGAAATCTGCTTCAGCCTGAGGGAAAAGCCCTTGGAGAGGTCTTGGCTCAGGGGCAGTTGCTCCTGTGCCTGGGGAAGAGGGAAGGGCACCACACTCCCAAGGAAAGGCCAGACACACTCCACACGTCTTTGCTCCTCTGGAGGGCGGCATGGAGCCTCCAACTGGGAGGTCGCTTCTCAGCGGAGACGCAGGGGCATTCTGGCTGTGATCCCGCAGCCCCTGCCTGGAGGCCCACGGTGCCTGTTTCTCTCTGGGCGTTGCTTCCACAGTGCGGCCAAGCAACGTCTTCACCATGGGCACAACAGCGCTTCCCTTCCGCCTGACAGACGTCTCAGTGCTCTGCTCTAGACCTCTGAAGTGGGGAGACAACCGAGCCCAGCCTCCTTTCCAAGGAGTCCTGCGCCTTCGATTGCACTGAAAGGCAATAGCACGGGGAAGCCTAGGAAGGGGCTGAGTCACGTCGGACACACTTCCTCAGCCTGCTCCTTTCAGGGAAGCAACGCTGGGAGCTAGGAAAGCCTTCTCCAGCTCGGAGAGTGCAAGAGAGATGCAGGCCGCGCACCCGGAAATCTCGGTGCTTGGAGCCAATCTCAGCATCTCCCAGGGGCAAAGCGAACGCCTCTCTGCCAAATCCAGCTGTGCAGACGCAGGCCGCTAGGCTGCCTCTGCATTGGCGAAGGAAGCTCTCTCCTCCCGCTTCCTGCGAAATCTGCTTCTCAGCCTCAGCGAATCTCAGTGGGAACGGTCTTTCCTCTGGGGCCGTTGCTCCTGGGCCTGGGGCTGCCGCAAGGGCACCACCCTCCCAGGGAAAGGCCAAACACACCCCACATGTCTTTGCTCCTCTGGAGAGCTGCAGGCAACCTCAAACTCTCAGGAAGCTTCTCGGCTGAGACGCAGAAGCACTCTGGCTGGGATCTCGCATCCCCTGCCTGGAGGCCCATGGTGCCTGTTTCTCCCTGGGCGTTGCTTCACCAGAGCGGCCAGGTAACCTCTGCCCCATCTACCCTTCTGCTCTTCCCTTCCAGCTGACAGAGTTCTCCCTGCTCTACTCTAGCCCTAGGAAGTTTGGAGACAACCGGGCTCCTCCTCCTCTGCAAGGAGTCCCGGGGCCCAGTTGGAGTGGAAAGGCGAAACCACAGGCAAGCCCAGGAAAGTGCTGAGTCATGTCTGACACACTCCCTCAGCCTGCTCCTTCATGGCTAGCGAGGCTGTGAGCTAGGAAAGTCTTTGGAAGCTCAGCAAGTGGCAGCGAGATGCAGGCCCCAACCCAGCAATCCCGGTGCTTGGAGCAGGTCTCACAGCCTCCCAGTGCCAAAGCGAGCTCCTCTCTGCCAAATGCAGCTGTGCACACGCAGGCCGCTCTGCTGCCTCTGCATCCACGAAGGAAGCTCTCTAGGCCCGCTTCCTGCGAAATCTGCTTCAGCCTGAGGGAAAAGCCCTTGGAGAGGTCTTTGCTCAGGGGCAGTTGCTCCTGTGCCTGGGGAAGAGGGAAGGGCACCACACTCCCAAGGAAAGGCCAGACACACTCCACACGTCTTTGCTCCTCTGGAGGGCGGCATGGAGCCTCCAACTGGGAGGTCGCTTCTCAGCGGAGACGCAGGGGCATTCTGGCTGTGATCCCGCAGCCCCTGCCTGGAGGCCCACGGTGCCTGTTTCTCTCTGGGCGTTGCTTCCACAGTGCGGCCAAGCAACGTCTTCACCATGGGCACAACAGCGCTTCCCTTCCGCCTGACAGACGTCTCAGTGCTCTGCTCTAGACCTCTGAAGTGGGGAGACAACCGAGCCCAGCCTCCTTTCCAAGGAGTCCTGCGCCTTCGATTGCACTGAAAGGCAATAGCACGGGGAAGCCTAGGAAGGGGCTGAGTCACGTCGGACACACTTCCTCAGCCTGCTCCTTTCAGGGAAGCAACGCTGGGAGCTAGGAAAGCCTTCTCCAGCTCGGAGAGTGCAAGAGAGATGCAGGCCGCGCACCCGGAAATCTCGGTGCTTGGAGCCAATCTCAGCGTCTCCCAGGGGCAAAGCGAACGCCTCTCTGCCAAATCCAGCTGTGCAGACGCAGGCCGCTAGGCTGCCTCTGCATTGGCGAAGGAAGCTCTCTCCTCCCGCTTCCTGCGAAATCTGCTTCTCAGCCTCAGCGAATCTCAGTGGGAACGGTCTTTCCTCTGGGGCCGTTGCTCCTGGGCCTGGGGCTGCCGCAAGGGCACCACCCTCCCAGGGAAAGGCCAAACACACCCCACATGTCTTTGCTCCTCTGGAGAGCTGCAGGCAACCTCAAACTCTCAGGAAGCTTCTCGGCTGAGACGCAGAAGCACTCTGGCTGGGATCTCGCATCCCCTGCCTGGAGGCCCATGGTGCCTGTTTCTCCCTGGGCGTTGCTTCACCAGAGCGGCCAGGCAACTTCTGCCCCATCTACCCTTCTGCTCTTCCCTTCCAGCTGACAGAGTTCTCCCTGCTCTACTCTAGCCCTAGGAAGTTTGGAGACAACCGGGCTCCTCCTCCTCTGCAAGGAGTCCCGGGGCCCAGTTGGAGTGGAAAGGCGAAACCACAGGCAAGCCCAGGAAAGTGCTGAGTCATGTCTGACACACTCCCTCAGCCTGCTCCTTCATGGCTAGCGAGGCTGTGAGCTAGGAAAGTCTTTGGAAGCTCAGCAAGTGGCAGCGAGATGCAGGCCCCAACCCAGCAATCCCGGTGCTTGGAGCAGGTCTCACAGCCTCCCAGTGCCAAAGCGAGCTCCTCTCTGCCAAATGCAGCTGTGCACACGCAGGCCGCTCTGCTGCCTCTGCATCCACGAAGGAAGCTCTCTAGGCCCGCTTCCTGCGAAATCTGCTTCAGCCTGAGGGAAAAGCCCTTGGAGAGGTCTTTGCTCAGGGGCAGTTGCTCCTGTGCCTGGGGAAGAGGGAAGGGCACCACACTCCCAAGGAAAGGCCAGACACACTCCACACGTCTTTGCTCCTCTGGAGGGCGGCATGGAGCCTCCAACTGGGAGGTCGCTTCTCAGCGGAGACGCAGGGGCATTCTGGCTGTGATCCCGCAGCCCCTGCCTGGAGGCCCACGGTGCCTGTTTCTCTCTGGGCGTTGCTTCCACAGTGCGGCCAAGCAACGTCTTCACCATGGGCACAACAGCGCTTCCCTTCCGCCTGACAGACGTCTCAGTGCTCTGCTCTAGACCTCTGAAGTGGGGAGACAACCGAGCCCAGCCTCCTTTCCAAGGAGTCCTGCGCCTTCGATTGCACTGAAAGGCAATAGCACGGGGAAGCCTAGGAAGGGGCTGAGTCACGTCGGACACACTTCCTCAGCCTGCTCCTTTCAGGGAAGCAACGCTGGGAGCTAGGAAAGCCTTCTCCAGCTCGGAGAGTGCAAGAGAGATGCAGGCCGCGCACCCGGAAATCTCGGTGCTTGGAGCCAATCTCAGCGTCTCCCAGGGGCAAAGCGAACGCCTCTCTGCCAAATCCAGCTGTGCAGACGCAGGCCGCTAGGCTGCCTCTGCATTGGCGAAGGAAGCTCTCTCCTCCCGCTTCCTGCGAAATCTGCTTCTCAGCCTCAGCGAATCTCAGTGGGAACGGTCTTTCCTCTGGGGCCGTTGCTCCTGGGCCTGGGGCTGCCGCAAGGGCACCACCCTCCCAGGGAAAGGCCAAACACACCCCACATGTCTTTGCTCCTCTGGAGAGCTGCAGGCAACCTCAAACTCTCAGGAAGCTTCTCGGCTGAGACGCAGAAGCACTCTGGCTGGGATCTCGCATCCCCTGCCTGGAGGCCCATGGTGCCTGTTTCTCCCTGGGCGTTGCTTCACCAGAGCGGCCAGGCAACCTCTGCCCCATCTACCCTTCTGCTCTTCCCTTCCAGCTGACAGAGTTCTCCCTGCTCTACTCTAGCCCTAGGAAGTTTGGAGACAACCGGGCTCCTCCTCCTCTGCAAGGAGTCCAGTGGCCCAGTTGGAGTGGAAAGGCGAAACCACAGGCAAGCCCAGGAAAGTGCTGAGTCATGTCTGACACACTCCCTCAGCCTGCTCCTTCATGGCTAGCGAGGCTGTGAGCTAGGAAAGTCTTTGGAAGCTCAGCAAGTGGCAGCGAGATGCAGGCCCCAACCCAGCAATCCCGGTGCTTGGAGCAGGTCTCACAGCCTCCCAGTGCCAAAGCGAGCTCCTCTCTGCCAAATGCAGCTGTGCACACGCAGGCCGCTCTGCTGCCTCTGCATCCACGAAGGAAGCTCTCTAGGCCCGCTTCCTGCGAAATCTGCTTCAGCCTGAGGGAAAAGCCCTTGGAGAGGTCTTTGCTCAGGGGCAGTTGCTCCTGTGCCTGGGGAAGAGGGAAGGGCACCACACTCCCAAGGAAAGGCCAGACACACTCCACACGTCTTTGCTCCTCTGGAGGGCGGCATGGAGCCTCCAACTGGGAGGTCGCTTCTCAGCGGAGACGCAGGGGCATTCTGGCTGTGATCCCGCAGCCCCTGCCTGGAGGCCCACGGTGCCTGTTTCTCTCTGGGCGTTGCTTCCACAGTGCGGCCAAGCAACGTCTTCACCATGGGCACAACAGCGCTTCCCTTCCGCCTGACAGACGTCTCAGTGCTCTGCTCTAGACCTCTGAAGTGGGGAGACAACCGAGCCCAGCCTCCTTTCCAAGGAGTCCTGCGCCTTCGATTGCACTGAAAGGCAATAGCACGGGGAAGCCTAGGAAGGGGCTGAGTCACGTCGGACACACTTCCTCAGCCTGCTCCTTTCAGGGAAGCAACGCTGGGAGCTAGGAAAGCCTTCTCCAGCTCGGAGAGTGCAAGAGAGATGCAGGCCGCGCACCCGGAAATCTCGGTGCTTGGAGCCAATCTCAGCGTCTCCCAGGGGCAAAGCGAACGCCTCTCTGCCAAATCCAGCTGTGCAGACGCAGGCCGCTAGGCTGCCTCTGCATTGGCGAAGGAAGCTCTCTCCTCCCGCTTCCTGCGAAATCTGCTTCTCAGCCTCAGCGAATCTCAGTGGGAACGGTCTTTCCTCTGGGGCCGTTGCTCCTGGGCCTGGGGCTGCCGCAAGGGCACCACCCTCCCAGGGAAAGGCCAAACACACCCCACATGTCTTTGCTCCTCTGGAGAGCTGCAGGCAACCTCAAACTCTCAGGAAGCTTCTCGGCTGAGACGCAGAAGCACTCTGGCTGGGATCTCGCATCCCCTGCCTGGAGGCCCATGGTGCCTGTTTCTCCCTGGGCGTTGCTTCACCAGAGCGGCCAGGCAACCTCTGCCCCATCTACCCTTCTGCTCTTCCCTTCCAGCTGACAGAGTTCTCCCTGCTCTACTCTAGCCCTAGGAAGTTTGGAGACAACCGGGCTCCTCCTCCTCTGCAAGGAGTCCCGGGGCCCAGTTGGAGTGGAAAGGCGAAACCACAGGCAAGCCCAGGAAAGTGCTGAGTCATGTCTGACACACTCCCTCAGCCTGCTCCTTCATGGCTAGCGAGGCTGTGAGCTAGGAAAGTCTTTGGAAGCTCAGCAAGTGGCAGCGAGCTGCAGGCCCCAACCCAGCAATCCCGGTGCTTGGAGCAGGTCTCCCAGCCTCCCAGTGCCAAAGCGAGCTCCTCTCTGCCAAATGCAGCTGTGCACACGCAGGCCGCTCTGCTGCCTCTGCATCCACGAAGGAAGCTCTCTAGGCCCGCTTCCTGCGAAATCTGCTTCAGCCTGAGGGAAAAGCCCTTGGAGAGGTCTTTGCTCAGGGGCAGTTGCTCCTGTGCCTGGGGAAGAGGGAAGGGCACCACACTCCCAAGGAAAGGCCAGACACACTCCACACGTCTTTGCTCCTCTGGAGGGCGGCATGGAGCCTCCAACTGGGAGGTCGCTTCTCAGCGGAGACGCAGGGGCATTCTGGCTGTGATCCCGCAGCCCCTGCCTGGAGGCCCACGGTGCCTGTTTCTCTCTGGGCGTTGCTTCCACAGTGCGGCCAAGCAACGTCTTCACCATGGGCACAACAGCGCTTCCCTTCCGCCTGACAGACGTCTCAGTGCTCTGCTCTAGACCTCTGAAGTGGGGAGACAACCGAGCCCAGCCTCCTTTCCAAGGAGTCCTGCGCCTTCGATTGCACTGAAAGGCAATAGCACGGGGAAGCCTAGGAAGGGGCTGAGTCACGTCGGACACACTTCCTCAGCCTGCTCCTTTCAGGGAAGCAACGCTGGGAGCTAGGAAAGCCTTCTCCAGCTCGGAGAGTGCAAGAGAGATGCAGGCCGCGCACCCGGAAATCTCGGTGCTTGGAGCCAATCTCAGCGTCTCCCAGGGGCAAAGCGAACGCCTCTCTGCCAAATCCAGCTGTGCAGACGCAGGCCGCTAGGCTGCCTCTGCATTGGCGAAGGAAGCTCTCTCCTCCCGCTTCCTGCGAAATCTGCTTCTCAGCCTCAGCGAATCTCAGTGGGAACGGTCTTTCCTCTGGGGCCGTTGCTCCTGGGCCTGGGGCTGCCGCAAGGGCACCACCCTCCCAGGGAAAGGCCAAACACACCCCACATGTCTTTGCTCCTCTGGAGAGCTGCAGGCAACCTCAAACTCTCAGGAAGCTTCTCGGCTGAGACGCAGAAGCACTCTGGCTGGGATCTCGCATCCCCTGCCTGGAGGCCCATGGTGCCTGTTTCTCCCTGGGCGTTGCTTCACCAGAGCGGCCAGGCAACCTCTGCCCCATCTACCCTTCTGCTCTTCCCTTCCAGCTGACAGAGTTCTCCCTGCTCTACTCTAGCCCTAGGAAGTTTGGAGACAACCGGGCTCCTCCTCCTCTGCAAGGAGTCCCGGGGCCCAGTTGGAGTGGAAAGGCGAAACCACAGGCAAGCCCAGGAAAGTGCTGAGTCATGTCTGACACACTCCCTCAGCCTGCTCCTTCATGGCTAGCGAGGCTGTGAGCTAGGAAAGTCTTTGGAAGCTCAGCAAGTAGCAGCGAGCTGCAGGCCCCAACCCAGCAATCCCGGTGCTTGGAGCAGGTCTCACAGCCTCCCAGTGCCAAAGCGAGCTCCTCTCTGCCAAATGCAGCTGTGCACACGCAGGCCGCTCTGCTGCCTCTGCATCCACGAAGGAAGCTCTCTAGGCCCGCTTCCTGCGAAATCTGCTTCAGCCTGAGGGAAAAGCCCTTGGAGAGGTCTTTGCTCAGGGGCAGTTGCTCCTGTGCCTGGGGAAGAGGGAAGGGCACCACACTCCCAAGGAAAGGCCAGACACACTCCACACGTCTTTGCTCCTCTGGAGGGCGGCATGGAGCCTCCAACTGGGAGGTCGCTTCTCAGCGGAGACGCAGGGGCATTCTGGCTGTGATCCCGCAGCCCCTGCCTGGAGGCCCACGGTGCCTGTTTCTCTCTGGGCGTTGCTTCCACAGTGCGGCCAAGCAACGTCTTCACCATGGGCACAACAGCGCTTCCCTTCCGCCTGACAGACGTCTCAGTGCTCTGCTCTAGACCTCTGAAGTGGGGAGACAACCGAGCCCAGCCTCCTTTCCAAGGAGTCCTGCGCCTTGGATTGCACTGAAAGGCAATAGCACGGGGAAGCCTAGGAAGGGGCTGAGTCACGTCGGACACACTTCCTCAGCCTGCTCCTTTCAGGGAAGCAACGCTGGGAGCTAGGAAAGCCTTCTCCAGCTCGGAGAGTGCAAGAGAGATGCAGGCCGCGCACCCGGAAATCTCGGTGCTTGGAGCCAATCTCAGCGTCTCCCAGGGGCAAAGCGAACGCCTCTCTGCCAAATCCAGCTGTGCAGACGCAGGCCGCTAGGCTGCCTCTGCATTGGCGAAGGAAGCTCTCTCCTCCCGCTTCCTGCGAAATCTGCTTCTCAGCCTCAGCGAATCTCAGTGGGAACGGTCTTTCCTCTGGGGCCGTTGCTCCTGGGCCTGGGGCTGCCGCAAGGGCACCACCCTCCCAGGGAAAGGCCAAACACACCCCACATGTCTTTGCTCCTCTGGAGAGCTGCAGGCAACCTCAAACTCTCAGGAAGCTTCTCGGCTGAGACGCAGAAGCACTCTGGCTGGGATCTCGCATCCCCTGCCTGGAGGCCCATGGTGCCTGTTTCTCCCTGGGCGTTGCTTCACCAGAGCGGCCAGGCAACCTCTGCCCCATCTACCCTTCTGCTCTTCCCTTCCAGCTGACAGAGTTCTCCCTGCTCTACTCTAGCCCTAGGAAGTTTGGAGACAACCGGGCTCCTCCTCCTCTGCAAGGAGTCCCGGGGCCCAGTTGGAGTGGAAAGGCGAAACCACAGGCAAGCCCAGGAAAGTGCTGAGTCATGTCTGACACACTCCCTCAGCCTGCTCCTTCATGGCTAGCGAGGCTGTGAGCTAGGAAAGTCTTTGGAAGCTCAGCAAGTGGCAGCGAGATGCAGGCCCCAACCCAGCAATCCCGGTGCTTGGAGCAGGTCTCACAGCCTCCCAGTGCCAAAGCGAGCTCCTCTCTGCCAAATGCAGCTGTGCACACGCAGGCCGCTCTGCTGCCTCTGCATCCTCGAAGGAAGCTCTCTAGGCCCGCTTCCTGCGAAATCTGCTTCAGCCTGAGGGAAAAGCCCTTGGAGAGGTCTTTGCTCAGGGGCAGTTGCTCCTGTGCCTGGGGAAGAGGGAAGGGCACCACACTCCCAAGGAAAGGCCAGACACACTCCACACGTCTTTGCTCCTCTGGAGGGCGGCATGGAGCCTCCAACTGGGAGGTCGCTTCTCAGCGGAGACGCAGGGGCATTCTGGCTGTGATCCCGCAGCCCCTGCCTGGAGGCCCACGGTGCCTGTTTCTCTCTGGGCGTTGCTTCCACAGTGCGGCCAAGCAACGTCTTCACCATGGGCACAACAGCGCTTCCCTTCCGCCTGACAGACGTCTCAGTGCTCTGCTCTAGACCTCTGAAGTGGGGAGACAACCGAGCCCAGCCTCCTTTCCAAGGAGTCCTGCGCTTTCGATTGCACTGAAAGGCAATAGCACGGGGAAGCCTAGGAAGGGGCTGAGTCACGTCGGACACACTTCCTCAGCCTGCTCCTTTCAGGGAAGCAACGCTGGGAGCTAGGAAAGCCTTCTCCAGCTCGGAGAGTGCAAGAGAGATGCAGGCCGCGCACCTGGAAATCTCGGTGCTTGGAGCCAATCTCAGCGTCTCCCAGGGGCAAAGCGAACGCCTCTCTGCCAAATCCAGCTGTGCAGACGCAGGCCGCTAGGCTGCCTCTGCATTGGCGAAGGAAGCTCTCTCCTCCCGCTTCCTGCGAAATCTGCTTCTCAGCCTCAGCGAATCTCAGTGGGAACGGTCTTTCCTCTGGGGCCGTTGCTCCTGGGCCTGGGGCTGCCGCAAGGGCACCACCCTCCCAGGGAAAGGCCAAACACACCCCACATGTCTTTGCTCCTCTGGAGAGCTGCAGGCAACCTCAAACTCTCAGGAAGCTTCTCGGCTGAGACGCAGAAGCACTCTGGCTGGGATCTCGCATCCCCTGCCTGGAGGCCCATGGTGCCTGTTTCTCCCTGGGCGTTGCTTCACCAGAGCGGCCAGGCAACCTCTGCCCCATCTACCCTTCTGCTCTTCCCTTCCAGCTGACAGAGTTCTCCCTGCTCTACTCTAGCCCTAGGAAGTTTGGAGACAACCGGGCTCCTCCTCCTCTGCAAGGAGTCCCGGGGCCCAGTTGGAGTGGAAAGGCGAAACCACAGGCAAGCCCAGGAAAGTGCTGAGTCATGTCTGACACACTCCCTCAGCCTGCTCCTTCATGGCTAGCGAGGCTGTGAGCTAGGAAAGTCTTTGGAAGCTCAGCAAGTGGCAGCGAGATGCAGGCCCCAACCCAGCAATCCCGGTGCTTGGAGCAGGTCTCACAGCCTCCCAGTGCCAAAGCGAGCTCCTCTCTGCCAAATGCAGCTGTGCACACGCAGGCCGCTCTGCTGCCTCTGCATCCACGAAGGAAGCTCTCTAGGCCCGCTTCCTGCGAAATCTGCTTCAGCCTGAGGGAAAAGCCCTTGGAGAGGTCTTTGCTCAGGGGCAGTTGCTCCTGTGCCTGGGGAAGAGGGAAGGGCACCACACTCCCAAGGAAAAGCCAGACACACTCCACACGTCTTTGCTCCTCTGGAGGGCGGCATGGAGCCTCCAACTGGGAGGTCGCTTCTCAGCGGAGACGCAGGGGCATTCTGGCTGTGATCCCGCAGCCCCTGCCTGGAGGCCCACGGTGCCTGTTTCTCTCTGGGCGTTGCTTCCACAGTGCGGCCAAGCAACGTCTTCACCATGGGCACAACAGCGCTTCCCTTCCGCCTGACAGACGTCTCAGTGCTCTGCTCTAGACCTCTGAAGTGGGGAGACAACCGAGCCCAGCCTCCTTTCCAAGGAGTCCTGCGCCTTGGATTGCACTGAAAGGCAATAGCACGGGGAAGCCTAGGAAGGGGCTGAGTCACGTCGGACACACTTCCTCAGCCTGCTCCTTTCAGGGAAGCAACGCTGGGAGCTAGGAAAGCCTTCTCCAGCTCGGAGAGTGCAAGAGAGATGCAGGCCGCGCACCCGGAAATCTCGGTGCTTGGAGCCAATCTCAGCGTCTCCCAGGGGCAAAGCGAACGCCTCTCTGCCAAATCCAGCTGTGCAGACGCAGGCCGCTAGGCTGCCTCTGCATTGGCGAAGGAAGCTCTCTCCTCCCGCTTCCTGCGAAATCTGCTTCTCAGCCTCAGCGAATCTCAGTGGGAACGGTCTTTCCTCTGGGGCCGTTGCTCCTGGGCCTGGGGCTGCCGCAAGGGCACCACCCTCCCAGGGAAAGGCCAAACACACCCCACATGTCTTTGCTCCTCTGGAGAGCTGCAGGCAACCTCAAACTCTCAGGAAGCTTCTCGGCTGAGACGCAGAAGCACTCTGGCTGGGATCTCGCATCCCCTGCCTGGAGGCCCATGGTGCCTGTTTCTCCCTGGGCGTTGCTTCACCAGAGCGGCCAGGCAACCTCTGCCCCATCTACCCTTCTGCTCTTCCCTTCCAGCTGACAGAGTTCTCCCTGCTCTACTCTAGCCCTAGGAAGTTTGGAGACAACCGGGCTCCTCCTCCTCTGCAAGGAGTCCCGGGGCCCAGTTGGAGTGGAAAGGCGAAACCACAGGCAAGCCCAGGAAAGTGCTGAGTCATGTCTGACACACTCCCTCAGCCTGCTCCTTCATGGCTAGCGAGGCTGTGAGCTAGGAAAGTCTTTGGAAGCTCAGCAAGTGGCAGCGAGCTGCAGGCCCCAACCCAGCAATCCCGGTGCTTGGAGCAGGTCTCACAGCCTCCCAGTGCCAAAGCGAGCTCCTCTCTGCCAAATGCAGCTGTGCACACGCAGGCCGCTCTGCTGCCTCTGCATCCACGAAGGAAGCTCTCTAGGCCCGCTTCCTGCGAAATCTGCTTCAGCCTGAGGGAAAAGCCCTTGGAGAGGTCTTTGCTCAGGGGCAGTTGCTCCTGTGCCTGGGGAAGAGGGAAGGGCACCACACTCCCAAGGAAAGGCCAGACACACTCCACACGTCTTTGCTCCTCTGGAGGGCGGCATGGAGCCTCCAACTGGGAGGTCGCTTCTCAGCGGAGACGCAGGGGCATTCTGGCTGTGATCCCGCAGCCCCTGCCTGGAGGCCCACGGTGCCTGTTTCTCTCTGGGCGTTGCTTCCACAGTGCGGCCAAGCAACGTCTTCACCATGGGCACAACAGCGCTTCCCTTCCGCCTGACAGACGTCTCAGTGCTCTGCTCTAGACCTCTGAAGTGGGGAGACAACCGAGCCCAGCCTCCTTTCCAAGGAGTCCTGCGCCTTGGATTGCACTGAAAGGCAATAGCACGGGGAAGCCTAGGAAGGGGCTGAGTCACGTCGGACACACTTCCTCAGCCTGCTCCTTTCAGGGAAGCAACGCTGGGAGCTAGGAAAGCCTTCTCCAGCTCGGAGAGTGCAAGAGAGATGCAGGCCGCGCACCCGGAAATCTCGGTGCTTGGAGCCAATCTCAGCGTCTCCCAGGGGCAAAGCGAACGCCTCTCTGCCAAATCCAGCTGTGCAGACGCAGGCCGCTAGGCTGCCTCTGCATTGGCGAAGGAAGCTCTCTCCTCCCGCTTCCTGCGAAATCTGCTTCTCAGCCTCAGCGAATCTCAGTGGGAACGGTCTTTCCTCTGGGGCCGTTGCTCCTGGGCCTGGGGCTGCCGCAAGGGCACCACCCTCCCAGGGAAAGGCCAAACACACCCCACATGTCTTTGCTCCTCTGGAGAGCTGCAGGCAACCTCAAACTCTCAGGAAGCTTCTCGGCTGAGACGCAGAAGCACTCTGGCTGGGATCTCGCATCCCCTGCCTGGAGGCCCATGGTGCCTGTTTCTCCCTGGGCGTTGCTTCACCAGAGCGGCCAGGCAACCTCTGCCCCATCTACCCTTCTGCTCTTCCCTTCCAGCTGACAGAGTTCTCCCTGCTCTACTCTAGCCCTAGGAAGTTTGGAGACAACCGGGCTCCTCCTCCTCTGCAAGGAGTCCCGGGGCCCAGTTGGAGTGGAAAGGCGAAACCACAGGCAAGCCCAGGAAAGTGCTGAGTCATGTCTGACACACTCCCTCAGCCTGCTCCTTCATGGCTAGCGAGGCTGTGAGCTAGGAAAGTCTTTGGAAGCTCAGCAAGTGGCAGCGAGCTGCAGGCCCCAACCCAGCAATCCCGGTGCTTGGAGCAGGTCTCACAGCCTCCCAGTGCCAAAGCGAGCTCCTCTCTGCCAAATGCAGCTGTGCACACGCAGGCCGCTCTGCTGCCTCTGCATCCACGAAGGAAGCTCTCTAGGCCCGCTTCCTGCGAAATCTGCTTCAGCCTGAGGGAAAAGCCCTTGGAGAGGTCTTTGCTCAGGGGCAGTTGCTCCTGTGCCTGGGGAAGAGGGAAGGGCACCACACTCCCAAGGAAAGGCCAGACACACTCCACACGTCTTTGCTCCTCTGGAGGGCGGCATGGAGCCTCCAACTGGGAGGTCGCTTCTCAGCGGAGACGCAGGGGCATTCTGGCTGTGATCCCGCAGCCCCTGCCTGGAGGCCCACGGTGCCTGTTTCTCTCTGGGCGTTGCTTCCACAGTGCGGCCAAGCAACGTCTTCACCATGGGCACAACAGCGCTTCCCTTCCGCCTGACAGACGTCTCAGTGCTCTGCTCTAGACCTCTGAAGTGGGGAGACAACCGAGCCCAGCCTCCTTTCCAAGGAGTCCTGCGCCTTGGATTGCACTGAAAGGCAATAGCACGGGGAAGCCTAGGAAGGGGCTGAGTCACGTCGGACACACTTCCTCAGCCTGCTCCTTTCAGGGAAGCAACGCTGGGAGCTAGGAAAGCCTTCTCCAGCTCGGAGAGTGCAAGAGAGATGCAGGCCGCGCACCCGGAAATCTCGGTGCTTGGAGCCAATCTCAGCGTCTCCCAGGGGCAAAGCGAACGCCTCTCTGCCAAATCCAGCTGTGCAGACGCAGGCCGCTAGGCTGCCTCTGCATTGGCGAAGGAAGCTCTCTCCTCCCGCTTCCTGCGAAATCTGCTTCTCAGCCTCAGCGAATCTCAGTGGGAACGGTCTTTCCTCTGGGGCCGTTGCTCCTGGGCCTGGGGCTGCCGCAAGGGCACCACCCTCCCAGGGAAAGGCCAAACACACCCCACATGTCTTTGCTCCTCTGGAGAGCTGCAGGCAACCTCAAACTCTCAGGAAGCTTCTCGGCTGAGACGCAGAAGCACTCTGGCTGGGATCTCGCATCCCCTGCCTGGAGGCCCATGGTGCCTGTTTCTCCCTGGGCGTTGCTTCACCAGAGCGGCCAGGCAACCTCTGCCCCATCTACCCTTCTGCTCTTCCCTTCCAGCTGACAGAGTTCTCCCTGCTCTACTCTAGCCCTAGGAAGTTTGGAGACAACCGGGCTCCTCCTCCTCTGCAAGGAGTCCCGGGGCCCAGTTGGAGTGGAAAGGCGAAACCACAGGCAAGCCCAGGAAAGTGCTGAGTCATGTCTGACACACTCCCTCAGCCTGCTCCTTCATGGCTAGCGAGGCTGTGAGCTAGGAAAGTCTTTGGAAGCTCAGCAAGTGGCAGCGAGCTGCAGGCCCCAACCCAGCAATCCCGGTGCTTGGAGCAGGTCTCACAGCCTCCCAGTGCCAAAGCGAGCTCCTCTCTGCCAAATGCAGCTGTGCACACGCAGGCCGCTCTGCTGCCTCTGCATCCACGAAGGAAGCTCTCTAGGCCCGCTTCCTGCGAAATCTGCTTCAGCCTGAGGGAAAAGCCCTTGGAGAGGTCTTTGCTCAGGGGCAGTTGCTCCTGTGCCTGGGGAAGAGGGAAGGGCACCACACTCCCAAGGAAAGGCCAGACACACTCCACACGTCTTTGCTCCTCTGGAGGGCGGCATGGAGCCTCCAACTGGGAGGTCGCTTCTCAGCGGAGACGCAGGGGCATTCTGGCTGTGATCCCGCAGCCCCTGCCTGGAGGCCCACGGTGCCTGTTTCTCTCTG
The DNA here is from genome assembly GCF_049115385.1 of Moschus berezovskii. Classification (NCBI taxonomy): domain Eukaryota; kingdom Metazoa; phylum Chordata; class Mammalia; order Artiodactyla; family Moschidae; genus Moschus; species Moschus berezovskii. The sequence goes on from NC_142467.1 coordinate 115,945,200, forward strand.
GGCGTTGCTTCCACAGTGCGGCCAAGCAACGTCTTCACCATGGGCACAACAGCGCTTCCCTTCCGCCTGACAGACGTCTCAGTGCTCTGCTCTAGACCTCTGAAGTGGGGAGACAACCGAGCCCAGCCTCCTTTCCAAGGAGTCCTGCGCCTTCGATTGCACTGAAAGGCAATAGCACGGGGAAGCCTAGGAAGGGGCTGAGTCACGTCGGACACACTTCCTCAGCCTGCTCCTTTCAGGGAAGCAACGCTGGGAGCTAGGAAAGCCTTCTCCAGCTCGGAGAGTGCAAGAGAGATGCAGGCCGCGCACCCGGAAATCTCGGTGCTTGGAGCCAATCTCAGCGTCTCCCAGGGGCAAAGCGAACGCCTCTCTGCCAAATCCAGCTGTGCAGACGCAGGCCGCTAGGCTGCCTCTGCATTGGCGAAGGAAGCTCTCTCCTCCCGCTTCCTGCGAAATCTGCTTCTCAGCCTCAGCGAATCTCAGTGGGAACGGTCTTTCCTCTGGGGCCGTTGCTCCTGGGCCTGGGGCTGCCGCAAGGGCACCACCCTCCCAGGGAAAGGCCAAACACACCCCACATGTCTTTGCTCCTCTGGAGAGCTGCAGGCAACCTCAAACTCTCAGGAAGCTTCTCGGCTGAGACGCAGAAGCACTCTGGCTGGGATCTCGCATCCCCTGCCTGGAGGCCCATGGTGCCTGTTTCTCCCTGGGCGTTGCTTCACCAGAGCGGCCAGGCAACCTCTGCCCCATCTACCCTTCTGCTCTTCCCTTCCAGCTGACAGAGTTCTCCCTGCTCTACTCTAGCCCTAGGAAGTTTGGAGACAACCGGGCTCCTCCTCCTCTGCAAGGAGTCCCGGGGCCCAGTTGGAGTGGAAAGGCGAAACCACAGGCAAGCCCAGGAAAGTGCTGAGTCATGTCTGACACACTCCCTCAGCCTGCTCCTTCATGGCTAGCGAGGCTGTGAGCTAGGAAAGTCTTTGGAAGCTCAGCAAGTGGCAGCGAGCTGCAGGCCCCAACCCAGCAATCCCGGTGCTTGGAGCAGGTCTCACAGCCTCCCAGTGCCAAAGCGAGCTCCTCTCTGCCAAATGCAGCTGTGCACACGCAGGCCGCTCTGCTGCCTCTGCATCCACGAAGGAAGCTCTCTAGGCCCGCTTCCTGCGAAATCTGCTTCAGCCTGAGGGAAAAGCCCTTGGAGAGGTCTTTGCTCAGGGGCAGTTGCTCCTGTGCCTGGGGAAGAGGGAAGGGCACCACACTCCCAAGGAAAGGCCAGACACACTCCACACGTCTTTGCTCCTCTGGAGGGCGGCATGGAGCCTCCAACTGGGAGGTCGCTTCTCAGCGGAGACGCAGGGGCATTCTGGCTGTGATCCCGCAGCCCCTGCCTGGAGGCCCACGGTGCCTGTTTCTCTCTGGGCGTTGCTTCCACAGTGCGGCCAAGCAACGTCTTCACCATGGGCACAACAGCGCTTCCCTTCCGCCTGACAGACGTCTCAGTGCTCTGCTCTAGACCTCTGAAGTGGGGAGACAACCGAGCCCAGCCTCCTTTCCAAGGAGTCCTGCGCCTTGGATTGCACTGAAAGGCAATAGCACGGGGAAGCCTAGGAAGGGGCTGAGTCACGTCGGACACACTTCCTCAGCCTGCTCCTTTCAGGGAAGCAACGCTGGGAGCTAGGAAAGCCTTCTCCAGCTCGGAGAGTGCAAGAGAGATGCAGGCCGCGCACCCGGAAATCTCGGTGCTTGGAGCCAATCTCAGCGTCTCCCAGGGGCAAAGCGAACGCCTCTCTGCCAAATCCAGCTGTGCAGACACAGGCCGCTAGGCTGCCTCTGCATTGGCGAAGGAAGCTCTCTCCTCCCGCTTCCTGCGAAATCTGCTTCTCAGCCTCAGCGAATCTCAGTGGGAACGGTCTTTCCTCTGGGGCCGTTGCTCCTGGGCCTGGGGCTGCCGCAAGGGCACCACCCTCCCAGGGAAAGGCCAAACACACCCCACATGTCTTTGCTCCTCTGGAGAGCTGCAGGCAACCTCAAACTCTCAGGAAGCTTCTCGGCTGAGACGCAGAAGCACTCTGGCTGGGATCTCGCATCCCCTGCCTGGAGGCCCATGGTGCCTGTTTCTCCCTGGGCGTTGCTTCACCAGAGCGGCCAGGCAACCTCTGCCCCATCTACCCTTCTGCTCTTCCCTTCCAGCTGACAGAGTTCTCCCTGCTCTACTCTAGCCCTAGGAAGTTTGGAGACAACCGGGCTCCTCCTCCTCTGCAAGGAGTCCCGGGGCCCAGTTGGAGTGGAAAGGCGAAACCACAGGCAAGCCCAGGAAAGTGCTGAGTCATGTCTGACACACTCCCTCAGCCTGCTCCTTCATGGCTAGCGAGGCTGTGAGCTAGGAAAGTCTTTGGAAGCTCAGCAAGTGGCAGCGAGATGCAGGCCCCAACCCAGCAATCCCGGTGCTTGGAGCAGGTCTCCCAGCCTCCCAGTGCCAAAGCGAGCTCCTCTCTGCCAAATGCAGCTGTGCACACGCAGGCCGCTCTGCTGCCTCTGCATCCACGAAGGAAGCTCTCTAGGCCCGCTTCCTGCGAAATCTGCTTCAGCCTGAGGGAAAAGCCCTTGGAGAGGTCTTTGCTCAGGGGCAGTTGCTCCTGTGCCTGGGGAAGAGGGAAGGGCACCACACTCCCAAGGAAAGGCCAGACACACTCCACACGTCTTTGCTCCTCTGGAGGGCGGCATGGAGCCTCCAACTGGGAGGTCGCTTCTCAGCGGAGACGCAGGGGCATTCTGGCTGTGATCCCGCAGCCCCTGCCTGGAGGCCCACGGTGCCTGTTTCTCTCTGGGCGTTGCTTCCACAGTGCGGCCAAGCAACGTCTTCACCATGGGCACAACAGCGCTTCCCTTCCGCCTGACAGACGTCTCAGTGCTCTGCTCTAGACCTCTGAAGTGGGGAGACAACCGAGCCCAGCCTCCTTTCCAAGGAGTCCTGCGCCTTGGATTGCACTGAAAGGCAATAGCACGGGGAAGCCTAGGAAGGGGCTGAGTCACGTCGGACACACTTCCTCAGCCTGCTCCTTTCAGGGAAGCAACGCTGGGAGCTAGGAAAGCCTTCTCCAGCTCGGAGAGTGCAAGAGAGATGCAGGCCGCGCACCCGGAAATCTCGGTGCTTGGAGCCAATCTCAGCGTCTCCCAGGGGCAAAGCGAACGCCTCTCTGCCAAATCCAGCTGTGCAGACGCAGGCCGCTAGGCTGCCTCTGCATTGGCGAAGGAAGCTCTCTCCTCCCGCTTCCTGCGAAATCTGCTTCTCAGCCTCAGCGAATCTCAGTGGGAACGGTCTTTCCTCTGGGGCCGTTGCTCCTGGGCCTGGGGCTGCCGCAAGGGCACCACCCTCCCAGGGAAAGGCCAAACACACCCCACATGTCTTTGCTCCTCTGGAGAGCTGCAGGCAACCTCAAACTCTCAGGAAGCTTCTCGGCTGAGACGCAGAAGCACTCTGGCTGGGATCTCGCATCCCCTGCCTGGAGGCCCATGGTGCCTGTTTCTCCCTGGGCGTTGCTTCACCAGAGCGGCCAGGCAACCTCTGCCCCATCTACCCTTCTGCTCTTCCCTTCCAGCTGACAGAGTTCTCCCTGCTCTACTCTAGCCCTAGGAAGTTTGGAGACAACCGGGCTCCTCCTCCTCTGCAAGGAGTCCCGGGGCCCAGTTGGAGTGGAAAGGCGAAACCACAGGCAAGCCCAGGAAAGTGCTGAGTCATGTCTGACACACTCCCTCAGCCTGCTCCTTCATGGCTAGCGAGGCTGTGAGCTAGGAAAGTCTTTGGAAGCTCAGCAAGTGGCAGCGAGCTGCAGGCCCCAACCCAGCAATCCCGGTGCTTGGAGCAGGTCTCACAGCCTCCCAGTGCCAAAGCGAGCTCCTCTCTGCCAAATGCAGCTGTGCACACGCAGGCCGCTCTGCTGCCTCTGCATCCACGAAGGAAGCTCTCTAGGCCCGCTTCCTGCGAAATCTGCTTCAGCCTGAGGGAAAAGCCCTTGGAGAGGTCTTTGCTCAGGGGCAGTTGCTCCTGTGCCTGGGGAAGAGGGAAGGGCACCACACTCCCAAGGAAAGGCCAGACACACTCCACACGTCTTTGCTCCTCTGGAGGGCGGCATGGAGCCTCCAACTGGGAGGTCGCTTCTCAGCGGAGACGCAGGGGCATTCTGGCTGTGATCCCGCAGCCCCTGCCTGGAGGCCCACGGTGCCTGTTTCTCTCTGGGCGTTGCTTCCACAGTGCGGCCAAGCAACGTCTTCACCATGGGCACAACAGCGCTTCCCTTCCGCCTGACAGACGTCTCAGTGCTCTGCTCTAGACCTCTGAAGTGGGGAGACAACCGAGCCCAGCCTCCTTTCCAAGGAGTCCTGCGCCTTCGATTGCACTGAAAGGCAATAGCACGGGGAAGCCTAGGAAGGGGCTGAGTCACGTCGGACACACTTCCTCAGCCTGCTCCTTTCAGGGAAGCAACGCTGGGAGCTAGGAAAGCCTTCTCCAGCTCGGAGAGTGCAAGAGAGATGCAGGCCGCGCACCCGGAAATCTCGGTGCTTGGAGCCAATCTCAGCGTCTCCCAGGGGCAAAGCGAACGCCTCTCTGCCAAATCCAGCTGTGCAGACGCAGGCCGCTAGGCTGCCTCTGCATTGGCGAAGGAAGCTCTCTCCTCCCGCTTCCTGCGAAATCTGCTTCTCAGCCTCAGCGAATCTCAGTGGGAACGGTCTTTCCTCTGGGGCCGTTGCTCCTGGGCCTGGGGCTGCCGCAAGGGCACCACCCTCCCAGGGAAAGGCCAAACACACCCCACATGTCTTTGCTCCTCTGGAGAGCTGCAGGCAACCTCAAACTCTCAGGAAGCTTCTCGGCTGAGATGCAGAAGCACTCTGGCTGGGATCTCGCATCCCCTGCCTGGAGGCCCATGGTGCCTGTTTCTCCCTGGGCGTTGCTTCACCAGAGCGGCCAGGCAACCTCGGCCCCATCTACCCTTCTGCTCTTCCCTTCCAGCTGACAGAGTTCTCCCTGCTCTACTCTAGCCCTAGGAAGTTTGGAGACAACCGGGCTCCTCCTCCTCTGCAAGGAGTCCCGGGGCCCAGTTGGAGTGGAAAGGCGAAACCACAGGCAAGCCCAGGAAAGTGCTGAGTCATGTCTGACACACTCCCTCAGCCTGCTCCTTCATGGCTAGCGAGGCTGTGAGCTAGGAAAGTCTTTGGAAGCTCAGCAAGTGGCAGCGAGCTGCAGGCCCCAACCCAGCAATCCCGGTGCTTGGAGCAGGTCTCACAGCCTCCCAGTGCCAAAGCGAGCTCCTCTCTGCCAAATGCAGCTGTGCACACGCAGGCCGCTCTGCTGCCTCTGCATCCACGAAGGAAGCTCTCTAGGCCCGCTTCCTGCGAAATCTGCTTCAGCCTGAGGGAAAAGCCCTTGGAGAGGTCTTTGCTCAGGGGCAGTTGCTCCTGTGCCTGGGGAAGAGGGAAGGGCACCACACTCCCAAGGAAAGGCCAGACACACTCCACACGTCTTTGCTCCTCTGGAGGGCGGCATGGAGCCTCCAACTGGGAGGTCGCTTCTCAGCGGAGACGCAGGGGCATTCTGGCTGTGATCCCGCAGCCCCTGCCTGGAGGCCCACGGTGCCTGTTTCTCTCTGGGCGTTGCTTCCACAGTGCGGCCAAGCAACGTCTTCACCATGGGCACAACAGCGCTTCCCTTCCGCCTGACAGACGTCTCAGTGCTCTGCTCTAGACCTCTGAAGTGGGGAGACAACCGAGCCCAGCCTCCTTTCCAAGGAGTCCTGCGCCTTGGATTGCACTGAAAAGCAATAGCACGGGGAAGCCTAGGAAGGGGCTGAGTCACGTCGGACACACTTCCTCAGCCTGCTCCTTTCAGGGAAGCAACGCTGGGAGCTAGGAAAGCCTTCTCCAGCTCGGAGAGTGCAAGAGAGATGCAGGCCGCGCACCCGGAAATCTCGGTGCTTGGAGCCAATCTCAGCGTCTCCCAGGGGCAAAGCGAACGCCTCTCTGCCAAATCCAGCTGTGCAGACGCAGGCCGCTAGGCTGCCTCTGCATTGGCGAAGGAAGCTCTCTCCTCCCGCTTCCTGCGAAATCTGCTTCTCATCCTCAGCGAATCTCAGTGGGAACGGTCTTTCCTCTGGGGCCGTTGCTCCTGGGCCTGGGGCTGCCGCAAGGGCACCACCCTCCCAGGGAAAGGCCAAACACACCCCACATGTCTTTGCTCCTCTGGAGAGCTGCAGGCAACCTCAAACTCTCAGGAAGCTTCTCGGCTGAGACGCAGAAGCACTCTGGCTGGGATCTCGCATCCCCTGCCTGGAGGCCCATGGTGCCTGTTTCTCCCTGGGCGTTGCTTCACCAGAGCGGCCAGGCAACCTCTGCCCCATCTACCCTTCTGCTCTTCCCTTCCAGCTGACAGAGTTCTCCCTGCTCTACTCTAGCCCTAGGAAGTTTGGAGACAACCGGGCTCCTCCTCCTCTGCAAGGAGTCCCGGGGCCCAGTTGGAGTGGAAAGGCGAAACCACAGGCAAGCCCAGGAAAGTGCTGAGTCATGTCTGACACACTCCCTCAGCCTGCTCCTTCATGGCTAGCGAGGCTGTGAGCTAGGAAAGTCTTTGGAAGCTCAGCAAGTGGCAGCGAGATGCAGGCCCCAACCCAGCAATCCCGGTGCTTGGAGCAGGTCTCACAGCCTCCCAGTGCCAAAGCGAGCTCCTCTCTGCCAAATGCAGCTGTGCACACGCAGGCCGCTCTGCTGCCTCTGCATCCACGAAGGAAGCTCTCTAGGCCCGCTTCCTGCGAAATCTGCTTCAGCCTGAGGGAAAAGCCCTTGGAGAGGTCTTTGCTCAGGGGCAGTTGCTCCTGTGCCTGGGGAAGAGGGAAGGGCACCACACTCCCAAGGAAAGGCCAGACACACTCCACACGTCTTTGCTCCTCTGGAGGGCGGCATGGAGCCTCCAACTGGGAGGTCGCTTCTCAGCGGAGACGCAGGGGCATTCTGGCTGTGATCCCGCAGCCCCTGCCTGGAGGCCCACGGTGCCTGTTTCTCTCTGGGCGTTGCTTCCACAGTGCGGCCAAGCAACGTCTTCACCATGGGCACAACAGCGCTTCCCTTCCGCCTGACAGACGTCTCAGTGCTCTGCTCTAGACCTCTGAAGTGGGGAGACAACCGAGCCCAGCCTCCTTTCCAAGGAGTCCTGCGCTTTCGATTGCACTGAAAGGCAATAGCACGGGGAAGCCTAGGAAGGGGCTGAGTCACGTCGGACACACTTCCTCAGCCTGCTCCTTTCAGGGAAGCAACGCTGGGAGCTAGGAAAGCCTTCTCCAGCTCGGAGAGTGCAAGAGAGATGCAGGCCGCGCACCCGGAAATCTCGGTGCTTGGAGCCAATCTCAGCGTCTCCCAGGGGCAAAGCGAACGCCTCTCTGCCAAATCCAGCTGTGCAGACGCAGGCCGCTAGGCTGCCTCTGCATTGGCGAAGGAAGCTCTCTCCTGCCGCTTCCTGCGAAATCTGCTTCCCAGCCTCAGCGAATCTCAGTGGGAACGGTCTTTCCTCTGGGGCCGTTGCTCCTGGGCCTGGGGCTGCCGCAAGGGCACCACCCTCCCAGGGAAAGGCCAAACACACCCCACATGTCTTTGCTCCTCTGGAGAGCTGCAGGCAACCTCAAACTCTCAGGAAGCTTCTCGGCTGAGACGCAGAAGCACTCTGGCTGGGATCTCGCATCCCCTGCCTGGAGGCCCATGGTGCCTGTTTCTCCCTGGGCGTTGCTTCACCAGAGCGGCCAGGCAACCTCTGCCCCATCTACCCTTCTGCTCTTCCCTTCCAGCTGACAGAGTTCTCCCTGCTCTACTCTAGCCCTAGGAAGTTTGGAGACAACCGGGCTCCTCCTCCTGTGCAAGGAGTCCCGGGGCCCAGTTGGAGTGGAAAGGCGAAACCACAGGCAAGCCCAGGAAAGTGCTGAGTCATGTCTGACACACTCCCTCAGCCTGCTCCTTCATGGCTAGCGAGGCTGTGAGCTAGGAAAGTCTTTGGAAGCTCAGCAAGTGGCAGCGAGATGCAGGCCCCAACCCAGCAATCCCGGTGCTTGGAGCAGGTCTCACAGCCTCCCAGTGCCAAAGCGAGCTCCTCTCTGCCAAATGCAGCTGTGCACACGCAGGCCGCTCTGCTGCCTCTGCATCCACGAAGGAAGCTCTCTAGGCCCGCTTCCTGCGAAATCTGCTTCAGCCTGAGGGAAAAGCCCTTGGAGAGGTCTTTGCTCAGGGGCAGTTGCTCCTGTGCCTGGGGAAGAGGGAAGGGCACCACACTCCCAAGGAAAGGCCAGACACACTCCACACGTCTTTGCTCCTCTGGAGGGCGGCATGGAGCCTCCAACTGGGAGGTCGCTTCTCAGCGGAGACGCAGGGGCATTCTGGCTGTGATCCCGCAGCCCCTGCCTGGAGGCCCACGGTGCCTGTTTCTCTCTGGGCGTTGCTTCCACAGTGCGGCCAAGCAACGTCTTCACCATGGGCACAACAGCGCTTCCCTTCCGCCTGACAGACGTCTCAGTGCTCTGCTCTAGACCTCTGAAGTGGGGAGACAACCGAGCCCAGCCTCCTTTCCAAGGAGTCCTGCGCCTTCGATTGCACTGAAAGGCAATAGCACGGGGAAGCCTAGGAAGGGGCTGAGTCACGTCGGACACACTTCCTCAGCCTGCTCCTTTCAGGGAAGCAACGCTGGGAGCTAGGAAAGCCTTCTCCAGCTCGGAGAGTGCAAGAGAGATGCAGGCCGCGCACCCGGAAATCTCGGTGCTTGGAGCCAATCTCAGCGTCTCCCAGGGGCAAAGCGAACGCCTCTCTGCCAAATCCAGCTGTGCAGACGCAGGCCGCTAGGCTGCCTCTGCATTGGCGAAGGAAGCTCTCTCCTCCCGCTTCCTGCGAAATCTGCTTCTCAGCCTCAGCGAATCTCAGTGGGAACGGTCTTTCCTCTGGGGCCGTTGCTCCTGGGCCTGGGGCTGCCGCAAGGGCACCACCCTCCCAGGGAAAGGCCAAACACACCCCACATGTCTTTGCTCCTCTGGAGAGCTGCAGGCAACCTCAAACTCTCAGGAAGCTTCTCGGCTGAGATGCAGAAGCACTCTGGCTGGGATCTCGCATCCCCTGCCTGGAGGCCCATGGTGCCTGTTTCTCCCTGGGCGTTGCTTCACCAGAGCGGCCAGGCAACCTCGGCCCCATCTACCCTTCTGCTCTTCCCTTCCAGCTGACAGAGTTCTCCCTGCTCTACTCTAGCCCTAGGAAGTTTGGAGACAACCGGGCTCCTCCTCCTCTGCAAGGAGTCCCGGGGCCCAGTTGGAGTGGAAAGGCGAAACCACAGGCAAGCCCAGGAAAGTGCTGAGTCATGTCTGACACACTCCCTCAGCCTGCTCCTTCATGGCTAGCGAGGCTGTGAGCTAGGAAAGTCTTTGGAAGCTCAGCAAGTGGCAGCGAGATGCAGGCCCCAACCCAGCAATCCCGGTGCTTGGAGCAGGTCTCACAGCCTCCCAGTGCCAAAGCGAGCTCCTCTCTGCCAAATGCAGCTGTGCACACGCAGGCCGCTCTGCTGCCTCTGCATCCACGAAGGAAGCTCTCTAGGCCCGCTTCCTGCGAAATCTGCTTCAGCCTGAGGGAAAAGCCCTTGGAGAGGTCTTTGCTCAGGGGCAGTTGCTCCTGTGCCTGGGGAAGAGGGAAGGGCACCACACTCCCAAGGAAAGGCCAGACACACTCCACACGTCTTTGCTCCTCTGGAGGGCGGCATGGAGCCTCCAACTGGGAGGTCGCTTCTCAGCGGAGACGCAGGGGCATTCTGGCTGTGATCCCGCAGCCCCTGCCTGGAGGCCCACGGTGCCTGTTTCTCTCTGGGCGTTGCTTCCACAGTGCGGCCAAGCAACGTCTTCACCATGGGCACAACAGCGCTTCCCTTCCGCCTGACAGACGTCTCAGTGCTCTGCTCTAGACCTCTGAAGTGGGGAGACAACCGAGCCCAGCCTCCTTTCCAAGGAGTCCTGCGCTTTCGATTGCACTGAAAGGCAATAGCACGGGGAAGCCTAGGAAGGGGCTGAGTCACGTCGGACACACTTCCTCAGCCTGCTCCTTTCAGGGAAGCAACGCTGGGAGCTAGGAAAGCCTTCTCCAGCTCGGAGAGTGCAAGAGAGATGCAGGCCGCGCACCCGGAAATCTCGGTGCTTGGAGCCAATCTCAGCGTCTCCCAGGGGCAAAGCGAACGCCTCTCTGCCAAATCCAGCTGTGCAGACGCAGGCCGCTAGGCTGCCTCTGCATTGGCGAAGGAAGCTCTCTCCTCCCGCTTCCTGCGAAATCTGCTTCTCAGCCTCAGCGAATCTCAGTGGGAACGGTCTTTCCTCTGGGGCCGTTGCTCCTGGGCCTGGGGCTGCCGCAAGGGCACCACCCTCCCAGGGAAAGGCCAAACACACCCCACATGTCTTTGCTCCTCTGGAGAGCTGCAGGCAACCTCAAACTCTCAGGAAGCTTCTCGGCTGAGACGCAGAAGCACTCTGGCTGGGATCTCGCATCCCCTGCCTGGAGGCCCATGGTGCCTGTTTCTCCCTGGGCGTTGCTTCACCAGAGCGGCCAGGCAACCTCTGCCCCATCTACCCTTCTGCTCTTCCCTTCCAGCTGACAGAGTTCTCCCTGCTCTACTCTAGCCCTAGGAAGTTTGGAGACAACCGGGCTCCTCCTCCTCTGCAAGGAGTCCCGGGGCCCAGTTGGAGTGGAAAGGCGAAACCACAGGCAAGCCCAGGAAAGTGCTGAGTCATGTCTGACACACTCCCTCAGCCTGCTCCTTCATGGCTAGCGAGGCTGTGAGCTAGGAAAGTCTTTGGAAGCTCAGCAAGTGGCAGCGAGCTGCAGGCCCCAACCCAGCAATCCCGGTGCTTGGAGCAGGTCTCACAGCCTCCCAGTGCCAAAGCGAGCTCCTCTCTGCCAAATGCAGCTGTGCACACGCAGGCCGCTCTGCTGCCTCTGCATCCACGAAGGAAGCTCTCTAGGCCCGCTTCCTGCGAAATCTGCTTCAGCCTGAGGGAAAAGCCCTTGGAGAGGTCTTTGCTCAGGGGCAGTTGCTCCTGTGCCTGGGGAAGAGGGAAGGGCACCACACTCCCAAGGAAAGGCCAGACACACTCCACACGTCTTTGCTCCTCTGGAGGGCGGCATGGAGCCTCCAACTGGGAGGTCGCTTCTCAGCGGAGACGCAGGGGCATTCTGGCTGTGATCCCGCAGCCCCTGCCTGGAGGCCCACGGTGCCTGTTTCTCTCTGGGCGTTGCTTCCACAGTGCGGCCAAGCAACGTCTTCACCATGGGCACAACAGCGCTTCCCTTCCGCCTGACAGACGTCTCAGTGCTCTGCTCTAGACCTCTGAAGTGGGGAGACAACCGAGCCCAGCCTCCTTTCCAAGGAGTCCTGCGCCTTCGATTGCACTGAAAGGCAATAGCACGGGGAAGCCTAGGAAGGGGCTGAGTCACGTCGGACACACTTCCTCAGCCTGCTCCTTTCAGGGAAGCAACGCTGGGAGCTAGGAAAGCCTTCTCCAGCTCGGAGAGTGCAAGAGAGATGCAGGCCGCGCACCCGGAAATCTCGGTGCTTGGAGCCAATCTCAGCGTCTCCCAGGGGCAAAGCGAACGCCTCTCTGCCAAATCCAGCTGTGCAGACGCAGGCCGCTAGGCTGCCTCTGCATTGGCGAAGGAAGCTCTCTCCTCCCGCTTCCTGCGAAATCTGCTTCTCAGCCTCAGCGAATCTCAGTGGGAACGGTCTTTCCTCTGGGGCCGTTGCTCCTGGGCCTGGGGCTGCCGCAAGGGCACCACCCTCCCAGGGAAAGGCCAAACACACCCCACATGTCTTTGCTCCTCTGGAGAGCTGCAGGCAACCTCAAACTCTCAGGAAGCTTCTCGGCTGAGACGCAGAAGCACTCTGGCTGGGATCTCGCATCCCCTGCCTGGAGGCCCATGGTGCCTGTTTCTCCCTGGGCGTTGCTTCACCAGAGCGGCCAGGCAACCTCTGCCCCATCTACCCTTCTGCTCTTCCCTTCCAGCTGACAGAGTTCTCCCTGCTCTACTCTAGCCCTAGGAAGTTTGGAGACAACCGGGCTCCTCCTCCTGTGCAAGGAGTCCCGGGGCCCAGTTGGAGTGGAAAGGCGAAACCACAGGCAAGCCCAGGAAAGTGCTGAGTCATGTCTGACACACTCCCTCAGCCTGCTCCTTCATGGCTAGCGAGGCTGTGAGCTAGGAAAGTCTTTGGAAGCTCAGCAAGTGGCAGCGAGATGCAGGCCCCAACCCAGCAATCCCGGTGCTTGGAGCAGGTCTCACAGCCTCCCAGTGCCAAAGCGAGCTCCTCTCTGCCAAATGCAGCTGTGCACACGCAGGCCGCTCTGCTGCCTCTGCATCCACGAAGGAAGCTCTCTAGGCCCGCTTCCTGCGAAATCTGCTTCAGCCTGAGGGAAAAGCCCTTGGAGAGGTCTTTGCTCAGGGGCAGTTGCTCCTGTGCCTGGGGAAGAGGGAAGGGCACCACACTCCCAAGGAAAGGCCAGACACACTCCACACGTCTTTGCTCCTCTGGAGGGCGGCATGGAGCCTCCAACTGGGAGGTCGCTTCTCAGCGGAGACGCAGGGGCATTCTGGCTGTGATCCCGCAGCCCCTGCCTGGAGGCCCACGGTGCCTGTTTCTCTCTGGGCGTTGCTTCCACAGTGCGGCCAAGCAACGTCTTCACCATGGGCACAACAGCGCTTCCCTTCCGCCTGACAGACGTCTCAGTGCTCTGCTCTAGACCTCTGAAGTGGGGAGACAACCGAGCCCAGCCTCCTTTCCAAGGAGTCCTGCGCCTTCGATTGCACTGAAAGGCAATAGCACGGGGAAGCCTAGGAAGGGGCTGAGTCACGTCGGACACACTTCCTCAGCCTGCTCCTTTCAGGGAAGCAACGCTGGGAGCTAGGAAAGCCTTCTCCAGCTCGGAGAGTGCAAGAGAGATGCAGGCCGCGCACCCGGAAATCTCGGTGCTTGGAGCCAATCTCAGCGTCTCCCAGGGGCAAAGCGAACGCCTCTCTGCCAAATCCAGCTGTGCAGACGCAGGCCGCTAGGCTGCCTCTGCATTGGCGAAGGAAGCTCTCTCCTCCCGCTTCCTGCGAAATCTGCTTCTCAGCCTCAGCGAATCTCAGTGGGAACGGTCTTTCCTCTGGGGCCGTTGCTCCTGGGCCTGGGGCTGCCGCAAGGGCACCACCCTCCCAGGGAAAGGCCAAACACACCCCACATGTCTTTGCTCCTCTGGAGAGCTGCAGGCAACCTCAAACTCTCAGGAAGCTTCTCGGCTGAGACGCAGAAGCACTCTGGCTGGGATCTCGCATCCCCTGCCTGGAGGCCCATGGTGCCTGTTTCTCCCTGGGCGTTGCTTCACCAGAGCGGCCAGGCAACCTCTGCCCCATCTACTCTTCTGCTCTTCCCTTCCAGCTGACAGAGTTCTCCCTGCTCTACTCTAGCCCTAGGAAGTTTGGAGACAACCGGGCTCCTCCTCCTCTGCAAGGAGTCCCGGGGCCCAGTTGGAGTGGAAAGGCGAAACCACAGGCAAGCCCAGGAAAGTGCTGAGTCATGTCTGACACACTCCCTCAGCCTGCTCCTTCATGGCTAGCGAGGCTGTGAGCTAGGAAAGTCTTTGGAAGCTCAGCAAGTGGCAGCGAGCTGCAGGCCCCAACCCAGCAATCCCGGTGCTTGGAGCAGGTCTCACAGCCTCCCAGTGCCAAAGCGAGCTCCTCTCTGCCAAATGCAGCTGTGCACACGCAGGCCGCTCTGCTGCCTCTGCATCCACGAAGGAAGCTCTCTAGGCCCGCTTCCTGCGAAATCTGCTTCAGCCTGAGGGAAAAGCCCTTGGAGAGGTCTTTGCTCAGGGGCAGTTGCTCCTGTGCCTGGGGAAGAGGGAAGGGCACCACACTCCCAAGGAAAGGCCAGACACACTCCACACGTCTTTGCTCCTCTGGAGGGCGGCATGGAGCCTCCAACTGGGAGGTCGCTTCTCAGCGGAGACGCAGGGGCATTCTGGCTGTGATCCCGCAGCCCCTGCCTGGAGGCCCACGGTGCCTGTTTCTCTCTGGGCGTTGCTTCCACAGTGCGGCCAAGCAACGTCTTCACCATGGGCACAACAGCGCTTCCCTTCCGCCTGACAGACGTCTCAGTGCTCTGCTCTAGACCTCTGAAGTGGGGAGACAACCGAGCCCAGCCTCCTTTCCAAGGAGTCCTGCGCCTTCGATTGCACTGAAAGGCAATAGCACGGGGAAGCCTAGGAAGGGGCTGAGTCACGTCGGACACACTTCCTCAGCCTGCTCCTTTCAGGGAAGCAACGCTGGGAGCTAGGAAAGCCTTCTCCAGCTCGGAGAGTGCAAGAGAGATTCAGGCCGCGCACCCGGAAATCTCGGTGCTTGGAGCCAATCTCAGCGTCTCCCAGGGGCAAAGCGAACGCCTCTCTGCCAAATCCAGCTGTGCAGACGCAGGCCGCTAGGCTGCCTCTGCATTGGCGAAGGAAGCTCTCTCCTCCCGCTTCCTGCGAAATCTGCTTCTCAGCCTCAGCGAATCTCAGTGGGAACGGTCTTTCCTCTGGGGCCGTTGCTCCTGGGCCTGGGGCTGCCGCAAGGGCACCACCCTCCCAGCGAAAGGCCAAACACACCCCACATGTCTTTGCTCCTCTGGAGAGCTGCAGGCAACCTCAAACTCTCAGGAAGCTTCTCGGCTGAGACGCAGAAGCACTCTGGCTGGGATCTCGCATCCCCTGCCTGGAGGCCCATGGTGCCTGTTTCTCCCTGGGCGTTGCTTCACCAGAGCGGCCAGGCAACCTCTGCCCCATCTACCCTTCTGCTCTTCCCTTCCAGCTGACAGAGTTCTCCCTGATCTACTCTAGCCCTAGGAAGTTTGGAGACAACCGGGCTCCTCCTCCTCTGCAAGGAGTCCCGGGGCCCAGTTGGAGTGGAAAGGCGAAACCACAGGCAAGCCCAGGAAAGTGCTGAGTCATGTCTGACACACTCCCTCAGCCTGCTCCTTCATGGCTAGCGAGGCTGTGAGCTAGGAAAGTCTTTGGAAGCTCAGCAAGTGGCAGCGAGATGCAGGCCCCAACCCAGCAATCCCGGTGCTTGGAGCAGGTCTCACAGCCTCCCAGTGCCAAAGCGAGCTCCTCTCTGCCAAATGCAGCTGTGCACACGCAGGCCGCTCTGCTGCCTCTGCATCCACGAAGGAAGCTCTCTAGGCCCGCTTCCTGCGAAATCTGCTTCAGCCTGAGGGAAAAGCCCTTGGAGAGGTCTTTGCTCAGGGGCAGTTGCTCCTGTGCCTGGGGAAGAGGGAAGGGCACCACACTCCCAAGGAAAGGCCAGACACACTCCACACGTCTTTGCTCCTCTGGAGGGCGGCATGGAGCCTCCAACTGGGAGGTCGCTTCTCAGCGGAGACGCAGGGGCATTCTGGCTGTGATCCCGCAGCCCCTGCCTGGAGGCCCACGGTGCCTGTTTCTCTCTGGGCGTTGCTTCCACAGTGCGGCCAAGCAACGTCTTCACCATGGGCACAACAGCGCTTCCCTTCCGCCTGACAGACGTCTCAGTGCTCTGCTCTAGACCTCTGAAGTGGGGAGACAACCGAGCCCAGCCTCCTTTCCAAGGAGTCCTGCGCCTTGGATTGCACTGAAAGGCAATAGCACGGGGAAGCCTAGGAAGGGGCTGAGTCACGTCGGACACACTTCCTCAGCCTGCTCCTTTCAGGGAAGCAACGCTGGGAGCTAGGAAAGCCTTCTCCAGCTCGGAGAGTGCAAGAGAGATGCAGGCCGCGCACCCGGAAATCTCGGTGCTTGGAGCCAATCTCAGCGTCTCCCAGGGGCAAAGCGAACGCCTCTCTGCCAAATCCAGCTGTGCAGACGCAGGCCGCTAGGCTGCCTCTGCATTGGCGAAGGAAGCTCTCTCCTCCCGCTTCCTGCGAAATCTGCTTCTCAGCCTCAGCGAATCTCAGTGGGAACGGTCTTTCCTCTGGGGCCGTTGCTCCTGGGCCTGGGGCTGCCGCAAGGGCACCACCCTCCCAGGGAAAGGCCAAACACACCCCACATGTCTTTGCTCCTCTGGAGAGCTGCAGGCAACCTCAAACTCTCAGGAAGCTTCTCGGCTGAGACGCAGAAGCACTCTGGCTGGGATCTCGCATCCCCTGCCTGGAGGCCCATGGTGCCTGTTTCTCCCTGGGCGTTGCTTCACCAGAGCGGCCAGGCAACCTCTGCCCCATCTACCCTTCTGCTCTTCCCTTCCAGCTGACAGAGTTCTCCCTGCTCTACTCTAGCCCTAGGAAGTTTGGAGACAACCGGGCTCCTCCTCCTCTGCAAGGAGTCCCGGGGCCCAGTTGGAGTGGAAAGGCGAAACCACAGGCAAGCCCAGGAAAGTGCTGAGTCATGTCTGACACACTCCCTCAGCCTGCTCCTTCATGGCTAGCGAGGCTGTGAGCTAGGAAAGTCTTTGGAAGCTCAGCAAGTGGCAGCGAGATGCAGGCCCCAACCCAGCAATCCCGGTGCTTGGAGCAGGTCTCACAGCCTCCCAGTGCCAAAGCGAGCTCCTCTCTGCCAAATGCAGCTGTGCACACGCAGGCCGCTCTGCTGCCTCTGCATCCACGAAGGAAGCTCTCTAGGCCCGCTTCCTGCGAAATCTGCTTCAGCCTGAGGGAAAAGCCCTTGGAGAGGTCTTTGCTCAGGGGCAGTTGCTCCTGTGCCTGGGGAAGAGGGAAGGGCACCACACTCCCAAGGAAAGGCCAGACACACTCCACACGTCTTTGCTCCTCTGGAGGGCGGCATGGAGCCTCCAACTGGGAGGTCGCTTCTCAGCGGAGACGCAGGGGCATTCTGGCTGTGATCCCGCAGCCCCTGCCTGGAGGCCCACGGTGCCTGTTTCTCTCTGGGCGTTGCTTCCACAGTGCGGCCAAGCAACGTCTTCACCATGGGCACAACAGCGCTTCCCTTCCGCCTGACAGACGTCTCAGTGCTCTGCTCTAGACCTCTGAAGTGGGGAGACAACCGAGCCCAGCCTCCTTTCCAAGGAGTCCTGCGCCTTCGATTGCACTGAAAGGCAATAGCACGGGGAAGCCTAGGAAGGGGCTGAGTCACGTCGGACACACTTCCTCAGCCTGCTCCTTTCAGGGAAGCAACGCTGGGAGCTAGGAAAGCCTTCTCCAGCTCGGAGAGTGCAAGAGAGATGCAGGCCGCGCACCCGGAAATCTCGGTGCTTGGAGCCAATCTCAGCGTCTCCCAGGGGCAAAGCGAACGCCTCTCTGCCAAATCCAGCTGTGCAGACGCAGGCCGCTAGGCTGCCTCTGCATTGGCGAAGGAAGCTCTCTCCTCCCGCTTCCTGCGAAATCTGCTTCTCAGCCTCAGCGAATCTCAGTGGGAACGGTCTTTCCTCTGGGGCCGTTGCTCCTGGGCCTGGGGCTGCCGCAAGGGCACCACCCTCCCAGGGAAAGGCCAAACACACCCCACATGTCTTTGCTCCTCTGGAGAGCTGCAGGCAACCTCAAACTCTCAGGAAGCTTCTCGGCTGAGACGCAGAAGCACTCTGGCTGGGATCTCGCATCCCCTGCCTGGAGGCCCATGGTGCCTGTTTCTCCCTGGGCGTTGCTTCACCAGAGCGGCCAGGCAACCTCTGCCCCATCTACCCTTCTGCTCTTCCCTTCCAGCTGACAGAGTTCTCCCTGCTCTACTCTAGCCCTAGGAAGTTTGGAGACAACCGGGCTCCTCCTCCTCTGCAAGGAGTCCCGGGGCCCAGTTGGAGTGGAAAGGCGAAACCACAGGCAAGCCCAGGAAAGTGCTGAGTCATGTCTGACACACTCCCTCAGCCTGCTCCTTCATGGCTAGCGAGGCTGTGAGCTAGGAAAGTCTTCGGAAGCTCAGCAAGTGGCAGCGAGCTGCAGGCCCCAACCCAGCAATCCCGGTGCTTGGAGCAGGTCTCACAGCCTCCCAGTGCCAAAGCGAGCTCCTCTCTGCCAAATGCAGCTGTGCACACGCAGGCCGCTCTGCTGCCTCTGCATCCACGAAGGAAGCTCTCTAGGCCCGCTTCCTGCGAAATCTGCTTCAGCCTGAGGGAAAAGCCCTTGGAGAGGTCTTTGCTCAGGGGCAGTTGCTCCTGTGCCTGGGGAAGAGGGAAGGGCACCACACTCCCAAGGAAAGGCCAGACACACTCCACACGTCTTTGCTCCTCTGGAGGGCGGCATGGAGCCTCCAACTGGGCACAACAGCGCTTCCCTTCCGCCTGACAGACGTCTCAGTGCTCTGCTCTAGACCTCTGAAGTGGGGAGACAACCGAGCCCAGCCTCCTTTCCAAGGAGTCCTGCGCCTTCGATTGCACTGAAAGGCAATAGCACGGGGAAGCCTAGGAAGGGGCTGAGTCACGTCGGACACACTTCCTCAGCCTGCTCCTTTCAGGGAAGCAACGCTGGGAGCTAGGAAAGCCTTCTCCAGCTCGGAGAGTGCAAGAGAGATGCAGGCCGCGCACCCGGAAATCTCGGTGCTTGGAGCCAATCTCAGCGTCTCCCAGGGGCAAAGCGAACGCCTCTCTGCCAAATCCAGCTGTGCAGACGCAGGCCGCTAGGCTGCCTCTGCATTGGCGAAGGAAGCTCTCTCCTCCCGCTTCCTGCGAAATCTGCTTCTCAGCCTCAGCGAATCTCAGTGGGAACGGTCTTTCCTCTGGGGCCGTTGCTCCTGGGCCTGGGGCTGCCGCAAGGGCACCACCCTCCCAGGGAAAGGCCAAACACACCCCACATGTCTTTGCTCCTCTGGAGAGCTGCAGGCAACCTCAAACTCTCAGGAAGCTTCTCGGCTGAGACGCAGAAGCACTCTGGCTGGGATCTCGCATCCCCTGCCTGGAGGCCCATGGTGCCTGTTTCTCCCTGGGCGTTGCTTCACCAGAGCGGCCAGGCAACCTCTGCCCCATCTACCCTTCTGCTCTTCCCTTCCAGCTGACAGAGTTCTCCCTGCTCTACTCTAGCCCTAGGAAGTTTGGAGACAACCGGGCTCCTCCTCCTCTGCAAGGAGTCCCGGGGCCCAGTTGGAGTGGAAAGGCGAAACCACAGGCAAGCCCAGGAAAGTGCTGAGTCATGTCTGACACACTCCCTCAGCCTGCTCCTTCATGGCTAGCGAGGCTGTGAGCTAGGAAAGTCTTTGGAAGCTCAGCAAGTGGCAGCGAGCTGCAGGCCCCAACCCAGCAATCCCGGTGCTTGGAGCAGGTCTCACAGCCTCCCAGTGCCAAAGCGAGCTCCTCTCTGCCAAATGCAGCTGTGCACACGCAGGCCGCTCTGCTGCCTCTGCATCCACGAAGGAAGCTCTCTAGGCCCGCTTCCTGCGAAATCTGCTTCAGCCTGAGGGAAAAGCCCTTGGAGAGGTCTTTGCTCAGGGGCAGTTGCTCCTGTGCCTGGGGAAGAGGGAAGGGCACCACACTCCCAAGGAAAGGCCAGACACACTCCACACGTCTTTGCTCCTCTGGAGGGCGGCATGGAGCCTCCAACTGGGAGGTCGCTTCTCAGCGGAGACGCAGGGGCATTCTGGCTGTGATCCCGCAGCCCCTGCCTGGAGGCCCACGGTGCCTGTTTCTCTCTGGGCGTTGCTTCCACAGTGCGGCCAAGCAACGTCTTCACCATGGGCACAACAGCGCTTCCCTTCCGCCTGACAGACGTCTCAGTGCTCTGCTCTAGACCTCTGAAGTGGGGAGACAACCGAGCCCAGCCTCCTTTCCAAGGAGTCCTGCGCCTTCGATTGCACTGAAAGGCAATAGCACGGGGAAGCCTAGGAAGGGGCTGAGTCACGTCGGACACACTTCCTCAGCCTGCTCCTTTCAGGGAAGCAACGCTGGGAGCTAGGAAAGCCTTCTCCAGCTCGGAGAGTGAAAGAGAGATGCAGGCCGCGCACCCGGAAATCTCGGTGCTTGGAGCCAATCTCAGCGTCTCCCAGGGGCAAAGCGAACGCCTCTCTGCCAAATCCAGCTGTGCAGACGCAGGCCGCTAGGCTGCCTCTGCATTGGCGAAGGAAGCTCTCTCCTCCCGCTTCCTGCGAAATCTGCTTCTCAGCCTCAGCGAATCTCAGTGGGAACGGTCTTTCCTCTGGGGCCGTTGCTCCTGGGCCTGGGGCTGCCGCAAGGGCACCACCCTCCCAGGGAAAGGCCAAACACACCCCACATGTCTTTGCTCCTCTGGAGAGCTGCAGGCAACCTCAAACTCTCAGGAAGCTTCTCGGCTGAGACGCAGAAGCACTCTGGCTGGGATCTCGCATCCCCTGCCTGGAGGCCCATGGTGCCTGTTTCTCCCTGGGCGTTGCTTCACCAGAGCGGCCAGGCAACCTCTGCCCCATCTACCCTTCTGCTCTTCCCTTCCAGCTGACAGAGTTCTCCCTGCTCTACTCTAGCCCTAGGAAGTTTGGAGACAACCGGGCTCCTCCTCCTCTGCAAGGAGTCCCGGGGCCCAGTTGGAGTGGAAAGGCGAAACCACAGGCAAGCCCAGGAAAGTGCTGAATCATGTCTGACACACTCCCTCAGCCTGCTCCTTCATGGCTAGCGAGGCTGTGAGCTAGGAAAGTCTTTGGAAGCTCAGCAAGTGGCAGCGAGCTGCAGGCCCCAACCCAGCAATCCCGGTGCTTGGAGCAGGTCTCACAGCCTCCCAGTGCCAAAGCGAGCTCCTCTCTGCCAAATGCAGCTGTGCACACGCAGGCCGCTCTGCTGCCTCTGCATCCACGAAGGAAGCTCTCTAGGCCCGCTTCCTGCGAAATCTGCTTCAGCCTGAGGGAAAAGCCCTTGGAGAGGTCTTTGCTCAGGGGCAGTTGCTCCTGTGCCTGGGGAAGAGGGAAGGGCACCACACTCCCAAGGAAAGGCCAGACACACTCCACACGTCTTTGCTCCTCTGGAGGGCGGCATGGAGCCTCCAACTGGGAGGTCGCTTCTCAGCGGAGACGCAGGGGCATTCTGGCTGTGATCCCGCAGCCCCTGCCTGGAGGCCCACGGTGCCTGTTTCTCTCTGGGCGTTGCTTCCACAGTGCGGCCAAGCAACGTCTTCACCATGGGCACAACAGCGCTTCCCTTCCGCCTGACAGACGTCTCAGTGCTCTGCTCTAGACCTCTGAAGTGGGGAGACAACCGAGCCCAGCCTCCTTTCCAAGGAGTCCTGCGCCTTCGATTGCACTGAAAGGCAATAGCACGGGGAAGCCTAGGAAGGGGCTGAGTCACGTCGGACACACTTCCTCAGCCTGCTCCTTTCAGGGAAGCAACGCTGGGAGCTAGGAAAGCCTTCTCCAGCTCGGAGAGTGCAAGAGAGATGCAGGCCGCGCACCCGGAAATCTCGGTGCTTGGAGCCAATCTCAGCGTCTCCCAGGGGCAAAGCGAACGCCTCTCTGCCAAATCCAGCTGTGCAGACGCAGGCCGCTAGGCTGCCTCTGCATTGGCGAAGGAAGCTCTCTCCTCCCGCTTCCTGCGAAATCTGCTTCTCAGCCTCAGCGAATCTCAGTGGGAACGGTCTTTCCTCTGGGGCCGTTGCTCCTGGGCCTGGGGCTGCCGCAAGGGCACCACCCTCCCAGGGAAAGGCCAAACACACCCCACATGTCTTTGCTCCTCTGGAGAGCTGCAGGCAACCTCAAACTCTCAGGAAGCTTCTCGGCTGAGACGCAGAAGCATGCTGGCTGGGATCTCGCATCCCCTGCCTGGAGGCCCATGGTGCCTGTTTCTCCCTGGGCGTTGCTTCACCAGAGCGGCCAGGCAACCTCTGCCCCATCTACCCTTCTGCTCTTCCCTTCCAGCTGACAGAGTTCTCCCTGCTCTACTCTAGCCCTAGGAAGTTTGGAGACAACCGGGCTCCTCCTCCTCTGCAAGGAGTCCCGGGGCCCAGTTGGAGTGGAAAGGCGAAACCACAGGCAAGCCCAGGAAAGTGCTGAGTCATGTCTGACACACTCCCTCAGCCTGCTCCTTCATGGCTAGCGAGGCTGTGAGCTAGGAAAGTCTTTGGAAGCTCAGCAAGTGGCAGCGAGATGCAGGCCCCAACCCAGCAATCCCGGTGCTTGGAGCAGGTCTCACAGCCTCCCAGTGCCAAAGCGAGCTCCTCTCTGCCAAATGCAGCTGTGCACACGCAGGCCGCTCTGCTGCCTCTGCATCCACGAAGGAAGCTCTCTAGGCCCGCTTCCTGCGAAATCTGCTTCAGCCTGAGGGAAAAGCCCTTGGAGAGGTCTTTGCTCAGGGGCAGTTGCTCCTGTGCCTGGGGAAGAGGGAAGGGCACCACACTCCCAAGGAAAGGCCAGACACACTCCACACGTCTTTGCTCCTCTGGAGGGCGGCATGGAGCCTCCAACTGGGAGGTCGCTTCTCAGCGGAGACGCAGGGGCATTCTGGCTGTGATCCCGCAGCCCCTGCCTGGAGGCCCACGGTGCCTGTTTCTCTCTGGGCGTTGCTTCCACAGTGCGGCCAAGCAACGTCTTCACCATGGGCACAACAGCGCTTCCCTTCCGCCTGACAGACGTCTCAGTGCTCTGCTCTAGACCTCTGAAGTGGGGAGACAACCGAGCCCAGCCTCCTTTCCAAGGAGTCCTGCGCCTTCGATTGCACTGAAAGGCAATAGCACGGGGAAGCCTAGGAAGGGGCTGAGTCACGTCGGACACACTTCCTCAGCCTGCTCCTTTCAGGGAAGCAACGCTGGGAGCTAGGAAAGCCTTCTCCAGCTCGGAGAGTGCAAGAGAGATGCAGGCCGCGCACCCGGAAATCTCGGTGCTTGGAGCCAATCTCAGCGTCTCCCAGGGGCAAAGCGAACGCCTCTCTGCCAAATCCAGCTGTGCAGACGCAGGCCGCTAGGCTGCCTCTGCATTGGCGAAGGAAGCTCTCTCCTCCCGCTTCCTGCGAAATCTGCTTCTCAGCCTCAGCGAATCTCAGTGGGAACGGTCTTTCCTCTGGGGCCGTTGCTCCTGGGCCTGGGGCTGCCGCAAGGGCACCACCCTCCCAGGGAAAGGCCAAACACACCCCACATGTCTTTGCTCCTCTGGAGAGCTGCAGGCAACCTCAAACTCTCAGGAAGCTTCTCGGCTGAGACGCAGAAGCACTCTGGCTGGGATCTCGCATCCCCTGCCTGGAGGCCCATGGTGCCTGTTTCTCCCTGGGCGTTGCTTCACCAGAGCGGCCAGGCAACCTCTGCCCCATCTACCCTTCTGCTCTTCCCTTCCAGCTGACAGAGTTCTCCCTGCTCTACTCTAGCCCTAGGAAGTTTGGAGACAACCGGGCTCCTCCTCCTCTGCAAGGAGTCCCGGGGCCCAGTTGGAGTGGAAAGGCGAAACCACAGGCAAGCCCAGGAAAGTGCTGAGTCATGTCTGACACACTCCCTCAGCCTGCTCCTTCATGGCTAGCGAGGCTGTGAGCTAGGAAAGTCTTTGGAAGCTCAGCAAGTGGCAGCGAGCTGCAGGCCCCAACCCAGCAATCCCGGTGCTTGGAGCAGGTCTCACAGCCTCCCAGTGCCAAAGCGAGCTCCTCTCTGCCAAATGCAGCTGTGCACACGCAGGCCGCTCTGCTGCCTCTGCATCCACGAAGGAAGCTCTCTAGGCCCGCTTCCTGCGAAATCTGCTTCAGCCTGAGGGAAAAGCCCTTGGAGAGGTCTTTGCTCAGGGGCAGTTGCTCCTGTGCCTGGGGAAGAGGGAAGGGCACCACACTCCCAAGGAAAGGCCAGACACACTCCACACGTCTTTGCTCCTCTGGAGGGCGGCATGGAGCCTCCAACTGGGAGGTCGCTTCTCAGCGGAGACGCAGGGGCATTCTGGCTGTGATCCCGCAGCCCCTGCCTGGAGGCCCACGGTGCCTGTTTCTCTCTGGGCGTTGCTTCCACAGTGCGGCCAAGCAACGTCTTCACCATGGGCACAACAGCGCTTCCCTTCCGCCTGACAGACGTCTCAGTGCTCTGCTCTAGACCTCTGAAGTGGGGAGACAACCGAGCCCAGCCTCCTTTCCAAGGAGTCCTGCGCCTTCGATTGCACTGAAAGGCAATAGCACGGGGAAGCCTAGGAAGGGGCTGAGTCACGTCGGACACACTTCCTCAGCCTGCTCCTTTCAGGGAAGCAACGCTGGGAGCTAGGAAAGCCTTCTCCAGCTCGGAGAGTGCAAGAGAGATGCAGGCCGCGCACCCGGAAATCTCGGTGCTTGGAGCCAATCTCAGCGTCTCCCAGGGGCAAAGCGAACGCCTCTCTGCCAAATCCAGCTGTGCAGACGCAGGCCGCTAGGCTGCCTCTGCATTGGCGAAGGAAGCTCTCTCCTCCCGCTTCCTGCGAAATCTGCTTCTCAGCCTCAGCGAATCTCAGTGGGAACGGTCTTTCCTCTGGGGCCGTTGCTCCTGGGCCTGGGGCTGCCGCAAGGGCACCACCCTCCCAGGGAAAGGCCAAACACACCCCACATGTCTTTGCTCCTCTGGAGAGCTGCAGGCAACCTCAAACTCTCAGGAAGCTTCTCGGCTGAGACGCAGAAGCACTCTGGCTGGGATCTCGCATCCCCTGCCTGGAGGCCCATGGTGCCTGTTTCTCCCTGGGCGTTGCTTCACCAGAGCGGCCAGGCAACCTCTGCCCCATCTACCCTTCTGCTCTTCCCTTCCAGCTGACAGAGTTCTCCCTGCTCTACTCTAGCCCTAGGAAGTTTGGAGACAACCGGGCTCCTCCTCCTCTGCAAGGAGTCCCGGGGCCCAGTTGGAGTGGAAAGGCGAAACCACAGGCAAGCCCAGGAAAGTGCTGAGTCATGTCTGACACACTCCCTCAGCCTGCTCCTTCATGGCTAGCGAGGCTGTGAGCTAGGAAAGTCTTTGGAAGCTCAGCAAGTGGCAGCGAGATGCAGGCCCCAACCCAGCAATCCCGGTGCTTGGAGCAGGTCTCCCAGCCTCCCAGTGCCAAAGCGAGCTCCTCTCTGCCAAATGCAGCTGTGCACACGCAGGCCGCTCTGCTGCCTCTGCATCCACGAAGGAAGCTCTCTAGGCCCGCTTCCTGCGAAATCTGCTTCAGCCTGAGGGAAAAGCCCTTGGAGAGGTCTTTGCTCAGGGGCAGTTGCTCCTGTGCCTGGGGAAGAGGGAAGGGCACCACACTCCCAAGGAAAGGCCAGACACACTCCACACGTCTTTGCTCCTCTGGAGGGCGGCATGGAGCCTCCAACTGGGAGGTCGCTTCTCAGCGGAGACGCAGGGGCATTCTGGCTGTGATCCCGCAGCCCCTGCCTGGAGGCCCACGGTGCCTGTTTCTCTCTGGGCGTTGCTTCCACAGTGCGGCCAAGCAACGTCTTCACCATGGGCACAACAGCGCTTCCCTTCCGCCTGACAGACGTCTCAGTGCTCTGCTCTAGACCTCTGAAGTGGGGAGACAACCGAGCCCAGCCTCCTTTCCAAGGAGTCCTGCGCCTTCGATTGCACTGAAAGGCAATAGCACGGGGAAGCCTAGGAAGGGGCTGAGTCACGTCGGACACACTTCCTCAGCCTGCTCCTTTCAGGGAAGCAACGCTGGGAGCTAGGAAAGCCTTCTCCAGCTCGGAGAGTGCAAGAGAGATGCAGGCCGCGCACCCGGAAATCTCGGTGCTTGGAGCCAATCTCAGCGTCTCCCAGGGGCAAAGCGAACGCCTCTCTGCCAAATCCAGCTGTGCAGACGCAGGCCGCTAGGCTGCCTCTGCATTGGCGAAGGAAGCTCTCTCCTCCCGCTTCCTGCGAAATCTGCTTCTCAGCCTCAGCGAATCTCAGTGGGAACGGTCTTTCCTCTGGGGCCGTTGCTCCTGGGCCTGGGGCTGCCGCAAGGGCACCACCCTCCCAGGGAAAGGCCAAACACACCCCACATGTCTTTGCTCCTCTGGAGAGCTGCAGGCAACCTCAAACTCTCAGGAAGCTTCTCAGCTGAGACGCAGAAGCACTCTGGCTGGGATCTCGCATCCCCTGCCTGGAGGCCCATGGTGCCTGTTTCTCCCTGGGCGTTGCTTCACCAGAGCGGCCAGGCAACCTCTGCCCCATCTACCCTTCTGCTCTTCCCTTCCAGCTGACAGAGTTCTCCCTGCTCTACTCTAGCCCTAGGAAGTTTGGAGACAACCGGGCTCCTCCTCCTCTGCAAGGAGTCCCGGGGCCCAGTTGGAGTGGAAAGGCGAAACCACAGGCAAGCCCAGGAAAGTGCTGAGTCATGTCTGACACACTCCCTCAGCCTGCTCCTTCATGGCTAGCGAGGCTGTGAGCTAGGAAAGTCTTCGGAAGCTCAGCAAGTGGCAGCGAGCTGCAGGCCCCAACCCAGCAATCCCGGTGCTTGGAGCAGGTCTCACAGCCTCCCAGTGCCAAAGCGAGCTCCTCTCTGCCAAATGCAGCTGTGCACACGCAGGCCGCTCTGCTGCCTCTGCATCCACGAAGGAAGCTCTCTAGGCCCGCTTCCTGCGAAATCTGCTTCAGCCTGAGGGAAAAGCCCTTGGAGAGGTCTTTGCTCAGGGGCAGTTGCTCCTGTGCCTGGGGAAGAGGGAAGGGCACCACACTCCCAAGGAAAGGCCAGACACACTCCACACGTCTTTGCTCCTCTGGAGGGCGGCATGGAGCCTCCAACTGGGAGGTCGCTTCTCAGCGGAGACGCAGGGGCATTCTGGCTGTGATCCCGCAGCCCCTGCCTGGAGGCCCACGGTGCCTGTTTCTCTCTGGGCGTTGCTTCCACAGTGCGGCCAAGCAACGTCTTCACCATGGGCACAACAGCGCTTCCCTTCCGCCTGACAGACGTCTCAGTGCTCTGCTCTAGACCTCTGAAGTGGGGAGACAACCGAGCCCAGCCTCCTTTCCAAGGAGTCCTGCGCCTTGGATTGCACTGAAAGGCAATAGCACGGGGAAGCCTAGGAAGGGGCTGAGTCACGTCGGACACACTTCCTCAGCCTGCTCCTTTCAGGGAAGCAACGCTGGGAGCTAGGAAAGCCTTCTCCAGCTCGGAGAGTGCAAGAGAGATGCAGGCCGCGCACCCGGAAATCTCGGTGCTTGGAGCCAATCTCAGCGTCTCCCAGGGGCAAAGCGAACGCCTCTCTGCCAAATCCAGCTGTGCAGACGCAGGCCGCTAGGCTGCCTCTGCATTGGCGAAGGAAGCTCTCTCCTCCCGCTTCCTGCGAAATCTGCTTCTCAGCCTCAGCGAATCTCAGTGGGAACGGTCTTTCCTCTGGGGCCGTTGCTCCTGGGCCTGGGGCTGCCGCAAGGGCACCACCCTCCCAGGGAAAGGCCAAACACACCCCACATGTCTTTGCTCCTCTGGAGAGCTGCAGGCAACCTCAAACTCTCAGGAAGCTTCTCGGCTGAGACGCAGAAGCACTCTGGCTGGGATCTCGCATCCCCTGCCTGGAGGCCCATGGTGCCTGTTTCTCCCTGGGCGTTGCTTCACCAGAGCGGCCAGGCAACCTCTGCCCCATCTACCCTTCTGCTCTTCCCTTCCAGCTGACAGAGTTCTCCCTGCTCTACTCTAGCCCTAGGAAGTTTGGAGACAACCGGGCTCCTCCTCCTCTGCAAGGAGTCCCGGGGCCCAGTTGGAGTGGAAAGGCGAAACCACAGGCAAGCCCAGGAAAGTGCTGAGTCATGTCTGACACACTCCCTCAGCCTGCTCCTTCATGGCTAGCGAGGCTGTGAGCTAGGAAAGTCTTTGGAAGCTCAGCAAGTGGCAGCGAGCTGCAGGCCCCAACCCAGCAATCCCGGTGCTTGGAGCAGGTCTCCCAGCCTCCCAGTGCCAAAGCGAGCTCCTCTCTGCCAAATGCAGCTGTGCACACGCAGGCCGCTCTGCTGCCTCTGCATCCACGAAGGAAGCTCTCTAGGCCCGCTTCCTGCGAAATCTGCTTCAGCCTGAGGGAAAAGCCCTTGGAGAGGTCTTTGCTCAGGGGCAGTTGCTCCTGTGCCTGGGGAAGAGGGAAGGGCACCACACTCCCAAGGAAAGGCCAGACACACTCCACACGTCTTTGCTCCTCTGGAGGGCGGCATGGAGCCTCCAACTGGGAGGTCGCTTCTCAGCGGAGACGCAGGGGCATTCTGGCTGTGATCCCGCAGCCCCTGCCTGGAGGCCCACGGTGCCTGTTTCTCTCTGGGCGTTGCTTCCACAGTGCGGCCAAGCAACGTCTTCACCATGGGCACAACAGCGCTTCCCTTCCGCCTGACAGACGTCTCAGTGCTCTGCTCTAGACCTCTGAAGTGGGGAGACAACCGAGCCCAGCCTCCTTTCCAAGGAGTCCTGCGCCTTGGATTGCACTGAAAGGCAATAGCACGGGGAAGCCTAGGAAGGGGCTGAGTCACGTCGGACACACTTCCTCAGCCTGCTCCTTTCAGGGAAGCAACGCTGGGAGCTAGGAAAGCCTTCTCCAGCTCGGAGAGTGCAAGAGAGATGCAGGCCGCGCACCCGGAAATCTCGGTGCTTGGAGCCAATCTCAGCGTCTCCCAGGGGCAAAGCGAACGCCTCTCTGCCAAATCCAGCTGTGCAGACGCAGGCCGCTAGGCTGCCTCTGCATTGGCGAAGGAAGCTCTCTCCTCCCGCTTCCTGCGAAATCTGCTTCTCAGCCTCAGCGAATCTCAGTGGGAACGGTCTTTCCTCTGGGGCCGTTGCTCCTGGGCCTGGGGCTGCCGCAAGGGCACCACCCTCCCAGGGAAAGGCCAAACACACCCCACATGTCTTTGCTCCTCTGGAGAGCTGCAGGCAACCTCAAACTCTCAGGAAGCTTCTCGGCTGAGACGCAGAAGCACTCTGGCTGGGATCTCGCATCCCCTGCCTGGAGGCCCATGGTGCCTGTTTCTCCCTGGGCGTTGCTTCACCAGAGCGGCCAGGCAACCTCTGCCCCATCTACCCTTCTGCTCTTCCCTTCCAGCTGACAGAGTTCTCCCTGCTCTACTCTAGCCCTAGGAAGTTTGGAGACAACCGGGCTCCTCCTCCTCTGCAAGGAGTCCCGGGGCCCAGTTGGAGTGGAAAGGCGAAACCACAGGCAAGCCCAGGAAAGTGCTGAGTCATGTCTGACACACTCCCTCAGCCTGCTCCTTCATGGCTAGCGAGGCTGTGAGCTAGGAAAGTCTTCGGAAGCTCAGCAAGTGGCAGCGAGCTGCAGGCCCCAACCCAGCAATCCCGGTGCTTGGAGCAGGTCTCACAGCCTCCCAGTGCCAAAGCGAGCTCCTCTCTGCCAAATGCAGCTGTGCACACGCAGGCCGCTCTGCTGCCTCTGCATCCACGAAGGAAGCTCTCTAGGCCCGCTTCCTGCGAAATCTGCTTCAGCCTGAGGGAAAAGCCCTTGGAGAGGTCTTTGCTCAGGGGCAGTTGCTCCTGTGCCTGGGGAAGAGGGAAGGGCACCACACTCCCAAGGAAAGGCCAGACACACTCCACACGTCTTTGCTCCTCTGGAGGGCGGCATGGAGCCTCCAACTGGGAGGTCGCTTCTCAGCGGAGACGCAGGGGCATTCTGGCTGTGATCCCGCAGCCCCTGCCTGGAGGCCCACGGTGCCTGTTTCTCTCTGGGCGTTGCTTCCACAGTGCGGCCAAGCAACGTCTTCACCATGGGCACAACAGCGCTTCCCTTCCGCCTGACAGACGTCTCAGTGCTCTGCTCTAGACCTCTGAAGTGGGGAGACAACCGAGCCCAGCCTCCTTTCCAAGGAGTCCTGCGCCTTGGATTGCACTGAAAGGCAATAGCACGGGGAAGCCTAGGAAGGGGCTGAGTCACGTCGGACACACTTCCTCAGCCTGCTCCTTTCAGGGAAGCAACGCTGGGAGCTAGGAAAGCCTTCTCCAGCTCGGAGAGTGCAAGAGAGATGCAGGCCGCGCACCCGGAAATCTCGGTGCTTGGAGCCAATCTCAGCGTCTCCCAGGGGCAAAGCGAACGCCTCTCTGCCAAATCCAGCTGTGCAGACGCAGGCCGCTAGGCTGCCTCTGCATTGGCGAAGGAAGCTCTCTCCTCCCGCTTCCTGCGAAATCTGCTTCTCAGCCTCAGCGAATCTCAGTGGGAACGGTCTTTCCTCTGGGGCCGTTGCTCCTGGGCCTGGGGCTGCCGCAAGGGCACCACCCTCCCAGGGAAAGGCCAAACACACCCCACATGTCTTTGCTCCTCTGGAGAGCTGCAGGCAACCTCAAACTCTCAGGAAGCTTCTCGGCTGAGACGCAGAAGCACTCTGGCTGGGATCTCGCATCCCCTGCCTGGAGGCCCATGGTGCCTGTTTCTCCCTGGGCGTTGCTTCACCAGAGCGGCCAGGCAACCTCTGCCCCATCTACCCTTCTGCTCTTCCCTTCCAGCTGACAGAGTTCTCCCTGCTCTACTCTAGCCCTAGGAAGTTTGGAGACAACCGGGCTCCTCCTCCTCTGCAAGGAGTCCCGGGGCCCAGTTGGAGTGGAAAGGCGAAACCACAGGCAAGCCCAGGAAAGTGCTGAGTCATGTCTGACACACTCCCTCAGCCTGCTCCTTCATGGCTAGCGAGGCTGTGAGCTAGGAAAGTCTTTGGAAGCTCAGCAAGTGGCAGCGAGATGCAGGCCCCAACCCAGCAATCCCGGTGCTTGGAGCAGGTCTCACAGCCTCCCAGTGCCAAAGCGAGCTCCTCTCTGCCAAATGCAGCTGTGCACACGCAGGCCGCTCTGCTGCCTCTGCATCCACGAAGGAAGCTCTCTAGGCCCGCTTCCTGCGAAATCTGCTTCAGCCTGAGGGAAAAGCCCTTGGAGAGGTCTTTGCTCAGGGGCAGTTGCTCCTGTGCCTGGGGAAGAGGGAAGGGCACCACACTCCCAAGGAAAGGCCAGACACACTCCACACGTCTTTGCTCCTCTGGAGGGCGGCATGGAGCCTCCAACTGGGAGGTCGCTTCTCAGCGGAGACGCAGGGGCATTCTGGCTGTGATCCCGCAGCCCCTGCCTGGAGGCCCACGGTGCCTGTTTCTCTCTGGGCGTTGCTTCCACAGTGCGGCCAAGCAACGTCTTCACCATGGGCACAACAGCGCTTCCCTTCCGCCTGACAGACGTCTCAGTGCTCTGCTCTAGACCTCTGAAGTGGGGAGACAACCGAGCCCAGCCTCCTTTCCAAGGAGTCCTGCGCCTTGGATTGCACTGAAAGGCAATAGCACGGGGAAGCCTAGGAAGGGGCTGAGTCACGTCGGACACACTTCCTCAGCCTGCTCCTTTCAGGGAAGCAACGCTGGGAGCTAGGAAAGCCTTCTCCAGCTCGGAGAGTGCAAGAGAGATGCAGGCCGCGCACCCGGAAATCTCGGTGCTTGGAGCCAATCTCAGCGTCTCCCAGGGGCAAAGCGAACGCCTCTCTGCCAAATCCAGCTGTGCAGACGCAGGCCGCTAGGCTGCCTCTGCATTGGCGAAGGAAGCTCTCTCCTCCCGCTTCCTGCGAAATCTGCTTCTCAGCCTCAGCGAATCTCAGTGGGAACGGTCTTTCCTCTGGGGCCGTTGCTCCTGGGCCTGGGGCTGCCGCAAGGGCACCACCCTCCCAGGGAAAGGCCAAACACACCCCACATGTCTTTGCTCCTCTGGAGAGCTGCAGGCAACCTCAAACTCTCAGGAAGCTTCTCGGCTGAGACGCAGAAGCACTCTGGCTGGGATCTCGCATCCCCTGCCTGGAGGCCCATGGTGCCTGTTTCTCCCTGGGCGTTGCTTCACCAGAGCGGCCAGGCAACCTCTGCCCCATCTACCCTTCTGCTCTTCCCTTCCAGCTGACAGAGTTCTCCCTGCTCTACTCTAGCCCTAGGAAGTTTGGAGACAACCGGGCTCCTCCTCCTCTGCAAGGAGTCCCGGGGCCCAGTTGGAGTGGAAAGGCGAAACCACAGGCAAGCCCAGGAAAGTGCTGAGTCATGTCTGACACACTCCCTCAGCCTGCTCCTTCATGGCTAGCGAGGCTGTGAGCTAGGAAAGTCTTTGGAAGCTCAGCAAGTGGCAGCGAGATGCAGGCCCCAACCCAGCAATCCCGGTGCTTGGAGCAGGTCTCCCAGCCTCCCAGTGCCAAAGCGAGCTCCTCTCTGCCAAATGCAGCTGTGCACACGCAGGCCGCTCTGCTGCCTCTGCATCCACGAAGGAAGCTCTCTAGGCCCGCTTCCTGCGAAATCTGCTTCAGCCTGAGGGAAAAGCCCTTGGAGAGGTCTTTGCTCAGGGGCAGTTGCTCCTGTGCCTGGGGAAGAGGGAAGGGCACCACACTCCCAAGGAAAGGCCAGACACACTCCACACGTCTTTGCTCCTCTGGAGGGCGGCATGGAGCCTCCAACTGGGAGGTCGCTTCTCAGCGGAGACGCAGGGGCATTCTGGCTGTGATCCCGCAGCCCCTGCCTGGAGGCCCACGGTGCCTGTTTCTCTCTGGGCGTTGCTTCCACAGTGCGGCCAAGCAACGTCTTCACCATGGGCACAACAGCGCTTCCCTTCCGCCTGACAGACGTCTCAGTGCTCTGCTCTAGACCTCTGAAGTGGGGAGACAACCGAGCCCAGCCTCCTTTCCAAGGAGTCCTGCGCCTTCGATTGCACTGAAAGGCAATAGCACGGGGAAGCCTAGGAAGGGGCTGAGTCACGTCGGACACACTTCCTCAGCCTGCTCCTTTCAGGGAAGCAACGCTGGGAGCTAGGAAAGCCTTCTCCAGCTCGGAGAGTGCAAGAGAGATGCAGGCCGCGCACCCGGAAATCTCGGTGCTTGGAGCCAATCTCAGCGTCTCCCAGGGGCAAAGCGAACGCCTCTCTGCCAAATCCAGCTGTGCAGACGCAGGCCGCTAGGCTGCCTCTGCATTGGCGAAGGAAGCTCTCTCCTCCCGCTTCCTGCGAAATCTGCTTCTCAGCCTCAGCGAATCTCAGTGGGAACGGTCTTTCCTCTGGGGCCGTTGCTCCTGGGCCTGGGGCTGCCGCAAGGGCACCACCCTCCCAGGGAAAGGCCAAACACACCCCACATGTCTTTGCTCCTCTGGAGAGCTGCAGGCAACCTCAAACTCTCAGGAAGCTTCTCGGCTGAGACGCAGAAGCACTCTGGCTGGGATCTCGCATCCCCTGCCTGGAGGCCCATGGTGCCTGTTTCTCCCTGGGCGTTGCTTCACCAGAGCGGCCAGGCAACCTCTGCCCCATCTACCCTTCTGCTCTTCCCTTCCAGCTGACAGAGTTCTCCCTGCTCTACTCTAGCCCTAGGAAGTTTGGAGACAACCGGGCTCCTCCTCCTCTGCAAGGAGTCCCGGGGCCCAGTTGGAGTGGAAAGGCGAAACCACAGGCAAGCCCAGGAAAGTGCTGAGTCATGTCTGACACACTCCCTCAGCCTGCTCCTTCATGGCTAGCGAGGCTGTGAGCTAGGAAAGTCTTTGGAAGCTCAGCAAGTGGCAGCGAGATGCAGGCCCCAACCCAGCAATCCCGGTGCTTGGAGCAGGTCTCCCAGCCTCCCAGTGCCAAAGCGAGCTCCTCTCTGCCAAATGCAGCTGTGCACACGCAGGCCGCTCTGCTGCCTCTGCATCCACGAAGGAAGCTCTCTAGGCCCGCTTCCTGCGAAATCTGCTTCAGCCTGAGGGAAAAGCCCTTGGAGAGGTCTTTGCTCAGGGGCAGTTGCTCCTGTGCCTGGGGAAGAGGGAAGGGCACCACACTCCCAAGGAAAGGCCAGACACACTCCACACGTCTTTGCTCCTCTGGAGGGCGGCATGGAGCCTCCAACTGGGAGGTCGCTTCTCAGCGGAGACGCAGGGGCATTCTGGCTGTGATCCCGCAGCCCCTGCCTGGAGGCCCACGGTGCCTGTTTCTCTCTGGGCGTTGCTTCCACAGTGCGGCCAAGCAACGTCTTCACCATGGGCACAACAGCGCTTCCCTTCCGCCTGACAGACGTCTCAGTGCTCTGCTCTAGACCTCTGAAGTGGGGAGACAACCGAGCCCAGCCTCCTTTCCAAGGAGTCCTGCGCCTTCGATTGCACTGAAAGGCAATAGCACGGGGAAGCCTAGGAAGGGGCTGAGTCACGTCGGACACACTTCCTCAGCCTGCTCCTTTCAGGGAAGCAACGCTGGGAGCTAGGAAAGCCTTCTCCAGCTCGGAGAGTGCAAGAGAGATGCAGGCCGCGCACCCGGAAATCTCGGTGCTTGGAGCCAATCTCAGCGTCTCCCAGGGGCAAAGCGAACGCCTCTCTGCCAAATCCAGCTGTGCAGACGCAGGCCGCTAGGCTGCCTCTGCATTGGCGAAGGAAGCTCTCTCCTCCCGCTTCCTGCGAAATCTGCTTCTCAGCCTCAGCGAATCTCAGTGGGAACGGTCTTTCCTCTGGGGCCGTTGCTCCTGGGCCTGGGGCTGCCGCAAGGGCACCACCCTCCCAGGGAAAGGCCAAACACACCCCACATGTCTTTGCTCCTCTGGAGAGCTGCAGGCAACCTCAAACTCTCAGGAAGCTTCTCGGCTGAGACGCAGAAGCACTCTGGCTGGGATCTCGCATCCCCTGCCTGGAGGCCCATGGTGCCTGTTTCTCCCTGGGCGTTGCTTCACCAGAGCGGCCAGGCAACCTCTGCCCCATCTACCCTTCTGCTCTTCCCTTCCAGCTGACAGAGTTCTCCCTGCTCTACTCTAGCCCTAGGAAGTTTGGAGACAACCGGGCTCCTCCTCCTCTGCAAGGAGTCCCGGGGCCCAGTTGGAGTGGAAAGGCGAAACCACAGGCAAGCCCAGGAAAGTGCTGAGTCATGTCTGACACACTCCCTCAGCCTGCTCCTTCATGGCTAGCGAGGCTGTGAGCTAGGAAAGTCTTCGGAAGCTCAGCAAGTGGCAGCGAGATGCAGGCCCCAACCCAGCAATCCCGGTGCTTGGAGCAGGTCTCACAGCCTCCCAGTGCCAAAGCGAGCTCCTCTCTGCCAAATGCAGCTTTGCACACGCAGGCCGCTCTGCTGCCTCTGCATCCACGAAGGAAGCTCTCTAGGCCCGCTTCTGCGAAATCTGCTTCAGCCTGAGGGAAAAGCCCTTGGAGAGGTCTTGGCTCAGGGGCAGTTGCTCCTGTGCCTGGGGAAGAGGGAAGGGCACCACACTCCCAAGGAAAGGCCAGACACACTCCACACGTCTTTGCTCCTCTGGAGGGCGGCATGGAGCCTCCAACTGGGAGGTCGCGTCTCAGCGGAGACGCAGGGGCATTCTGGCTGTGATCCCGCAGCCCCTGCCTGGAGGCCCACGGTGCCTGTTTCTCTCTGGGCGTTGCTTCCACAGTGCGGCCAAGCAACATCTTCACCATGGGCACAACAGCGCTTCCCTTCCGCCTGACAGAGGTCTCAGTGCTCTGCTCTAGACCTCTGAAGTGGGGAGACAACCGAGCCCAGCCTCCTTTCCAAGGAGTCCTGCACCTTCCATTGCACTGAAAGGCAATCGCACGGGAAAGCCTAGGAAGGGGCTGAGTCATGTCGGACACACTTCCTCAGCCTGCTCCTTTCAGGGAAGCAACGCTGGGAGCTAGGAAAGCCTTCTCCAGCTCGGAGAGTGCAAGAGAGATGTAGGCCGTGCACCCGGAAATCTCGGTGCTTGGAGCCAATCTCAGCGTCTCCCAGGGGCAAAGCGAACGCCTCTCTGCCAAATCCAGCTTTGCAGACGCAGGCCGCTAGGCTGCCTCTGCATTGGCGAAGGAAGCTCTCTCCTCCCGCTTCCTGCGAAATCTGCTTCTCAGCCTGAGCGAATCTCAGTGGGAACGGTCTTTCCTCTGGGGCCGTTGCTCCTGTGCCTGGGGCCGCCGCAAGGGCACCACCTTCCCAGGGAAAGGCCAAACACACCCCACATGTCTTTGCTCCTCTGGAGAGCTGCAGGCAACCTCAAACTCTCAGGAAGCTTCTCGGCTGAGACGCAGAAGCACTCTGGCTGGGGTCTCGCATCCCCTGCCTGGAGGCCCATGGTGCCTGTTTCTCCCTGGGCGTTGCTTCACCAGAGCGGCCAGGCAACATCTGCCCCATCTACCCTTCTGCTCTTCCCTTCCAGCTGACAGAGTTCTCCCTGCTCTACTCTAGCCCTAGGAAGTTTGGAGACAACCGGGCTCCTCCTCCTGTGCAAGGAGTCCCTGGGCCCAGGTGGAGTGGAAAGACAAAACCACAGGCAAGCCCAGGAAAGTGCTGAGTCATGTCTGACACACTCCCTCAGCCTGCTCCTTCATGGCTAGCGAGGCTGTGAGCTAGGAAAGTCTTTGGAAGCTCAGCAAGTGGCAGCG
This sequence comes from Moschus berezovskii, assembly GCF_049115385.1. NCBI lineage: Eukaryota > Metazoa > Chordata > Mammalia > Artiodactyla > Moschidae > Moschus > Moschus berezovskii. The sequence continues at coordinate 115,981,291 of NC_142467.1, forward strand.
CGATGCAGGCCCCAACCCAGCAATCCCGGTGCTTGGAGCAGGTCTCACAGCCTCCCAGTGCCAAAGCGAGCTCCTCTCTGCCAAATGCAGCTTTGCACACGCAGGCCGCTCTGCTGCCTCTGCATCCACGAAGGAAGCTCTCTAGGCCCGCTTCCTGCGAAATCTGCTTCAGCCTGAGGGAAATGCCCTTGGAGAGGTCTTGGCTCAGGGGCAGTTGCTCCTGTGCCTGGGGAAGAGGGAAGGGCACCACACTCCCAAGGAAAGGCCAGACACACTCCACACGTCTTTGCTCCTCTGGAGGGCGGCATGGAGCCTCCAACTGGGAGGTCGCTTCTCAGCGGAGACGCAGGGGCATTCTGGCTGTGATCCCGCAGCCCCTGCCTGGAGGCCCACGGTGCCTGTTTCTTTCTGGGCGTTGCTTCCACAGTGCGGCCAAGCAACATCTTCACCATGGGCACAACAGCGCTTCCCTTCCGCCTGACAGACGTCTCAGTGCTCTGCTCTAGACCTCTGAAGTGGGGAGACAACCGAGCCCAGCCTCCTTTCCAAGGAGTCCTGCGCCTTCCATTGCACTGAAAGGCAATAGCACGGGGAAGCCTAGGAAGGGGCTGAGTCATGTCGGACACACTTCCTCAGCCTGCTACTTTCAGGGAAGCAACGCTGGGAGCTAGGAAAGCCTTCTCCAGCTCGGAGAGTGCAAGAGAGATGCAGGCCGCGCACCCGGAAATCTCGGTGCTTGGAGCCAATCTCAGCGTCTCCCAGGGGCAAAGCGAACGCCTCTCTGCCAAATCCAGCTTTGCAGACGCAGGCCGCTAGGCTGCCTCTGCATTGGCGAAGGAAGCTCTCTCCTCCCGCTTCCTGCGAAATCTGCTTCTCAGCCTGAGCGAATCTCAGTGGGAACGGTCTTTCCTCTGGGGCCGTTGCTCCTGTGCCTGGGGCCGCCGCAAGGGCACCACCCTCCCAGGGAAAGGCCAAACACACCACACATGTCTTTGCTCCTCTGGAGAACTGCAGGCAACCTCAAACTCTCAGGAAGCTTCTCGGCTGAGACGCAGAAGCACTCTGGCTGGGGTCTCGCATCCCCTGCCTGGAGGCCCATGGTGCCTGTTTCTCCCTGGGCGTTGCTTCACCAGAGCGGCCAGGCAACATCTGCCCCATCTACCCTTCTGCTCTTCCCTTCCAGCTGACAGAGTTCTCCCTGCTCTACTCTAGGCCTAGGAAGTTTGGAGACAACCGGGCTCCTCCTCCTGTGCAAGGAGTCCCGGGGCCCAGTTGGAGTGGAAAGGCAAAACCACAGGCAAGCCCAGGAAAGTGCTGAGTCATGTCTGACACACTCCCTCAGCCTGCTCCTTCATGGCTAGCGAGGCTGTGAGCTAGGAAAGTCTTTGGAAGCTCAGCAAGTGGCAGCGAGCTGCAGGCCCCAACCCAGCAATCCCGGTGCTTGGAGCAGGTCTCCCAGCCTCCCAGTGCCAAAGCGAGCTCCTCTCTGCCAAATGCAGCTGTGCACACGCAGGCCGCTCTGCTGCCTCTGCATCCACGAAGGAAGCTCTCTAGGCCCGCTTCCTGCGAAATCTGCTTCAGCCTGAGGGAAAAGCCCTTGGAGAGGTCTTTGCTCAGGGGCAGTTGCTCCTGTGCCTGGGGAAGAGGGAAGGGCACCACACTCCCAAGGAAAGGCCAGACACACTCCACACGTCTTTGCTCCTCTGGAGGGCGGCATGGAGCCTCCAACTGGGAGGTCGCTTCTCAGCGGAGACGCAGGGGCATTCTGGCTGTGATCCCGCAGCCCCTGCCTGGAGGCCCACGGTGCCTGTTTCTCTCTGGGCGTTGCTTCCACAGTGCGGCCAAGCAACGTCTTCACCATGGGCACAACAGCGCTTCCCTTCCGCCTGACAGACGTCTCAGTGCTCTGCTCTAGACCTCTGAAGTGGGGAGACAACCGAGCCCAGCCTCCTTTCCAAGGAGTCCTGCGCCTTGGATTGCACTGAAAGGCAATAGCACGGGGAAGCCTAGGAAGGGGCTGAGTCACGTCGGACACACTTCCTCAGCCTGCTCCTTTCAGGGAAGCAACGCTGGGAGCTAGGAAAGCCTTCTCCAGCTCGGAGAGTGCAAGAGAGATGCAGGCCGCGCACCCGGAAATCTCGGTGCTTGGAGCCAATCTCAGCGTCTCCCAGGGGCAAAGCGAACGCCTCTCTGCCAAATCCAGCTGTGCAGACGCAGGCCGCTAGGCTGCCTCTGCATTGGCGAAGGAAGCTCTCTCCTCCCGCTTCCTGCGAAATCTGCTTCTCAGCCTCAGCGAATCTCAGTGGGAACGGTCTTTCCTCTGGGGCCGTTGCTCCTGGGCCTGGGGCTGCCGCAAGGGCACCACCCTCCCAGGGAAAGGCCAAACACACCCCACATGTCTTTGCTCCTCTGGAGAGCTGCAGGCAACCTCAAACTCTCAGGAAGCTTCTCGGCTGAGACGCAGAAGCACTCTGACTGGGATCTCGCATCCCCTGCCTGGAGGCCCATGATGCCTGTTTCTCCCTGGGCGTTGCTTCACCAGAGCGGCCAGGCAACCTCTGCCCCATCTACCCTTCTGCTCTTCCCTTCCAGCTGACAGAGTTCTCCCTGCTCTACTCTAGCCCTAGGAAGTTTGGAGACAACCGGGCTCCTCCTCCTCTGCAAGGAGTCCCGGGGCCCAGTTGGAGTGGAAAGGCGAAACCACAGGCAAGCCCAGGAAAGTGCTGAGTCATGTCTGACACACTCCCTCAGCCTGCTCCTTCATGGCTAGCGAGGCTGTGAGCTAGGAAAGTCTTTGGAAGCTCAGCAAGTGGCAGCGAGATGCAGGCCCCAACCCAGCAATCCCGGTGCTTGGAGCAGGTCTCACAGCCTCCCAGTGCCAAAGCGAGCTCCTCTCTGCCAAATGCAGCTGTGCACACGCAGGCCGCTCTGCTGCCTCTGCATCCACGAAGGAAGCTCTCTAGGCCCGCTTCCTGCGAAATCTGCTTCAGCCTGAGGGAAAAGCCCTTGGAGAGGTCTTTGCTCAGGGGCAGTTGCTCCTGTGCCTGGGGAAGAGGGAAGGGCACCACACTCCCAAGGAAAGGCCAGACACACTCCACACGTCTTTGCTCCTCTGGAGGGCGGCATGGAGCCTCCAACTGGGAGGTCGCTTCTCAGCGGAGACGCAGGGGCATTCTGGCTGTGATCCCGCAGCCCCTGCCTGGAGGCCCACGGTGCCTGTTTCTCTCTGGGCGTTGCTTCCACAGTGCGGCCAAGCAACGTCTTCACCATGGGCACAACAGCGCTTCCCTTCCGCCTGACAGACGTCTCAGTGCTCTGCTCTAGACCTCTGAAGTGGGGAGACAACCGAGCCCAGCCTCCTTTCCAAGGAGTCCTGCGCCTTCGATTGCACTGAAAGGCAATAGCACGGGGAAGCCTAGGAAGGGGCTGAGTCACGTCGGACACACTTCCTCAGCCTGCTCCTTTCAGGGAAGCAACGCTGGGAGCTAGGAAAGCCTTCTCCAGCTCGGAGAGTGCAAGAGAGATGCAGGCCGCGCACCCGGAAATCTCGGTGCTTGGAGCCAATCTCAGCGTCTCCCAGGGGCAAAGCGAACGCCTCTCTGCCAAATCCAGCTGTGCAGACGCAGGCCGCTAGGCTGCCTCTGCATTGGCGAAGGAAGCTCTCTCCTCCCGCTTCCTGCGAAATCTGCTTCTCAGCCTGAGCGAATCTCAGTGGGAACGGTCTTTCCTCTGGGGCCGTTGCTCCTGGGCCTGGGGCCGCCGCAAGGGCACCACCCTCCCAGGGAAAGGCCAAACACACCCCACATGTCTTTGCTCCTCTGGAGAGCTGCAGGCAACCTCAAACTCTCAGGAAGCTTCTCGGCTGAGACGCAGAAGCACTCTGGCTGGGATCTCGCATCCCTGCCTGGAGGCCCATGGTGCCTGTTTCTGCCTGTGCGTTGCTTCACCAGAGCGGCCAGGCAACATCTGCCCCATCTACCCTTCTGCTCTTCCCTTCCAGCTGACAGAGTTCTCCCTGCTCTACTCTAGCCCTAGGAAGTTTGGAGACAACCGGGCTCCTCCTCCTGTGCAAGGAGTCCAGGGCCCAGGTGGAGTGGAAAGGCAAAACCACAGGCAAGCCCAGGAAAGTGCTGAGTCATATCTGACACAATCCCTCAGCCTGCTCCTTCATGGCTAGCGAGGCTGTGGGCTAGGAAAGTCTTTGGAAGCTCAGCAAGTGGCAGCGAGATGCAGGCCCCAACCCAGCAATCCCGGTGCTTGGAGCAGGTCTCACAGCCTCCCAGTGCCAAAGCGAGCTCCTCTCTGCCAAATGCAGCTTTGCACACGCAGGCCGCTCTGCTGCCTCTGCATCCACGAAGGAAGCTCTCTAGGCCCGCTTCTGCGAAATCTGCTTCAGCCTGAGGGAAAAGCCCTTGGAGAGGTCTTGGCTCAGGGGCAGTTGCTCCTGTGCCTGGGGAAGAGGGAAGGGCACCACACTCCCAAGGAAAGGCCAGACACACTCCACACGTCTTTGCTCCTCTGGAGGGCGGCATGGAGCCTCCAACTGGGAGGTCGCGTCTCAGCGGAGACGCAGGGGCATTCTGGCTGTGATCCCGCAGCCCCTGCCTGGAGGCCCACGGTGCCTGTTTCTCTCTGGGCGTTGCTTCCACAGTGCGGCCAAGCAACATCTTCACCATGGGCACAACAGCGCTTCCCTTCCGCCTGACAGAGGTCTCAGTGCTCTGCTCTAGACCTCTGAAGTGGGGAGACAACCGAGCCCAGCCTCCTTTCCAAGGAGTCCTGCGCCTTCCATTGCACTGAAAGGCAATCGCACGGGAAAGCCTAGGAAGGGGCTGAGTCATGTCGGACACACTTCCTCAGCCTGCTCCTTTCAGGGAAGCAACGCTGGGAGCTAGGAAAGCCTTCTCAAGCTCGGAGAGTGCAAGAGAGATGCAGGCCGCGCACCAGGGAAATCTCCGTGCTTGGAGCCAATCTCAGCGTCTCCCAGGGGCAAAGCGAACGCCTCTCTGCCAAATCCAGCTTTGCAGACGCAGGCCGCTAGGCTGCCTCTGCATTGGCGAAGGAAGCTCTTTCTTCCCGCTTCCTGCGAAATCTGCTTCTCAGCCTGAGCGAATCTCAGTGGGAACGGTCTTTCCTCTGGGGCCGTTGCTCCTGTGCCTGGGGCCGCCGCAAGGGTACCACCCTCCCAGGGAAAGGCCAAACACACCCCACATGTCTTTGCTCCTCTGGAGAGCTGCAGGCAACCTCAAACTCTCAGGAAGCTTCTCGGCTGAGACGCAGAAGCACTCTGGCTGGGATGTCGCATCCCCTGCCTGGAGGCCCATGGTGCCTGTTTCTCCCTGGGCGTTGCTTCACCAGAGCGGCCAGGCAACATCTGCCCCATCTACCCTTCTGCTCTTCCCTTCCAGCTGACAGAGTTCTCCCTGCTCTACTCTAGCCCTAGGAAGTTTGGAGACAACCGGGCTCCTCCTCCTGTGCAAGGAGTCACGGGGCCCAGGTGGAGTGGAAAGGAAAAACCACAGGCAAGCCCAGGAAAGTGCTGAGTCATGTCTGACACACTCCCTCAGCCTGCTCCTTCATGGCTAGCGAGGCTGTGAGCTAGGAAAGTCTTTGGAAGCTCAGCAAGTGGCAGCGAGATGCAGGCCCCAACCCAGCAATCCCGGTGCTTGGAGCAGGTCTCACAGCCTCCCAGTGCCAAAGCGAGCTCCTCTCTGCCAAATGCAGCTTTGCACACGCAGGCCGCTCTGCTGCCTCTGCATCCACGAAGGAAGCTCTCGAGGCCCGCTTCCTGCGAAATCTGCTTCAGCCTGAGGGAAAAGCCCTTGGAGAGGTCTTGGCTCAGGGGCAGTTGCTCCTGTGCCTGGGGAAGAGGGAAGGGCACCACACTCCCAAGGAAAGGCCAGACACACTCCACACGTCTTTGCTCCTCTGGAGGGCGGCATGGAGCCTCCAACTGGGAGGTCGCTTCTCAGCGGAGACGCAGGGGCATTCTGGCTGTGATCCCGCAGCCCCTGCCTGGAGGCCCACGGTGCCTGTTTCTCTCTGGGCGTTGCTTCCACAGTGCGGCCAAGCAACATCTTCACCATGGGCACAACAGCGCTTCCCTTCCGCCTGACAGACGTCTCAGTGCTCTGCTCTAGACCTCTGAAGTGGGGAGACAACCGAGCCCAGCCTCCTTTCCAAGGAGTCCTGCGACTTCGATTGCACTGAAAGGCAATAGCACGGGGAAGTCTAGGAAGGGGCTGAGTCATGTCGGACACACTTCCTCAGCCTGCTCCTTTCAGGGAAGCAACGCTGGGAGCTAGGAAAGCCTTCTCAAGCTCGGAGAGTGCAAGAGAGATGCAGGCCGCGCACCCGGAAATCTCGGTGCTTGGAGCCAATCTCAGCGTCTCCCAGGGGCAAAGCGAACGCCTCTCTGCCAAATCCAGCTTTGCAGACGCAGGCCGCTAGGCTGCCTCTGCATTGGCGAAGGAAGCTCTCTCCTCCCGCTTCCTGCGAAATCTGCTTCTCAGCCTGAGCGAATCTCAGTGGGAACGGTCTTTCCTCTGGGGCCGTTGCTCCTGTGCCTGGGGCCGCCGCAAGGGCACCACCCTCCCAGGGAAAGGCCAAACACACCCCACATGTCTTTGCTCCTCTGGAGAGCTGCAGGCAACCTCAAACTCTCAGGAAGCTTCTCGGCTGAGACGCAGAAGCACTCTGGCTGGGATGTCGCATCCCTGCCTGGAGGCCCATGGTGCCTGTTTCTCCCTGGGCGTTGCTTCACCAGAGCGGCCAGGCAACATCTGCCCCATCTACCCTTCTGCTCTTCCCTTCCAGCTGACAGAGTTCTCCCTGCTCTACTCTTGCCCTAGGAAGTTTGGAGACAACCGGGCTCCTCCTCCTCTGCAAGGAGTCCAGGGCCCAGGTGGAGTGGAAAGCAAAACCACAGGCAAGCCCAGGAAAGTGCTGAGTCATGTCTGACACACTCCCTCAGCCTGCTCCTTCATGGCTAGCGAGGCTGTGAGCTAGGAAAGTCTTTGGAAGCTCAGCAAGTGGCAGCGAGATGCAGGCCCCAACCCAGCAATCCCGGTGCTTGGAGCAGGTCTCCCAGCCTCCCAGTGCCAAAGCGAGCTCCTCTCTGCCAAATGCAGCTGTGCACACGCAGGCCGCTCTGCTGCCTCTGCATCCACGAAGGAAGCTCTCTAGGCCCGCTTCCTGCGAAATCTGCTTCAGCCTGAGGGAAAAGCCCTTGGAGAGGTCTTGGCTCAGGGGCAGTTGCTCCTGTGCCTGGGGAAGAGGGAAGGGCACCACACTCCCAAGGAAAGGCCAGACACACTCCACACGTCTTTGCTCCTCTGGAGGGCGGCATGGAGCCTCCAACTGGGAGGGCGCTTCTCAGCGGAGACGCAGGGGCATTCTGGCTGTGATCCCGCAGCCCCTGCCTGGAGGCCCACGGTGCCTGTTTCTCTCTGGGCGTTGCTTCCACAGTGCGGCCAAGCAACATCTTCACCATGGGCACAACAGCGCTTCCCTTCCGCCTGACAGACGTCTCAGTGCTCTGCTCTAGACCTCTGAAGTGGGGAGACAACCGAGCCCAGCCTCCTTTCCAAGGAGTCCTGCTCCTTCCATTGCACTGAAAGGCAATAGCACAGGGAAGCCTAGGAAGGGGCTGAGTCATGTCGGACACACTTCCTCAGCCTGCTCCTTTCAGGGAAGCAACGCTGGGAGCTAGGAAAGCCTTCTCCATCTCGGAGAGTGCAAGAGAGATGTAGGCCGTGCACCCGGAAATCTCGGTGCTTGGAGCCAATCTCAGCGTCTCCCAGGGGCAAAGCGAACGCCTCTCTGCCAAATCCAGCTTTGCAGACGCAGGCCGCTAGGCTGCCTCTGCATTGGCTAAGGAAGCTCTCTCCTCCCGCTTCCTGCGAAATCTGCTTCTCAGCCTCAGCGAATCTCAGTGGGAACGGTCTTTCCTCTGGGGCCGTTGCTCCTGTGCCTGGGGCCGCCGCAAGGGCACCACCTTCCCAGGGAAAGGCCAAACACACCCCACATGTCTTTGCTCCTCTGGAGAGCTGCAGGCAACCTCAAACTCTCAGGAAGCTTCTCGGCTGAGACGCAGAAGCACTCTGGCTGGGGTCTCGCATCCCCTGCCTGGAGGCCCATGGTGCCTGTTTCTCCCTGGGCGTTGCTTCACCAGAGCGGCCAGGCAACATCTGCCCCATCTACCCTTCTGCTCTTCCCTTCCAGCTGACAGAGTTCTCCCTGCTCTACTCTAGCCCTAGGAAGTTTGGAGACAACCGGGCTCCTCCTCCTGTGCAAGGAGTCCCTGGGCCCAGGTGGAGTGGAAAGACAAAACCACAGGCAAGCCCAGGAAAGTGCTGAGTCATGTCTGACACACTCCCTCAGCCTGCTCCTTCATGGCTAGCGAGGCTGTGAGCTAGGAAAGTCTTTGGAAGCTCAGCAAGTGGCAGCGCGATGCAGGCCCCAACCCAGCAATCCCGGTGCTTGGAGCTGGTCTCACAGCCTCCCAGTGCCAAAGCGAGCTCCTCTCTGCCAAATGCAGCTTTGCACACGCAGGCCGCTCTGCTGCCTCTGCATCCACGAAGGAAGCTCTCTAGGCCCGCTTCCTGCGAAATCTGCTTCAGCCTGAGGGAAATGCCCTTGGAGAGGTCTTGGCTCAGGGGCAGTTGCTCCTGTGCCTGGGGAAGAGGGAAGGGCACCACACTCCCAAGGAAAGGCCAGACACACTCCACACGTCTTTGCTCCTCTGGAGGGCGGCATGGAGCCTCCAACTGGGAGGTCGCTTCTCAGCGGAGACGCAGGGGCATTCTGGCTGTGATCCCGCAGCCCCTGCCTGGAAGCCCACGGTGCCTGTTTCTTTCTGGGCGTTGCTTCCACAGTGCGGCCAAGCAACATCTTCACCATGGGCACAACAGCGCTTCCCTTCCGCCTGACAGACGTCTCAGTGCTCTGCTCTAGACCTCTGAAGTGGGGAGACAACCGAGCCCAGCCTCCTTTCCAAGGAGTCCTGCGCCTTCCATTGCACTGAAAGGCAATAGCACGGGGAATCCTAGGAAGGGGCTGAGTCATGTCGGACACACTTCCTCAGCCTGCTCCTTTCAGGGAAGCAACGCTGGGAGCTAGGAAAGCCTTCTCCAGCTCGGAGAGTGCAAGAGAGATGCAGGCCGCGCACCCGGAAATCTCGGTGCTTGGAGCCAATCTCAGCGTCTCCCAGGGGCAAAGCGAACGCCTCTCTGCCAAATCCAGCTTTGCAGACGCAGGCCGCTAGGCTGCCTCTGCATTGGCGAAGGAAGCTCTCTCCTCCCGCTTCCTGCGAAATCTGCTTCTCAGCCTGAGCGAATCTCAGTGGGAACGGTCTTTCCTCTGGGGCCGTTGCTCCTGTGCCTGGGGCCGCCGCAAGGGCACCACCCTCCCAGGGAAAGGCCAAACACACCCCACATGTCTTTGCTCCTCTGGAGAGCTGCAGGCAACCTCAAACTCTCAGGAAGCTTCTCGGCTGAGACGCAGAAGCACTCTGGCTGGGATGTCGCATCCCTGCCTGGAGGCCCATGGTGCCTGTTTCTCCCTGGGCGTTGCTTCACCAGAGCGGCCAGGCAACATCTGCCCCATCTACCCTTCTGCTCTTCCCTTCCAGCTGACAGAGTTCTCCCTGCTCTACTCTTGCCCTAGGAAGTTTGGAGACAACCGGGCTCCTCCTCCTCTGCAAGGAGTCCAGGGCCCAGGTGGAGTGGAAAGGCAAAACCACAGGCAAGCCCAGGAAAGTGCTGAGTCATGTCTGACACACTCCCTCAGCCTGCTCCTTCATGGCTAGCGAGGCTGTGAGCTAGGAAAGTCTTTGGAAGCTCAGCAAGTGGCAGCGAGATGCAGGCCCCAACCCAGCAATCCCGGTGCTTGGAGCAGGTCTCACAGCCTCCCAGTGCCAAAGCGAGCTCCTCTCTGCCAAATGCAGCTTTGCACACGCAGGCCGCTCTGCTGCCTCTGCATCCACGAAGGAAGCTCTCGAGGCCCGCTTCCTGCGAAATCTGCTTCAGCCTGAGGGAAAAGCCCTTGGAGAGGTCTTGGCTCAGGGGCAGTTGCTCCTGTGCCTGGGGAAGAGGGAAGGGCACCACACTCCCAAGGAAAGGCCAGACACACTCCACACGTCTTTGCTCCTCTGGAGGGCGGCATGGAGCCTCCAACTGGGAGGTCGCTTCTCAGCGGAGACGCAGGGGCATTCTGGCTGTGATCCCGCAGCCCCTGCCTGGAGGCCCACGTTGCCTGTTTCTCTCTGGGCGTTGCTTCCACAGTGCGGCCAAGCAACGTCTTCACCATGGGCACAACAGCGCTTCCCTTCCGCCTGACAGACGTCTCAGTGCTCTGCTCTAGACCTCTGAAGTGGGGAGACAACCGAGCCCAGCCTCCTTTCCAAGGAGTCCTGCGCCTTGGATTGCACTGAAAGGCAATAGCACGGGGAAGCCTAGGAAGGGGCTGAGTCACGTCGGACACACTTCCTCAGCCTGCTCCTTTCAGGGAAGCAACGCTGGGAGCTAGGAAAGCCTTCTCCAGCTCGGAGAGTGCAAGAGAGATGCAGGCCGCGCACCCGGAAATCTCGGTGCTTGGAGCCAATCTCAGCGTCTCCCAGGGGCAAAGCGAACGCCTCTCTGCCAAATCCAGCTGTGCAGACGCAGGCCGCTAGGCTGCCTCTGCATTGGCGAAGGAAGCTCTCTCCTCCCGCTTCCTGCGAAATCTGCTTCTCAGCCTCAGCGAATCTCAGTGGGAACGGTCTTTCCTCTGGGGCCGTTGCTCCTGGGCCTGGGGCTGCCGCAAGGGCACCACCCTCCCAGGGAAAGGCCAAACACACCCCACATGTCTTTGCTCCTCTGGAGAGCTGCAGGCAACCTCAAACTCTCAGGAAGCTTCTCGGCTGAGACGCAGAAGCACTCTGGCTGGGATCTCGCATCCCCTGCCTGGAGGCCCATGGTGCCTGTTTCTCCCTGGGCGTTGCTTCACCAGAGCGGCCAGGCAACCTCTGCCCCATCTACCCTTCTGCTCTTCCCTTCCAGCTGACAGAGTTCTCCCTGCTCTACTCTAGCCCTAGGAAGTTTGGAGACAACCGGGCTCCTCCTCCTCTGCAAGGAGTCCCGGGGCCCAGTTGGAGTGGAAAGGCAAAACCACAGGCAAGCCCAGGAAAGTGCTGAGTCATGTCTGACACACTCCCTCAGCCTGCTCCTTCATGGCTAGCGAGGCTGTGAGCTAGGAAAGTCTTTGGAAGCTCAGCAAGTGGCAGCGAGCTGCAGGCCCCAACCCAGCAATCCCGGTGCTTGGAGCAGGTCTCACAGCCTCCCAGTGCCAAAGCGAGCTCCTCTCTGCCAAATGCAGCTGTGCACAAGCAGGCCGCTCTGCTGCCTCTGCATCCACGAAGGAAGCTCTCTAGGCCCGCTTCCTGCGAAATCTGCTTCAGCCTGAGGGAAAAGCCCTTGGAGAGGTCTTTGCTCAGGGGCAGTTGCTCCTGTGCCTGGGGAAGAGGGAAGGGCACCACACTCCCAAGGAAAGGCCAGACACACTCCACACGTCTTTGCTCCTCTGGAGGGCGGCATGGAGCCTCCAACTGGGAGGTCGCTTCTCAGCGGAGACGCAGGGGCATTCTGGCTGTGATCCCGCAGCCCCTGCCTGGAGGCCCACGGTGCCTGTTTCTCTCTGGGCGTTGCTTCCACAGTGCGGCCAAGCAACGTCTTCACCATGGGCACAACAGCGCTTCCCTTCCGCCTGACAGACGTCTCAGTGCTCTGCTCTAGACCTCTGAAGTGGGGAGACAACCGAGCCCAGCCTCCTTTCCAAGGAGTCCTGCGCCTTCCATTGCACTGAAAGGCAATAGCACGGGGAAGTCTAGGAAGGGGCTGAGTCATGTCGGACACACTTCCTCAGCCTGCTCCTTTCAGGGAAGCAACGCTGGGAGCTAGGAAAGCCTTCTCCAGCTCGGAGAGTGCAAGAGAGATGTAGGCCGTGCACCCGGAAATCTCGGTGCTTGGAGCCAATCTCAGCGTCTCCCAGGGGCAAAGCGAACGCCTCTCTGCCAAATCCAGCTTTGCAGACGCAGGCCGCTAGGCTGCCTCTGCATTGGCGAAGGAAGCTCTCTCCTCCCGCTTCCTGCGAAATCTGCTTCTCAGCCTGAGCGAATCTCAGTGGGAACGGTCTTTCCTCTGGGGCCGTTGCTCCTGTGCCTGGGGCCGCCGCAAGGGCACCACCTTCCCAGGGAAAGGCCAAACACACCCCACATGTCTTTGCTCCTCTGGAGAGCTGCAGGCAACCTCAAACTCTCAGGAAGCTTCTCGGCTGAGACGCAGAAGCACTCTGGCTGGGGTCTCGCATCCCCTGCCTGGAGGCCCATGGTGCCTGTTTCTCCCTGGGCGTTGCTTCACCAGAGCGGCCAGGCAACATCTGCCCCATCTACCCTTCTGCTCTTCCCTTCCAGCTGACAGAGTTCTCCCTGCTCTACTCTAGCCCTAGGAAGTTTGGAGACAACCGGGCTCCTCCTCCTGTGCAAGGAGTCCCTGGGCCCAGGTGGAGTGGAAAGACAAAACCACAGGCAAGCCCAGGAAAGTGCTGAGTCATGTCTGACACACTCCCTCAGCCTGCTCCTTCATGGCTAGCGAGGCTGTGAGCTAGGAAAGTCTTTGGAGCTCAGCAAGTGGCAGCGCGATGCAGGCCCCAACCCAGCAATCCCGGTGCTTGGAGCAGGTCTCACAGCCTCCCAGTGCCAAAGCGAGCTCCTCTCTGCCAAATGCAGCTTTGCACACGCAGGCCGCTCTGCTGCCTCTGCATCCACGAAGGAAGCTCTCGAGGCCCGCTTCCTGCGAAATCTGCTTCAGCCTGAGGGAAAAGCCCTTGGAGAGGTCTTTGCTCAGGGGCAGTTGCTCCTGTGCCTGGGGAAGAGGGAAGGGCACCACACTCCCAAGGAAAGGCCAGACACACTCCACACGTCTTTGCTCCTCTGGAGGGCGGCATGGAGCCTCCAACTGGGAGGTCGCGTCTCAGCGGAGACGCAGGGGCATTCTGGCTGTGATCCCGCAGCCCCTGCCTGGAGGCCCACGGTGCCTGTTTCTCTCTGGGCGTTGCTTCCACAGTGCGGCCAAGCAACATCTTCACCATGGGCACAACAGCGCTTCCCTTCCGCCTGACAGACGTCTCAGTGCTCTGCTCTAGACCTCTGAAGTGGGGAGACAACCGAGCCCAGCCTCCTTTCCAAGGAGTCCTGCGCCTTCCATTGCACTGAAAGGCAATAGCACGGGGAAGCCTAGGAAGGGGCTGAGTCATGTCGGACACACTTCCTCAGCCTGCTCCTTTCAGGGAAGCAACGCTGGGAGCTAGGAAAGCCTTCTCCAGCTCGGAGAGTGCAAGAGAGATGCAGGCCGCGCACCCGGAAATCTCGGTGCTTGGAGCCAATCTCAGCGTCTCCCAGGGGCAAAGCGAACGCCTCTCTGCCAAATCCAGCTTTGCAGACGCAGGCCGCTAGGCTGCCTCTGCATTGGCGAAGGAAGCTCTCTCCTCCCGCTTCCTGCGAAATCTGCTTCTCAGCCTGAGCGAATCTCAGTGGGAACAGTCTTTCCTCTGGGGCCGTTGCTCCTGGGCCTGGGGCTGCCGCAAGGGCACCACCCTCCCAGGGAAAGGCCAAACACACCCCACATGTCTTTGCTCCTCTGGAGAGCTGCAGGCAACCTCAAACTCTCAGGAAGCTTCTCGGCTGAGACGCAGAAGCACTCTGGCTGGGATGTCGCATCCCCTGCCTGGAGGCCCATGGTGCCTGTTTCTCCCTGGGCGTTGCTTCACCAGAGCGGCCAGGCAACATCTGCCCCATCTACCCTTCTGCTCTTCCCTTCCAGCTGACAGAGTTCTCCCTGCTCTACTCTAGCCCTAGGAAGTTTGGAGACAACCGGGCTCCTCCTCCTGTGCAAGGAGTCCCGGGGCCCAGGTGGAGTGGAAAGGCAAAACCACAGGCAAGCCCAGGAAAGTGCTGAGTCATGTCTGACACACTCCCTCAGCCTGCTCCTTCATGGCTAGCGAGGCTGTGAGCTAGGAAAGTCTTTGGAAGCTCAGCAAGTGGCAGCGAGATGCAGGCCCCAACCCAGCAATCCCGGTGCTTGGAGCAGGTCTCACAGCCTCCCAGTGCCAAAGCGAGCTCCTCTCTGCCAAATGCAGCTTTGCACACGCAGGCCACTCTGCTGCCTCTGCATCCACGAAGGAAGCTCTCTAGGCCCGCTTCCTGCGAAATCTGCTTCAGCCTGAGGGAAAAGCCCTTGGAGAGGTCTTGGCTCAGGGGCAGTTGCTCCTGTGCCTGGGGAAGAGGGAAGGGCACCACACTCCCAAGGAAAGGCCAGACACACTCCACACGTCTTTGCTCCTCTGGAGGGCGGCATGGAGCCTCCAACTGGGAGGTCGCGTCTCAGCGGTGACACAGGGGCATTCTGGCTGTGATCCCGCAGCCCCTGCCTGGAGGCCCACGGTGCCTGTTTCTCTCTGGGCGTTGCTTCCACAGTGCGGCCAAGCAACATCTTCACCATGGGCACAACAGCGCTTCCCTTCCGCCTGACAGACGTCTCAGTGCTCTGCTCTAGACCTCTGAAGTGGGGAGACAACCGAGCCCAGCCTCCTTTCCAAGGAGTCCTGCGCCTTCCATTGCACTGAAAGGCAATAGCACGGGGAAGTCTAGGAAGGGGCTGAGTCATGTCGGACACACTTCCTCAGCCTGCTCCTTTCAGGGAAGCAACGCTGGGAGCTAGGAAAGCCTTCTCAAGCTCGGAGAGTGCAAGAGAGATGCAGGCCGCGCACCCGGAAATCTCGGTGCTTGGAGCCAATCTCAGCGTCTCCCAGGGGCAAAGCGAACGCCTCTCTGCCAAATCCAGCTTTGCAGACGCAGGCCGCTAGGCTGCCTCTGCATTGGCGAAGGAAGCTCTCTCCTCCCGCTTCCTGCGAAATCTGCTTCTCAGCCTGAGCGAATCTCAGTGGGAACGGTCTTTCCTCTGGGGCCGTTGCTCCTGTGCCTGGGGCCGCCGCAAGGGCACCACCCTCCCAGGGAAAGGCCAAACACACCCCACATGTCTTTGCTCCTCTGGAGAGCTGCAGGCAACCTCAAACTCTCAGGAAGCTTCTCGGCTGAGACGCAGAAGCACTCTGGCTGGGATGTCGCATCCCTGCCTGGAGGCCCATGGTGCCTGTTTCTCCCTGGGCGTTGCTTCACCAGAGCGGCCAGGCAACATCTGCCCCATCTACCCTTCTGCTCTTCCCTTCCAGCTGACAGAGTTCTCCCTGCTCTACTCTTGCCCTAGGAAGTTTGGAGACAACCGGGCTCCTCCTCCTCTGCAAGGAGTCCAGGGCCCAGGTGGAGTGGAAAGCAAAACCACAGGCAAGCCCAGGAAAGTGCTGAGTCATGTCTGACACACTCCCTCAGCCTGCTCCTTCATGGCTAGCGAGGCTGTGAGCTAGGAAAGTCTTTGGAAGCTCAGCAAGTGGCAGCGAGATGCAGGCCCCAACCCAGCAATCCCGGTGCTTGGAGCAGGTCTCACAGCCTCCCAGTGCCAAAGCGAGCTCCTCTCTGCCAAATGCAGCTGTGCACACGCAGGCCGCTCTGCTGCCTCTGCATCCACGAAGGAAGCTCTCTAGGCCCGCTTCCTGCGAAATCTGCTTCAGCCTGAGGGAAAAGCCCTTGGAGATGTCTTTGCTCAGGGGCAGTTGCTCCTGTGCCTGGGGAAGAGGGAAGGGCACCACACTCCCAAGGAAAGGCCAGACACACTCCACACGTCTTTGCTCCTCTGGAGGGCGGCATGGAGCCTCCAACTGGGAGGTCGCTTCTCAGCGGAGACGCAGGGGCATTCTGGCTGTGATCCCGCAGCCCCTGCCTGGAGGCCCACGGTGCCTGTTTCTCTCTGGGCGTTGCTTCCACAGTGCGGCCAAGCAACGTCTTCACCATGGGCACAACAGCGCTTCCCTTCCGCCTGACAGACGTCTCAGTGCTCTGCTCTAGACCTCTGAAGTGGGGAGACAACCGAGCCCAGCCTCCTTTCCAAGGAGTCCTGCGCCTTGGATTGCACTGAAAGGCAATAGCACGGGGAAGCCTAGGAAGGGGCTGAGTCACGTCGGACACACTTCCTCAGCCTGCTCCTTTCAGGGAAGCAACGCTGGGAGCTAGGAAAGCCTTCTCCAGCTCGGAGAGTGCAAGAGAGATGCAGGCCGCGCACCCGGAAATCTCGGTGCTTGGAGCCAATCTCAGCGTCTCCCAGGGGCAAAGCGAACGCCTCTCTGCCAAATCCAGCTGTGCAGACGCAGGCCGCTAGGCTGCCTCTGCATTGGCGAAGGAAGCTCTCTCCTCCCGCTTCCTGCGAAATCTGCTTCTCAGCCTCAGCGAATCTCAGTGGGAACGGTCTTTCCTCTGGGGCCGTTGCTCCTGGGCCTGGGGCTGCCGCAAGGGCACCACCCTCCCAGGGAAAGGCCAAACACACCCCACATGTCTTTGCTCCTCTGGAGAGCTGCAGGCAACCTCAAACTCTCAGGAAGCTTCTCGGCTGAGACGCAGAAGCACTCTGGCTGGGATCTCGCATCCCCTGCCTGGAGGCCCATGGTGCCTGTTTCTCCCTGGGCGTTGCTTCACCAGAGCGGCCAGGCAACCTCTGCCCCATCTACCCTTCTGCTCTTCCCTTCCAGCTGACAGAGTTCTCCCTGCTCTACTCTAGCCCTAGGAAGTTTGGAGACAACCGGGCTCCTCCTCCTCTGCAAGGAGTCCCGGGGCCCAGTTGGAGTGGAAAGGCGAAACCACAGGCAAGCCCAGGAAAGTGCTGAGTCATGTCTGACACACTCCCTCAGCCTGCTCCTTCATGGCTAGCGAGGCTGTGAGCTAGGAAAGTCTTTGGAAGCTCAGCAAGTGGCAGCGAGATGCAGGCCCCAACCCAGCAATCCCGGTGCTTGGAGCAGGTCTCACAGCCTCCCAGTGCCAAAGCGAGCTCCTCTCTGCCAAATGCAGCTGTGCACACGCAGGCCGCTCTGCTGCCTCTGCATCCACGAAGGAAGCTCTCTAGGCCCGCTTCCTGCGAAATCTGCTTCAGCCTGAGGGAAAAGCCCTTGGAGAGGTCTTTGCTCAGGGGCAGTTGCTCCTGTGCCTGGGGAAGAGGGAAGGGCACCACACTCCCAAGGAAAGGCCAGACACACTCCACACGTCTTTGCTCCTCTGGAGGGCGGCATGGAGCCTCCAACTGGGAGGTCGCTTCTCAGCGGAGACGCAGGGGCATTCTGGCTGTGATCCCGCAGCCCCTGCCTGGAGGCCCACGGTGCCTGTTTCTCTCTGGGCGTTGCTTCCACAGTGCGGCCAAGCAACGTCTTCTCCATGGGCACAACAGCGCTTCCCTTCCGCCTGACAGACGTCTCAGTGCTCTGCTCTAGACCTCTGAAGTGGGGAGACAACCGAGCCCAGCCTCCTTTCCAAGGAGTCCTGCGCCTTCGATTGCACTGAAAGGCAATAGCACGGGGAAGCCTAGGAAGGGGCTGAGTCACGTCGGACACACTTCCTCAGCCTGCTCCTTTCAGGGAAGCAACGCTGGGAGCTAGGAAAGCCTTCTCCAGCTCGGAGAGTGCAAGAGAGATGCAGGCCGCGCACCCGGAAATCTCGGTGCTTGGAGCCAATCTCAGCGTCTCCCAGGGGCAAAGCGAACGCCTCTCTGCCAAATCCAGCTTTGCAGACGCAGGCCGCTAGGCTGCCTCTGCATTGGCGAAGGAAGCTCTCTCCTCCCGCTTCCTGCGAAATCTGCTTCTCAGCCTCAGCGAATCTCAGTGGGAACGGTCTTTCCTCTGGGGCCGTTGCTCCTGTGCCTGGGGCCGCCGCAAGGGCACCACCTTCCCAGGGAAAGGCCAAACACACCCCACATGTCTTTGCTCCTCTGGAGAGCTACAGGCAACCTCAAACTCTCAGGAAGCTTCTCGGCTGAGACGCAGAAGCACTCTGGCTGGGGTCTCGCATCCCCTGCCTGGAGGCCCATGGTGCCTGTTTCTCCCTGGGCGTTGCTTCACCAGAGCGGCCAGGCAACATCTGCCCCATCTACCCTTCTGCTCTTCCCTTCCAGCTGACAGAGTTCTCCCTGCTCTACTCTAGCCCTAGGAAGTTTGGAGACAACCGGGCTCCTCCTCCTGTGCAAGGAGTCCCTGGGCCCAGGTGGAGTGGAAAGACAAAACCACAGGCAAGCCCAGGAAAGTGCTGAGTCATGTCTGACACACTCCCTCAGCCTGCTCCTTCATGGCTAGCGAGGCTGTGAGCTAGGAAAGTCTTTGGAAGCTCAGCAAGTGGCAGCGCGATGCAGGCCCCAACCCAGCAATCCCGGTGCTTGGAGCAGGTCTCACAGCCTCCCAGTGCCAAAGCGAGCTCCTCTCTGCCAAATGCAGCTTTGCACACGCAGGCCGCTCTGCTGCCTCTGCATCCACGAAGGAAGCTCTCTAGGCCCGCTTCCTGCGAAATCTGCTTCAGCCTGAGGGAAATGCCCTTGGAGAGGTCTTGGCTCAGGGGCAGTTGCTCCTGTGCCTGGGGAAGAGGGAAGGGCACCACACTCCCAAGGAAAGGCCAGACACACTCCACACGTCTTTGCTCCTCTGGAGGGCGGCATGGAGCCTCCAACTGGGAGGGCGCTTCTCAGCGGAGACGCAGGGGCATTCTGGCTGTGATCCCGCAGCCCCTGCCTGGAGGCCCACGGTGCCTGTTTCTCTCTGGGCGTTGCTTCCACAGTGCGGCCAAGCAACATCTTCACCATGGGCACAACAGCGCTTCCCTTCCGCCTGACAGACGTCTCAGTGCTCTGCTCTAGACCTCTGAAGTGGGGAGACAACCGAGCCCAGCCTCCTTTCCAAGGAGTCCTGCTCCTTCCATTGCACTGAAAGGCAATAGCACAGGGAAGCCTAGGAAGGGGCTGAGTCATGTCGGACACACTTCCTCAGCCTGCTCCTTTCAGGGAAGCAACGCTGGGAGCTAGGAAAGCCTTCTCCATCTCGGAGAGTGCAAGAGAGATGTAGGCCGTGCACCCGGAAATCTCGGTGCTTGGAGCCAATCTCAGCGTCTCCCAGGGGCAAAGCGAACGCCTCTCTGCCAAATCCAGCTTTGCAGACGCAGGCCGCTAGGCTGCCTCTGCATTGGCTAAGGAAGCTCTCTCCTCCCGCTTCCTGCGAAATCTGCTTCTCAGCCTCAGCGAATCTCAGTGGGAACGGTCTTTCCTCTGGGGCCGTTGCTCCTGTGCCTGGGGCCGCCGCAAGGGCACCACCTTCCCAGGGAAAGGCCAAACACACCCCACATGTCTTTGCTCCTCTGGAGAGCTGCAGGCAACCTCAAACTCTCAGGAAGCTTCTCGGCTGAGACGCAGAAGCACTCTGGCTGGGGTCTCGCATCCCCTGCCTGGAGGCCCATGGTGCCTGTTTCTCCCTGGGCGTTGCTTCACCAGAGCGGCCAGGCAACATCTGCCCCATCTACCCTTCTGCTCTTCCCTTCCAGCTGACAGAGTTCTCCCTGCTCTACTCTAGCCCTAGGAAGTTTGGAGACAACCGGGCTCCTCCTCCTGTGCAAGGAGTCCCTGGGCCCAGGTGGAGTGGAAAGACAAAACCACAGGCAAGCCCAGGAAAGTGCTGAGTCATGTCTGACACACTCCCTCAGCCTGCTCCTTCATGGCTAGCGAGGCTGTGAGCTAGGAAAGTCTTTGGAAGCTCAGCAAGTGGCAGCGCGATGCAGGCCCCAACCCAGCAATCCCGGTGCTTGGAGCTGGTCTCACAGCCTCCCAGTGCCAAAGCGAGCTCCTCTCTGCCAAATGCAGCTTTGCACACGCAGGCCGCTCTGCTGCCTCTGCATCCACGAAGGAAGCTCTCTAGGCCCGCTTCCTGCGAAATCTGCTTCAGCCTGAGGGAAATGCCCTTGGAGAGGTCTTGGCTCAGGGGCAGTTGCTCCTGTGCCTGGGGAAGAGGGAAGGGCACCACACTCCCAAGGAAAGGCCAGACACACTCCACACGTCTTTGCTCCTCTGGAGGGCGGCATGGAGCCTCCAACTGGGAGGTCGCTTCTCAGCGGAGACGCAGGGGCATTCTGGCTGTGATCCCGCAGCCCCTGCCTGGAGGCCCACGGTGCCTGTTTCTTTCTGGGCGTTGCTTCCACAGTGCGGCCAAGCAACATCTTCACCATGGGCACAACAGCGCTTCCCTTCCGCCTGACAGACGTCTCAGTGCTCTGCTCTAGACCTCTGAAGTGGGGAGACAACCGAGCCCAGCCTCCTTTCCAAGGAGTCCTGCGCCTTCCATTGCACTGAAAGGCAATAGCACGGGGAATCCTAGGAAGGGGCTGAGTCATGTCGGACACACTTCCTCAGCCTGCTCCTTTCAGGGAAGCAACGCTGGGAGCTAGGAAAGCCTTCTCCAGCTCGGAGAGTGCAAGAGAGATGCAGGCCGCGCACCCGGAAATCTCGGTGCTTGGAGCCAATCTCAGCGTCTCCCAGGGGCAAAGCGAACGCCTCTCTGCCAAATCCAGCTTTGCAGACGCAGGCCGCTAGGCTGCCTCTGCATTGGCGAAGGAAGCTCTCTCCTCCCGCTTCCTGCGAAATCTGCTTCTCAGCCTGAGCGAATCTCAGTGGGAACGGTCTTTCCTCTGGGGCCGTTGCTCCTGTGCCTGGGGCCGCCGCAAGGGCACCACCCTCCCAGGGAAAGGCCAAACACACCCCACATGTCTTTGCTCCTCTGGAGAGCTGCAGGCAACCTCAAACTCTCAGGAAGCTTCTCGGCTGAGACGCAGAAGCACTCTGGCTGGGATGTCGCATCCCTGCCTGGAGGCCCATGGTGCCTGTTTCTCCCTGGGCGTTGCTTCACCAGAGCGGCCAGGCAACATCTGCCCCATCTACCCTTCTGCTCTTCCCTTCCAGCTGACAGAGTTCTCCCTGCTCTACTCTTGCCCTAGGAAGTTTGGAGACAACCGGGCTCCTCCTCCTCTGCAAGGAGTCCAGGGCCCAGGTGGAGTGGAAAGGCAAAACCACAGGCAAGCCCAGGAAAGTGCTGAGTCATGTCTGACACACTCCCTCAGCCTGCTCCTTCATGGCTAGCGAGGCTGTGAGCTAGGAAAGTCTTTGGAAGCTCAGCAAGTGGCAGCGAGATGCAGGCCCCAACCCAGCAATCCCGGTGCTTGGAGCAGGTCTCACAGCCTCCCAGTGCCAAAGCGAGCTCCTCTCTGCCAAATGCAGCTTTGCACACGCAGGCCGCTCTGCTGCCTCTGCATCCACGAAGGAAGCTCTCGAGGCCCGCTTCCTGCGAAATCTGCTTCAGCCTGAGGGAAAAGCCCTTGGAGAGGTCTTGGCTCAGGGGCAGTTGCTCCTGTGCCTGGGGAAGAGGGAAGGGCACCACACTCCCAAGGAAAGGCCAGACACACTCCACACGTCTTTGCTCCTCTGGAGGGCGGCATGGAGCCTCCAACTGGGAGGGCGCTTCTCAGCGGAGACGCAGGGGCATTCTGGCTGTGATCCCGCAGCCCCTGCCTGGAGGCCCACGGTGCCTGTTTCTCTCTGGGCGTTGCTTCCACAGTGCGGCCAAGCAACATCTTCACCATGGGCACAACAGCGCTTCCCTTCCGCCTGACAGACGTCTCAGTGCTCTGCTCTAGACCTCTGAAGTGGGGAGACAACCGAGCCCAGCCTCCTTTCCAAGGAGTCCTGCGCCTTCCATTGCACTGAAAGGCAATAGCACGGGGAAGCCTAGGAAGGGGCTGAGTCATGTCGGACACACTTCCTCAGCCTGCTCCTTTCAGGGAAGCAACGCTGGGAGCTAGGAAAGCCTTCTCCAGCTCGGAGAGTGCAAGAGAGATGCAGGCCGCGCACCCGGAAATCTCGGTGCTTGGAGCCAATCTCAGCGTCTCCCAGGGGCAAAGCGAACGCCTCTCTGCCAAATCCAGCTGTGCAGACGCAGGCCGCTAGGCTGCCTCTGCATTGGCGAAGGAAGCTCTCTCCTCCCGCTTCCTGCGAAATCTGCTTCTCAGCCTCAGCGAATCTCAGTGGGAACGGTCTTTCCTCTGGGGCCGTTGCTCCTGGGCCTGGGGCTGCCGCAAGGGCACCACCCTCCCAGGGAAAGGCCAAACACACCCCACATGTCTTTGCTCCTCTGGAGAGCTGCAGGCAACCTCAAACTCTCAGGAAGCTTCTCGGCTGAGACGCAGAAGCACTCTGGCTGGGATCTCGCATCCCCTGCCTGGAGGCCCATGGTGCCTGTTTCTCCCTGGGCGTTGCTTCACCAGAGCGGCCAGGCAACCTCTGCCCCATCTACCCTTCTGCTCTTCCCTTCCAGCTGACAGAGTTCTCCCTGCTCTACTCTAGCCCTAGGAAGTTTGGAGACAACCGGGCTCCTCCTCCTCTGCAAGGAGTCCCGGGGCCCAGTTGGAGTGGAAAGGCGAAACCACAGGCAAGCCCAGGAAAGTGCTGAGTCATGTCTGACACACTCCCTCAGCCTGCTCCTTCATGGCTAGCGAGGCTGTGAGCTAGGAAAGTCTTCGGAAGCTCAGCAAGTGGCAGCGAGATGCAGGCCCCAACCCAGCAATCCCGGTGCTTGGAGCAGGTCTCACAGCCTCCCAGTGCCAAAGCGAGCTCCTCTCTGCCAAATGCAGCTGTGCACACGCAGGCCGCTCTGCTGCCTCTGCATCCACGAAGGAAGCTCTCTAGGCCCGCTTCCTGCGAAATCTGCTTCAGCCTGAGGGAAAAGCCCTTGGAGAGGTCTTTGCTCAGGGGCAGTTGCTCCTGTGCCTGGGGAAGAGGGAAGGGCACCACACTCCCAAGGAAAGGCCAGACACACTCCACACGTCTTTGCTCCTCTGGAGGGCGGCATGGAGCCTCCAACTGGGAGGTCGCTTCTCAGCGGAGACGCAGGGGCATTCTGGCTGTGATCCCGCAGCCCCTGCCTGGAGGCCCACGGTGCCTGTTTCTCTCTGGGCGTTGCTTCCACAGTGCGGCCAAGCAACGTCTTCACCATGGGCACAACAGCGCTTCCCTTCCGCCTGACAGACGTCTCAGTGCTCTGCTCTAGACCTCTGAAGTGGGGAGACAACCGAGCCCAGCCTCCTTTCCAAGGAGTCCTGCGCCTTGGATTGCACTGAAAGGCAATAGCACGGGGAAGCCTAGGAAGGGGCTGAGTCACGTCGGACACACTTCCTCAGCCTGCTCCTTTCAGGGAAGCAACGCTGGGAGCTAGGAAAGCCTTCTCCAGCTCGGAGAGTGCAAGAGAGATGCAGGCCGCGCACCCGGAAATCTCGGTGCTTGGAGCCAATCTCAGCGTCTCCCAGGGGCAAAGCGAACGCCTCTCTGCCAAATCCAGCTGTGCAGACGCAGGCCGCTAGGCTGCCTCTGCATTGGCGAAGGAAGCTCTCTCCTCCCGCTTCCTGCGAAATCTGCTTCTCAGCCTCAGCGAATCTCAGTGGGAACGGTCTTTCCTCTGGGGCCGTTGCTCCTGGGCCTGGGGCTGCCGCAAGGGCACCACCCTCCCAGGGAAAGGCCAAACACACCCCACATGTCTTTGCTCCTCTGGAGAGCTGCAGGCAACCTCAAACTCTCAGGAAGCTTCTCGGCTGAGACGCAGAAGCACTCTGGCTGGGATCTCGCATCCCCTGCCTGGAGGCCCATGGTGCCTGTTTCTCCCTGGGCGTTGCTTCACCAGAGCGGCCAGGCAACCTCTGCCCCATCTACCCTTCTGCTCTTCCCTTCCAGCTGACAGAGTTCTCCCTGCTCTACTCTAGCCCTAGGAAGTTTGGAGACAACCGGGCTCCTCCTCCTCTGCAAGGAGTCCCGGGGCCCAGTTGGAGTGGAAAGGCAAAACCACAGGCAAGCCCAGGAAAGTGCTGAGTCATGTCTGACACACTCCCTCAGCCTGCTCCTTCATGGCTAGCGAGGCTGTGAGCTAGGAAAGTCTTTGGAAGCTCAGCAAGTGGCAGCGAGCTGCAGGCCCCAACCCAGCAATCCCGGTGCTTGGAGCAGGTCTCACAGCCTCCCAGTGCCAAAGCGAGCTCCTCTCTGCCAAATGCAGCTGTGCACAAGCAGGCCGCTCTGCTGCCTCTGCATCCACGAAGGAAGCTCTCTAGGCCCGCTTCCTGCGAAATCTGCTTCAGCCTGAGGGAAAAGCCCTTGGAGAGGTCTTTGCTCAGGGGCAGTTGCTCCTGTGCCTGGGGAAGAGGGAAGGGCACCACACTCCCAAGGAAAGGCCAGACACACTCCACACGTCTTTGCTCCTCTGGAGGGCGGCATGGAGCCTCCAACTGGGAGGTCGCTTCTCAGCGGAGACGCAGGGGCATTCTGGCTGTGATCCCGCAGCCCCTGCCTGGAGGCCCACGGTGCCTGTTTCTCTCTGGGCGTTGCTTCCACAGTGCGGCCAAGCAACATCTTCACCATGGGCACAACAGCGCTTCCCTTCCGCCTGACAGACGTCTCAGTGCTCTGCTCTAGACCTCTGAAGTGGGGAGACAACCGAGCCCAGCCTCCTTTCCAAGGAGTCCTGCTCCTTCCATTGCACTGAAAGGCAATAGCACGGGGAAGCCTAGGAAGGGGCTGAGTCATGTCGGACACACTTCCTCAGCCTGCTCCTTTCAGGGAAGCAACGCTGGGAGCTAGGAAAGCCTTCTCCAGCTCGGAGAGTGCAAGAGAGATGTAGGCCGTGCACCCGGAAATCTCGGTGCTTGGAGCCAATCTCAGCGTCTCCCAGGGGCAAAGCGAACGCCTCTCTGCCAAATCCAGCTTTGCAGACGCAGGCCGCTAGGCTGCCTCTGCATTGGCGAAGGAAGCTCTCTCCTCCCGCTTCCTGCGAAATCTGCTTCTCAGCCTGAGCGAATCTCAGTGGGAACGGTCTTTCCTCTGGGGCCGTTGCTCCTGTGCCTGGGGCCGCCGCAAGGGCACCACCTTCCCAGGGAAAGGCCAAACACACCCCACATGTCTTTGCTCCTCTGGAGAGCTGCAGGCAACCTCAAACTCTCAGGAAGCTTCTCGGCTGAGACGCAGAAGCACTCTGGCTGGGGTCTCGCATCCCCTGCCTGGAGGCCCATGGTGCCTGTTTCTCCCTGGGCGTTGCTTCACCAGAGCGGCCAGGCAACATCTGCCCCATCTACCCTTCTGCTCTTCCCTTCCAGCTGACAGAGTTCTCCCTGCTCTACTCTAGCCCTAGGAAGTTTGGAGACAACCGGGCTCCTCCTCCTGTGCAAGGAGTCCCTGGGCCCAGGTGGAGTGGAAAGACAAAACCACAGGCAAGCCCAGGAAAGTGCTGAGTCATGTCTGACACACTCCCTCAGCCTGCTCCTTCATGGCTAGCGAGGCTGTGAGCTAGGAAAGTCTTTGGAAGCTCAGCAAGTGGCAGCGCGATGCAGGCCCCAACCCAGCAATCCCGGTGCTTGGAGCAGGTCTCACAGCCTCCCAGTGCCAAAGCGAGCTCCTCTCTGCCAAATGCAGCTTTGCACACGCAGGCCGCTCTGCTGCCTCTGCATCCACGAAGGAAGCTCTCGAGGCCCGCTTCCTGCGAAATCTGCTTCAGCCTGAGGGAAAAGCCCTTGGAGAGGTCTTTGCTCAGGGGCAGTTGCTCCTGTGCCTGGGGAAGAGGGAAGGGCACCACACTCCCAAGGAAAGGCCAGACACACTCCACACGTCTTTGCTCCTCTGGAGGGCGGCATGGAGCCTCCAACTGGGAGGTCGCGTCTCAGCGGAGACGCAGGGGCATTCTGGCTGTGATCCCGCAGCCCCTGCCTGGAGGCCCACGGTGCCTGTTTCTCTCTGGGCGTTGCTTCCACAGTGCGGCCAAGCAACATCTTCACCATGGGCACAACAGCGCTTCCCTTCCGCCTGACAGACGTCTCAGTGCTCTGCTCTAGACCTCTGAAGTGGGGAGACAACCGAGCCCAGCCTCCTTTCCAAGGAGTCCTGCGCCTTCCATTGCACTGAAAGGCAATAGCACGGGGAAGCCTAGGAAGGGGCTGAGTCATGTCGGACACACTTCCTCAGCCTGCTGCTTTCAGGGAAGCAACGCTGGGTGCTAGGAAAGCCTTCTCCAGCTCGGAGAGTGCAAGAGAGATGCAGGCCGCGCACCCGGAAATCTCGGTGCTTGGAGCCAATCTCAGCGTCTCCCAGGGGCAAAGCGAACGCCTCTCTGCCAAATCCAGCTTTGCAGACGCAGGCCGCTAGGCTGCCTCTGCATTGGCGAAGGAAGCTCTCTCCTCCCGCTTCCTGCGAAATCTGCTT
Source organism: Moschus berezovskii (assembly GCF_049115385.1). NCBI lineage: Eukaryota > Metazoa > Chordata > Mammalia > Artiodactyla > Moschidae > Moschus > Moschus berezovskii. Next base: position 116,007,513 of record NC_142467.1, read on the forward strand.
CTCAGCCTGAGCGAATCTCAGTGGGAACGGTCTTTCCTCTGGGGCCGTTGCTCCTGTGCCTGGGGCCGCCGCAAGGGCACCACCCTCCCAGGGAAAGGCCAAACACACCCCACATGTCTTTGCTCCTCTGGAGAGCTGCAGGCAACCTCAAACTCTCAGGAAGCTTCTCGGCTGAGACGCAGAAGCACTCTGGCTGGGGTCTCGCATCCCCTGCCTGGAGGCCCATGGTGCCTGTTTCTCCCTGGGCGTTGCTTCCCCAGAGCGGCCAGGCAACCTCTGCCCCATCTACCCTTCTGCTCTTCCCTTCCAGCTGACAGAGTTCTCCCTGCTCTACTCTAGCCCTAGGAAGTTTGGAGACAACCGGGCTCCTCCTCCTGTGCAAGGAGTCCCGGGGCCCAGGTGGAGTGGAAAGGCAAAACCACAGGCAAGCCCAGGAAAGTGCTGAGTCATGTCTGACACACTCCCTCAGCCTGCTCCTTCATGGCTAGCGAGGCTGTGAGCTAGGAAAGTCTTTGGAAGCTCAGCAAGTGGCAGCGAGATGCAGGCCCCAACCCAGCAATCCCGGTGCTTGGAGCAGGTCTCACAGCCTCCCAGTGCCAAAGCGAGCTCCTCTCTGCCAAATGCAGCTTTGCACACGCAGGCCGCTCTGCTGCCTCTGCATCCACGAAGGAAGCTCTCTAGGCCCGCTTCCTGCGAAATCTGCTTCAGCCTGAGGGAAATGCCCTTGGAGAGGTCTTGGCTCAGGGGCAGTTGCTCCTGTGCCTGGGGAAGAGGGAAGGGCACCACACTCCCAAGGAAAGGCCAGACACACTCCACACGTCTTTGCTCCTCTGGAGGGCGGCATGGAGCCTCCAACTGGGAGGTCGCGTCTCAGCGGAGACGCAGGGGCATTCTGGCTGTGATCCCGCAGCCCCTGCCTGGAGGCCCACGGTGCCTGTTTCTCTCTGGGCGTTGCTTCCACAGTGCGGCCAAGCAACATCTTCACCATGGGCACAACAGCGCTTCCCTTCCGCCTGACAGACGTCTCAGTGCTCTGCTCTAGACCTCTGAAGTGGGGAGACAACCGAGCCCAGCCTCCTTTCCAAGGAGTCCTGCGCCTTCCATTGCACTGAAAGGCAATAGCACGGGGAAGTCTAGGAAGGGGCTGAATCATGTCGGACACACTTCCTCAGCCTGCTCCTTTCAGGGAAGCAACGCTGGGAGCTAGGAAAGCCTTCTCCAGCTCGGAGAGTGCAAGAGAGATGCAGGCCGCGCACCCGGAAATCTCGGTGCTTGGAGCCAATCTCAGCGTCTCCCAGGGGCAAAGCGAACGCCTCTCTGCCAAATCCAGCTTTGCAGACGCAGGCCGCTAGGCTGCCTCTGCATTGGCGAAGGAAGCTCTCTCCTCCCGCTTCCTGCGAAATCTGCTTCTCAGCCTCAGCGAATCTCAGTGGGAACGGTCTTTCCTCTGGGGCCGTTGCTCCTGTGCCTGGGGCCGCCGCAAGGGCACCACCCTCACAGGGAAAGGCCAAACACACCACACATGTCTTTGCTCCTCTGGAGAACTGCAGGCAACCTCAAACTCTCAGGAAGCTTCTCGGCTGAGACGCAGAAGCACTCTGGCTGGGGTCTCGCATCCCCTGCCTGGAGGCCCATGGTGCCTGTTTCTCCCTGGGCGTTGCTTCACCAGAGCGGCCAGGCAACATCTGCCCCATCTACCCTTCTGCTCTTCCCTTCCAGCTGACAGAGTTCTCCCTGCTCTACTCTAGGCCTAGGAAGTTTGGAGACAACCGGGCTCCTCCTCCTGTGCAAGGAGTCCCGGGGCCCAGTTGGAGTGGAAAGGCAAAACCACAGGCAAGCCCAGGAAAGTGCTGAGTCATGTCTGACACACTCCCTCAGCCTGCTCCTTCATGGCTAGCGAGGCTGTGAGCTAGGAAAGTCTTTGGAAGCTCAGCAAGTGGCAGCGAGATGCAGGCCCCAACCCAGCAATCCCGGTGCTTGGAGCAGGTCTCACAGCCTCCCAGTGCCAAAGCGAGCTCCTCTCTGCCAAATGCAGCTTTGCACACGCAGGCCGCTCTGCTGCCTCTGCATCCACGAAGGAAGCTCTCGAGGCCCGCTTCCTGCGAAATCTGCTTCAGCCTGAGGGAAAAGCCCTTGGAGAGGTCTTTGCTCAGGGGCAGTTGCTCCTGTGCCTGGGGAAGAGGGAAGGGCACCACACTCCCAAGGAAAGGCCAGACACACTCCACACGTCTTTGCTCCTCTGGAGGGCGGCATGGAGCCTCCAACTGGGAGGTCGCGTCTCAGCGGAGACGCAGGGGCATTCTGGCTGTGATCCCGCAGCCCCTGCCTGGAGGCCCACGGTGCCTGTTTCTCTCTGGGCGTTGCTTCCACAGTGCGGCCAAGCAACATCTTCACCATGGGCACAACAGCGCTTCCCTTCCGCCTGACAGACGTCTCAGTGCTCTGCTCTAGACCTCTGAAGTGGGGAGACAACCGAGCCCAGCCTCCTTTCCAAGGAGTCCTGCGCCTTCCATTGCACTGAAAGGCAATAGCACGGGGAAGCCTAGGAAGGGGCTGAGTCATGTCGGACACACTTCCTCAGCCTGCTCCTTTCAGGGAAGCAACGCTGGGAGCAAGGAAAGCCTTCTCAAGCTCGGAGAGTGCAAGAGAGATGCAGGCCGCGCACCCGGAAATCTCGGTGCTTGGAGCCAATCTCAGCGTCTCCCAGGGGCAAAGCGAACGCCTCTCTGCCAAATCCAGCTTTGCAGACGCAGGCCGCTAGGCTGCCTCTGCATTGGCGAAGGAAGCTCTCTCCTCCCGCTTCCTGCGAAATCTGCTTCTCAGCCTGAGCGAATCTCAGTGGGAACAGTCTTTCCTCTGGGGCCGTTGCTCCTGGGCCTGGGGCTGCCGCAAGGGCACCACCCTCCCAGGGAAAGGCCAAACACACCCCACATGTCTTTGCTCCCCTGGAGAGCTGCAGGCAACCTCAAACTCTCAGGAAGCTTCTCGGCTGAGATGCAGAAGCACTCTGGCTGGGATCTCGCATCCCCTGCCTGGAGGCCCATGGTGCCTGTTTCTCCCTGGGCGTTGCTTCACCAGAGCGGCCAGGCAACATCTGCCCCATCTACCCTTCTGCTCTTCCCTTCCAGCTGACAGAGTTCTCCCTGCTCTACTCTAGCCCTAGGAAGTTTGGAGACAACCGGGCTCCTCCTCCTGTGCAAGGAGTCCCGGGGCCCAGGTGGAGTGGAAAGGCAAAACCACAGGCAAGCCCAGGAAAGTGCTGAGTCATGTCTGACACACTCCCTCAGCCTGCTCCTTCATGGCTAGCGAGGCTGTGAGCTAGGAAAGTCTTTGGAAGCTCAGCAAGTGGCAGCGAGATGCAGGCCCCAACCCAGCAATCCCGGTGCTTGGAGCAGGTCTCACAGCCTCCCAGTGCCAAAGCGAGCTCCTCTCTGCCAAATGCAGCTTTGCACACGCAGGCTGCTCTGCTGCCTCTGCATCCACGAAGGAAGCTCTCTAGGCCCGCTTCCTGCGAAATCTGCTTCAGCCTGAGGGAAAAGCCCTTGGAGAGGTCTTGGCTCAGGGGCAGTTGCTCCTGTGCCTGGGGAAGAGGGAAGGGCACCACACTCCCAAGGAAAGGCCAGACACACTCCACACGTCTTTGCTCCTCTGGAGGGCGGCATGGAGCCTCCAACTGGGAGGTCGCGTCTCAGGGGAGACGCAGGGGCATTCTGGCTGTGATCCCGCAGCCCCTGCCTGGAGGCCCACGGTGCCTGTTTCTCTCTGGGCGTTGCTTCCACAGTCGGCCAAGCAACATCTTCACCATGGGCACAACAGCGCTTCCCTTCCGCCTGACAGACGTCTCAGTGCTCTGCTCTAGACCTCTGAAGTGGGGAGACAACCGAGCCCAGCCTCCTTTCCAAGGAGTCCTGCGCCTTCCATTGCACTGAAAGGCAATAGCACGGGGAAGCCTAGGAAGGGGCTGAGTCATGTCGGACACACTTCCTCAGCCTGCTCCTTTCAGGGAAGCAACGCTGGGAGCTAGGAAAACCTTCTCAAGCTCGGAAAGTGCAAGAGAGATGCAGGCCGCGCACCCTGAAATCTCGGTGCTTGGAGCCAATCTCAGCGTCTCCCAGGGGCAAAGGGAACGCCTCTCTGTCAAATCCAGCTTTGCAGACGCAGGCCGCTAGGCTGCCTCTGCATTGGCGAAGGAAGCTCTCTCCTCCCGCTTCCTGCGAAATCTGCTTCTCAGCCTGAGCGAATCTCAGTGGGAACGGTCTTTCCTCTGGGGCCGTTGCTCCTGTGCCTGGGGCTGCCGCAAGGGCACCACCCTCCCAGGGAAAGGCCAAACACACCCCACATGTATTTGCTCCTCTGGAGAGCTGCAGGCAATCTCAAACTCTCAGGAAGCTTCTCGGCTGAGACGCAGAAGCACTCTGGCTGGGATCTCGCATCCCCTGCCTGGAGGCCCATGGTGCCTGTTTCTCCCTGGGCGTTGCTTCACCAGAGCGGCCAGGCAACATCTGCCCCATCTACCCTTCTGCTCTTCCCTTCCAGCTGACAGAGTTCTCCCTGCTCTACTCTAGCCCTAGGAAGTTTGGAGACAACCGGGCTCCTCCTCCTGTGCAAGGAGTCCCGGGGCCCAGGTGGAGTGGAAAGGCAAAACCACAGGCAAGCCCAGGAAAGTGCTGAGTCATGTCTGACACACTCCCTCAGCCTGCTCCTTCATGGCTAGCGAGGCTGTGAGCTAGGAAAGTCTTTGGAAGCTCAGCAAGTGGCAGCGAGATGCAGGCCCCTACCCAGCAATCCCGGTGCTTGGAGCAGGTCTCACAGCCTCCCAGTGCCAAAGCGAGCTCCTCTCGGCCAAATGCAGCTGTGCACACGCCGGCCGCTCTGCTGCCTCTGCATCCCCGAAGGAAGATCTCTAGGCCTGCTTCCTGCGAAATCTGCTTCAGCCTGAGGGAAAAGCCCTTGGAGAGGTCTTTGCTCAGGGGCAGTTGCTCCTGTGCCTGGGGAAGAGGGAAGGGCACCACACTCCCAAGGAAAGGCCAGACACACTCCACACGTCTTTGCTCCTCTGGAGGGCGGCATGGAGCCTCCAACTGGGAGGTCGCGTCTCAGCGGAGATGCAGGGGCATTCTGGCTGTGATCCCGCAGCCCCTGCCTGGAGGCCCACGGTGCCTGTTTCTCTCTGGGCGTTGCTTCCACAGTGCGGCCAAGCAACATCTTCACCATGGGCACAACAGCGCTTCCCTTCCGCCTGACAGACGTCTCAGTGCTCTGCTCTAGACCTCTGAAGTGGGGAGACAACCGAGCCCAACCTCCTTTCCAAGGAGTCCTGCGCCTTCCATTGCACTGAAAGGCAATAGCACGGGGAAGCCTAGGAAGGGGGTGAGTCATGTCGGACACACTTCCTCAGCCTGCTCCTTTCAGGGATGAAACGCTGGAGGCTAGGAAAGCCTTCTCAAGCTCGGAAAGTGCAAGAGAGATGCAGGCCGCGCACCCGGAAATCTCGGTGCTTGGAGCCAATCTCAGCGTCTCCCAGGGGCAAAGCGAACGCCTCTCTGCCAAATCCAGCTGTGCAGACGCAGGCCGCTAGGCTGCCTCTGCATTGGCGAAGGAAGCTCTCTCCTCCCGCTTCCTGCGAAATCTGCTTCTCAGCCTGAGCGAATCTCAGTGGGAACGGTCTTTCCTCTGGGGCCGTTGCTCCTGGGCCTGGGGCTGCCGCAAGGGCACCACCCTCCCAGGGAAAGGCCAAACACACCCCACATGTCTTTGCTCCTCTGGAGAGCTGCAGGCAACCTCAAACTCTCAGGAAGCTTCTCGGCTGAGACGCAGAAGCACTCTGGCTGGGATCTCGCATCCCCTGCCTGGAGGCCCATGGTGCCTGTTTCTCCCTGGGCGTTGCTTCACCAGAGCGGCCAGGCAACATCTGCCCCATCTACCCTTCTGCACTTCCCTTCCATCTGACAGAGTTCTCCCTGCTCTACTCTAGCCCTAGGAAGTTTGGAGACAACCGGGCTCCTCCTCCTGTGCAAGGAGTCCCGGGGCCCAGGTGGAGTGGAAAGGCAAAACCACAGGCAAGCCCAGGAAAGTGCTGAGTCATGTCTGACACACTCCCTCAGCCTGCTCCTTCATGGCTAGCGAGGCTGTGAGCTAGGAAAGTCTTTGGAAGCTCAGCAAGTGGCAGCGAGATGCAGGCCCCAACCCAGCAATCCCGGTGCTTGGAGCAGGTCTCACAGCCTCCCAGTGCCAAAGCGAGCTCCTCTCTGCCAAATGCAGCTTTGCACACGCAGGGCGCTCTGCTGCCTCTGCATCCACGAAGGAAGCTCTCTAGGCCCGCTTCCTGCGAAATCTGCTTCAGCCTGAGGGAAAAGCCCTTGGAGAGGTCTTGGCTCAGGGGCAGTTGCTCCTGTGCCTGGGGAAGAGGGAAGGGCACCACACTCCCAAGGAAAGGCCAGACACACTCCACACGTCTTTGCTCCTCTGGAGGGCGGCATGGAGCCTCCAACTGGGAGGTCGCGTCTCAGCGGAGATGCAGGGGCAACTGGCTGCGATCCCGCAGCCCCTGCCTGGAGGCCCACGGTGCCTGTTTCTCTCTGGGCGTTGCTTCCACAGTGCGGCCAAGCAACATCTTCACCATGGGCACAACAGCGCTTCCCTTCCGCCTGACAGACGTCTCAGTGCTCTGCTCTAGACCTCTGAAGTGGGGAGACAACCGAGCCCAGCCTCCTTTCCACGGAGTCCTGCGCCTTCCATTGCACTGAAAGGCAATAGCTCGGGGAAGCCTAGGAAGGGGCTGAGTCATGTCGGACACACTTCCTCAGCCTGCTCCTTTCAGGGAAGCAACGCTGGGAGCTAGGAAAGCCTTCTCAAGCTCGGAGAGTGCAAGAGAGATGCAGGCCGCGCACCCGGAAATCTCGGTGCTTGGAGCCAATCTCAGCGTCTCCCAGGGGCAAAGCGAACGCCTCTCTGCCAAATCCAGCTTTGCAGACGCAGGCCGCTAGGCTGCCTCTGCATTGGCGAAGGAAGCTCTCTCCTCCCGCTTCCTGCGAAATCTGCTTCTCAGCCTGAGCCAATCTCAGTGGGAACGGTCTTTCCTCTGGGGCCGTTGCTCCAGTGCCTGGGGCCGCCGCAAGGGCACCACCCTCCCAGGGAAAGGCCAAACACACCCCACATGTCTTTGCTCCTCTGGAGAGCTGCAGGCAACCTCAAACTCTCAGGAAGCTTCTCGGCTGAGACGCAGAAGCACTCTGGCTGGGATCTCGCATCCCCTGCCTGGAGGCCCATGGTGCCTGTTTCTCCCTGGGCGTTGCTTCACCAGAGCGGCCAGGCAACATCTGCCCCATCTACCCTTCTGCTCTTCCCTTGCAGCTGACAGAGTTCTCCCTGCTCTACTCTAGCCCTAGGAAGTTTGGAGACAACCGGGCTCCTCCTCCTGTGCAAGGAGTCCCGGGGCCCAGGTAGAGTGGAAAGGCAAAACCACAGGCAAGCCCAGGAAAGTGCTGAGTCATGTCTGACACACTCCCTCAGCCTGCTCCTTCATGGCTAGCGAGGCTGTGAGCTAGGAAAGTCTTTGGAAGCTCAGCAAGCGGCAGCGAGATGCAGGCCCCAACCCAGCAATCCCGGTGCTTGGAACAGGTCTCACAGCCTCCCAGTGCCAAAGCGAGCTCCTCTCTGCCAAATGCAGCTTTGCACACGCAGGCCGCTCTGCTGCCTCTGCATCCACGAAGGAAGCTCTCTAGGCCCGCTTCCTGCGAAATCTGCTTCAGCCTGAGGGAAAAGCCCTTGGAGAGGTCTTTGCTCAGGGGCAGTTGTTCCTGTGCCTGGGGAAGAGGGAAGGGCACCACACTCCCAAGGAAAGGCCAGACACACTCCACACGTCTTTGCTCCTCTGGAGGGCGGCATGGAGCCTCCAACTGGGAGGTCGCGTCTCAGCGGAGACGCAGGGGCATTCTGGCTGTGATCCCGCAGCCCCTGCCTGGAGGCCCACGGTGCCTGTTTCTCTCTGGGCGTTGCTTCCACAGTGCGGCCAAGCAACGTCTTCACCATGGGCACAACAGCGCTTCCCTTCCGCCTGACAGACGTCTCAGTGCTCTGCTCTAGACCTCTGAAGTGGGGAGACAACCGAGCCCAGCCTCCTTTCCAAGGAGTCCTGCGCCTTCCATTGCACTGAAAGGCAATAGCACGGGAAAGCCTAGGAAGGGGCTGAGTCATGTCGGACACACTTCCTCAGCCTGCTCCTTTCAGGGAAGCAACGCTGGGAGCTAGGAAAGCCTTCTCTAGCTCGGAGAGTGCAAGAGAGATGCAGGCCGCGCACCCGGAAATCTCGGTGCTTGGAGCCAATCTCAGCGTCTCCCAGGGGCAAAGCGAACGCCTCTCTGCCAAATCCAGCTTTGCAGACGCAGGCCGCTAGGCTGCCTCTGCATTGGCGAAGGAAGCTCTCTCCTCCCGCTTCCTGCGAAATCTGCTTCTCAGCCTGAGCGAATCTCAGTGGGAACGGTCTTTCCTCTGGGGCCGTTGCTCCTGTGCCTGGGGCCGCCGCAAGGGCACCACCCTCCCAGGGAAAGGCCAAACACACCCCACATGTCTTTGCTCCTCTGGAGAGCTGCAGATAACCTCAAACTCTCAGGAAACTTCTCGGCTGAGACGCAGAAGCACTCTGGCTGGGGTCTCGCATCCCCTGCCTGGAGGGCCATGGTGCCTGTTTCTCCCTGGGCGTTGCTTCACCAGAGCGGCCAGGCAACATCTGCCCCATCTACCCTTCTGCTCTTCCCTTCCAGCTGACAGAGTTCTCCCTGCTCTACTCTAGCCCTAGGAAGTTTGGAGACAACCGGGCTCCTCCTCCTGTGCAAGGAGTCCCGGGGCCCAGTTGGAGTGGAAAGGCAAAACCACAGGCAAGCCCAGGAAAGTGCTGAGTCATGTCTGACACACTCCCTCAGCCTGCTCCTTCATGGCTAGTGAGGCTGTGAGCTAGGAAAGTCTTTGGAAGCTCAGCAAGTGGCAGCGAGATGCAGGCCCCAACCCAGCAATCCCGGTGCTTGGAGCAGGTCTCACAGCCTCCCAGTGCCAAAGCGAGCTCCTCTCTGCCCAATGCAGCTTTGCATACGCAGGCCGCTCTGCTGCCTCTGCATCCACGAAGGAAGCTCTCTAGGCCCGCTTCCTGCGAAATCTGCTTCAGCCTGAGGGAAAAGCCCTTGGAGAGGTCTTGGCTCAGGGGCAGTTGCTCCTGTGCCTGGGGAAGAGGGAAGGGCACCACACTCCCAAGGAAAGGCCAGACACACTCCACACGTCTTTGCTCCTCTGGAGGGCGGCATGGAGCCTCCAACTGGGAGGTCGCGTCTCAGCGAAAACGCAGGGGCAACTGGCTGTGATCCCGCAGCCCCTGCCTGGAGGCCCACGGTGCCTGTTTCTCTCTGGGCGTTGCTTCCACAGTGCGGCCAAGCAACATCTTCACCATGGGCACAACAGCGCTTCCCTTCCGCCTGACAGACGTCTCAGTGCTCTGCTCTAGACCTCTGAAGTGGGGAGACAACCGAGCCCAGCCTCCTTTCCAAGGAGTCCTGCGCCTTCCATTGCACTGAAAGGCAATAGCACGGGGAAGCCTAGGAAGCGGCTGAGTCATGTCGGACACACTTCCTCAGCCTGTTCCTTTCAGGGAAGCAACGCTGGGAACTAGGAAAGCCTTCTCAAGCTCGGAGAGTGCAAGAGAGATGCAGGCCGCGCAGCCGGAAATCTCGGTGCTTGGAGCCAATCTCAGCGTCTCCCAGGGGCAAAGCGAACGCCTCTCTGCCAAATCCAGCTTTGCAGACGCAGGCCGCTAGGCTGCCTCTGCATTGGCGAAGGAAGCTCTCTCCTCCCGCTTCCTGCGAAATCTGCTTCTCAGCCTGAGCCAATCTCAGTGGGAACGGTCTTTCCTCTGGGGCCGTTGCTCCTGTGCCTGGGGCTGCCGCAAGGGCACCACCCTCCCAGGGAAAGGCCAAACACACCCCACATATCTTTGCTCCTCTGGAGAGCTGCAGGCAACCTCAAACTCTCAGGAAGCTTCTCGGCTGAGACGCAGAAGCACTCTGGCTGGGATCTCGCATCCCCTGCCTTGAGGCCCATGGTGCCTGTTTCTCCCTGTGCGTTGCTTCACCAGAGCGGCCAGGCAACATCTGCCCCATCTACCCTTCTGCTCTTCCCTTCCAGCTTACAGAGTTCTCCCTGCTCTACTCTAGCCCTAGGAAGTTTGGAGACAACCGGGCTCCTCCTCCTGTGCAAGGAGTCCCGGGGCCCAGGTGGAGTGGAAAGGCAAAACCACAGGAAAGCCCAGGAAAGTGCTGAGTCATGTCTGACACACTCCCTCAGCCTGCTCCTTCATGGCTAGCGAGGCTGTGAGCTAGGAAAGTCTTTGGAAGCTCAGCAAGTGGCAGCGAGATGCAGGCCCCAACCCAGCAATCCCGGTGCTTGGAGCAGGTCTCACAGCCTCCCAGTGCCAAAGCGAGCTCCTCTCTGCCAAATGCAGCTTTGCACACGCAGGCCGCTCTGCTGCCTCTGCATCCACGAAGGAAGCTCTCGAGGCCCGCTTCCTGCGAAATCTGCTTCAGCCTGAGGGAAAAGCCCTTGGAGAGGTCTTGGCTCAGGGGCAGTTGCTCCTGTGCCTGGGGAAGAGGGAAGGGCACCACACTCCCAAGGATAGGCCAGACACACTCCACACGCCTTTGCTGTTCTGGAGGGCGGCATGGAGCATCCAACTGGGAGGTCGCTTCTCAGCGGAGACGCAGGGGCATTCTGGCTGTGATCCCGCAGCCCCTGCCTGGAGGCCCACGGTGCCTGTTTCTCTCTGGGCGTTGCTTCCACAGTGCGGCCAAGCAACATCTTCACCATGGGCACAACAGCGCTTCCCTTCCGCCTGACAGACGTCTCAGTGCTCTGCTCTAGACCTCTGAAGTGGGGAGACAACCGAGCCCAGCCTCCTTTCCACGGAGTCCTGCGCCTTCAATTGCACTGAAAGGCAATAGCTCGGGGAAGCCTAGGAAGGGGCTGAGTCATGTCGGACACACTTCCTCAGCCTGCTCCTTTCAGGGAAGCAACGCTGGGAGCTAGGAAAGCCTTCTCAAGCTCGGAGAGTGCAAGAGAGATGCAGGCCGCGCCCCCGGAAATCTCGGTGCTTGGAGCCAATCTCAGCGTCTCCCAGGGGCAAAGCGAACGCCTCTCTGCCAAATCCAGCTTTGCAGACGCAGGCCGCTAGGCTGCCTCTGCATTGGGGAAGGAAGCTCTCTCCTCCCGCTTCCTGCGAAATCTGCTTCTCAGCCTGAGCGAATCTCAGTGGGAACGGTCTTTCCTCTGGGGCCGTTGCTCCTGGGCCTGGGGCCGCCGCAAGGGCACCACCCTCCCAGGGAAAGGCCAAACACACCCCACATGTCTTTGCTCCTCTGGAGAGCTGCAGGCAACCTCAAACTCTCAGGAAGCTTCTCGGCTGAGACGCAGAAGCACTCTGGCTGGGGTCTCGCATCCCCTGCCTGGAGGCCCATGGTGCCTGTTTCTCCCTGGGCGTTGCTTCACCAGAGCGGCCAGGCAACATCTGCCTCATCTACCCTTCTGCTCTTCCCTTCCAGCTGACAGAGTTCTCCCTGCTCTACTCTAGCCCTAGGAAGTTTGGAGACAACCGGGCTCCTCCTCCTGTGCAATGAGTCCCGGGGCCCAGGTGGAGTGGAAAGGCAAAACCACAGGCAAGCCCAGGAAAGTGCTGAGTCATGTCTGACACACTCCCTCAGCCTGCTCCTTCATGGCTAGCGAGGCTGTGAGCTAGGAAAGTCTTTGGAAGCTCAGCAAGTGGCAGCGAGATGCAGGCCACAACCCAGCAATCCCGGTGCTTGGAGCAGGTCTCACAGCCTCCCAGTGCCAAAGCGAGCTCCTCTCTGCCAAATGCAGCTTTGCACACGCAGGCCGCTCTGCTGCCTCTGCATCCACGAAGGAAGCTCTCTAGGCCCGCTTCCTGCGAAATCTGCTTCAGCCTGAGGGAAAAGCCCTTGGAGAGGTCTTGGCTCAGGGGCAGTTGCTCCTGTGCCTGGGGAAGAGGGAAGGGCACCACACTCCCAAGGATAGGCCAGACACACTCCACACGCCTTTGCTCCTCTGGAGGGCGGCATGGAGCCTCCAACTGGGAGGTCGCTTCTCAGCGGAGACGCAGGGGCATTCTGGCTGTGATCCCGCAGCCCCTGCCTGGAGGCCCACGGTGCCTGTTTCTCTCTGGGCGTTGCTTCCACAGTGCGGCCAAGCAACATCTTCACCATGGGCACAACAGCGCTTCCCTTCCGCCTGACAGACGTCTCAGTGCTCTTCTCTAGACCTCTGAAGTGGGGAGACAACCGAGCCCAGCCTCCTTTCCACGGAGTCCTGCGCCTTCCATTGCACTGAAAGGCAATAGCTCGGGGAAGCCTAGGAAGGGGCTGAGTCATGTCGGACACACTTCCTCAGCCTGCTCCTTTCAGGGAAGCAACGCTGGGAGCTAGGAAAGCCTTCTCAAGCTCGGAGAGTGCAAGAGAGATGCAGGCCGCGCACCCGGAAATCTCGGTGCTTGGAGCCAATCTCAGCGTCTCCTAGGGGCAAAGCGAACGTCTCTCTGCCAAATCCAGCTTTGCAGACGCAGGCCGCTAGGCTGCCTCTGCATTGGCGAAGGAAGCTCTCTCCTCCCGCTTCCTGCGAAATCTGCTTCTCAGCCTGAGCGAATCTCAGTGGGAACGGTCTTTCCTCTGGGGCCGTTGCTCATGTGCCTGGGGCTGCCGCAAGGGCACCACCCTCACAGGGAAAGGCCAAACACACCCCACATGTCTTTGCTCCTCTGGAGAGCTGCAGGCAACCTCAAACTCTCAGGAAGCTTCTCGGCTGAGACGCAGAAGCACTCTGGCTGGGGTCTCGCATCCCCTGCCTGGAGGCCCATGGTGCCTGTTTCTCCCTGGGCGTTGCTTCACCAGAGCGGCCAGGCAACATCTGCCCCATCTACCCTTCTGCTCTTCCCTTCCAGCTGACAGAGTTCTCCCTGCTCTACTCTAGCCCTAGGAAGTTTGGAGACAATCGGGCTCCTCCTCCTGTGCAAGGAGTCCCGGGGCCCAGGTGGAGTGGAAACGCAAAACCACAGGCAAGCCCAGGAAAGTGCAGAGTCATGTCTGACACACTCCCTCAGCCTGCTCCTTCATGGCTAGCGAGGCTGTGAGCTAGGAAAGTCTTTGGAAGCTCAGCAAGTGGCAGCGAGATGCAGGCCCCAACCCAGCAATCCCGGTGCTTGGAGCAGGTCTCACAGCCTCCCAGTGCCAAAGCGAGCTCCTCTCTGCCAAATGCAGCTTTGCACACGCAGGCCGCTCTGCTGCCTCTGCATCCACGAAGGAAGCTCTCTAGGCCCGCTTCCTGCCAAATCTGCTTCAGCCTGAGGGAAAAGCCCTTGGAGAGGTCTTGGCTCAGGGGCAGTTGCTCCTGTGCCTGGGGAAGAGGGAAGGGCACCACACTCCCAAGGATAGGCCAGACACACTCCACACGCCTTTGCTCTTCTGGAGGGTGGCATGGAGCCTCCAACTGGGAGGTCGCTTCTCAGCGGAGACGCAGGGGGATTCTGGCTGTGATCCCGCAGCCCCTGCCTGGAGGCCCACGGTGCCTGTTTCTCTCTGGGCGTTGCTTCCACAGTGCGGCCAAGCAACATCTTCACCATGGGCACAACAGCGCTTCCCTTCCGCCTGACAGACGTCTCAGTGCTCTGCTCTAGACCTCTGAAGTGGGGAGACAACCGAGCCCAGCCTCCTTTCCACGGAGTCCTGCGCCTTCCATTGCACTGAAAGGCAATAGCAAGGGGAAGCCTAGGAAGGGGCTGAGTCATGTCGGACACACTTCCTCAGCCTGCTCCTTTCAGGGAAGCAACGCTGGGAGCTAGGAAAGCCTTCTCCAGCTCGGAGAGTGCAAGAGGGATGCAGGCCGCGCACCCGGAAATCTCGGTGCTTGGAGCCAATCTCAGCGTCTCCCAGGGGCAAAGCGAACGCCTCTCTGCCAAATCCAGCTTTGCAGACGCAGGCCGCTAGGCTGCCTCTGCATTGGCGAAGGAAGCTCTCTCCTCCCGCTTCCTGCGAAATCTGCTTCTCAGCCTGAGCGAATCTCAGTGGGAACGGTCTTTCCTCTGGGGCCGTTGCTCCAGTGCCTGGGGCCGCCGCAAGGGCACCACCCTCCCAGGGAAAGCCAAACACACCCCACATGTCTTTGCTCCTCTGGAGAGCTGCAGGCAACCTCAAACTCTCAGGAAGCTTCTCGGCTGAGACGCAGAAGCACTCTGGCTGGGATCTCGCATCCCCTGCCTGGAGGCCCATGGTGCCTGTTTCTCCCTGGGCGTTGCTTCACCAGAGCGGCCAGGCAACATCTGCCCCATCTACCCTTCTGCTCTTCCCTTCCAGCTGACAGAGTTCTCCCTGCTCTACTCTAGCCCTAGGAAGTTTGGAGACAACCGGGCTCCTCCTCCTGTGCAAGGAGTCCCGGGGCCCAGGTGGAGTGGAAAGGCAAAGCCACAGGCAAGCCCAGGAAAGTGCTGAGTCATGTCTGACACACTCCCTCAGCCTGCTCCTTCATGGCTAGCGAGGCTGTGAGCTAGGAAAGTCTTTGGAAGCTCAGCAAGTGGCAGCGAGATGCAGGCCCCAACCCAGCAATCCCGGTGCTTGGAGCAGGTCTCACAGCCTCCCAGTGCCAAAGCGAGCTCCTCTCTGCCAAATGCAGCTTTGCACACGCAGGCCGCTCTGCTGCCTCTGCATCCACGAAGGAAGCTCTCTAGGCCCGCTTCCTGCGAAATCTGCTTCAGCCTGAGGGAAAAGCCCTTGGAGAGGTCTTTGCTCAGGGGCAGTTGCTCCTGTGCCTGGGGAAGAGGGAAGGGCACCACACTCCCAAGGAAAGGCCAGACACACTCCACACGTCTTTGCTCCTCTGGAGGGCGGCATGGAGCCTCCAACTGGGAGGTCGCGTCTCAGCGGAGACGCAGGGGCATTCTGGCTGTGATCCCGCAGCCCCTGCCTGGAGGCCCACGGTGCCTGTTTCTCTCTGGGCGTTGCTTCCACAGTGCGGCCAAGCAACATCTTCACCATGGGCACAACAGCGCTTCCCTTCCGCCTGACAGACGTCTCAGTGCTCTGCTCTAGACCTCTGAAGTGGGGAGACAACCGAGCCCAGCCTCCTTTCCAAGGAGTCCTGCGCCTTCCATTGCACTGAAAGGCAATAGCACGGGGAAGCCTAGGAAGGGGCTGAGTCATGTCGGACACACTTCCTCAGCCTGCTCCTTTCAGGGAAGCAACGCTGGGAGCTAGGAAAGCCTTCTCCAGCTCGGAGAGTGCAAGAGGGATGCAGGCCGCGCACCCGGAAATCTCGGTGCTTGGAGCCAATCTCAGCGTCTCCCAGGGGCAAAGCGAACGCCTCTTTGCCAAATCCAGCTTTGCAGACGCAGGCCGCTAGGCTGCCTCTGCATTGGCGAAGGAAGCTCTCTCCTCCCGCTTCCTGCGAAATCTGTTTCTCAGCATGAGCGAATCTCAGTGGGAACGGTCTTTCCTCTGGGGCCGTTGCTCCAGTGCCTGGGGCCGCCGCAAGGGCACCACCCTCCCAGGGAAAGGCCAAACACACCCCACATGTCTTTGCTCCTCTGGAGAGCTGCAGGCAACCTCAAACTCTCAGGAAGCTTCTCGGCTGAGACGCAGAAGCACTCTGGCTGGGATCTCGCATCCCCTGCCTGGAGGCCCATGGTGCCTGTTTCTCCCTGGGCGTTGCTTCACCAGAGCGGCCAGGCAACCTCTGCCCCATCTACCCTTCTGCTCTTCCCTTGCAGCTGACAGAGTTCTCCCTGCTCTACTCTAGCCCTAGGAAGTTTGGAGACAACCGGGCTCCTCCTCCTCTGCAAGGAGTCCCGGGGCCCAGGTGGAGTGGAAAGGCAAAACCACAGGCAAGCCCAGGAAAGTGCTGAGTCATGTCTGACACACTCCCTCAGCCTGCTCCTTCATGGCTAGCGAGGCTGTGAGCTAGGAAAGTCTTTGGAAGCTCAGCAAGTGGCAGCGAGATGCAGGCCCCAACCCAGCAATCCCGGTGCTTGGAGCAGGTCTCACAGCCTCCCAGTGCCAAAGCGAGCTCCTCTCTGCCCAATGCAGCTTTGCACACGCAGGCCGCTCTGCTGCCTCTGCATCCACGAAGGAAGCTCTCTAGGCCCGCTTCCTGCGAAATCTGCTTCAGCCTGAGGGAAAAGCCCTTGGAGAGGTCTTGGCTCAGGGGCAGTTGCTCCTGTGCCTGGGGAAGTGGGAAGGGCACCACACTCCCAAGGAAAGGCCAGACACACTCCACACGTCTTTGCTCCTCTGGAGGGCGGCATGGAGCCTCCAACTGGGAGGTCGCTTCTCAGCGGAGACGCAGGGGCATTCTGGCAGTCATCCCGCAGCCCCTTCCTGGAGGCCCACGGTGCCTGTTTCTCTCTGGGCGTTGCTTCCACAGTGCGGCCAAGCAACATCTTCACCATGGGCACAACAGCGCTTCCCTTCCGCCTGACAGACGTCTCAGTGCTCTGCTCTAGACCTCTGAATTTTGGAGACAACCGAGCCCAGCCTCCTTTCCAAGGAGTCCTGCGCCTTCGATTGCACTGAAAGGCAATATCACGGGAAAGCCTAGGAAGGGGCTGAGTCATGTCGGACACACTTCCTCAGCCTGGTCCTTTCAGGGAAGCAACGCTGGGAGCTAGGAAAGCCTTCTCTAGCTCGGAGAGTGCAAGAGAGATGCAGGCCGCGCACCCGGAAATCTCGGTGCTTGGAGCCAATCTCAGCGTCTCCCAGGGGCAAAGCGAACGCCTCTCTGCCAAATCCAGCTTTGCAGACGCAGGCCGCTAGGCTGCCTCTGCATTGGCGAAGGAAGCTCTCTCCTCCCGCTTCCTGCGAAATCTGCTTCTCAGCCTGAGCGAATCTCAGTGGGAACGGTCTTTCCTCTGGGGCCGTTGCTCCTGTGCCTGGGGCCGCCGCAAGGGCACCACCTTCCCAGGGAAAGGCCAAACACACCCCACATGTCTTTGCTCCTCTGGAGAGCTGCAGATAACCTCAAACTCTCAGGAAACTTCTCGGCTGAGACGCAGAAGCACTCTGGCTGGGGTCTCGCATCCCCTGCCTGGAGGGCCATGGTGCCTGTTTCTCCCTGGGCGTTGCTTCACCAGAGCGGCCAGGCAACATCTGCCCCATCTACCCTTCTGCTCTTCCCTTCCAGCTGACAGAGTTCTCCCTGCTCTACTCTAGCCCTAGGAAGTTTGGAGACAACCGGGCTCCTCCTCCTGTGCAAGGAGTCCCGGGGCCCAGGTGGAGTGGAAAGGCAAAACCACAGGCAAGCCCAGGAAAGTGCTGAGTCATGTCTGACACACTCCCTCAGCCTGCTCCTTCATGGCTAGCGAGGCTGTGAGCTAGGAAAGTCTTTGGAAGCTCAGCAAGTGGCAGCGAGATGCAGGCCCCTACCCAGCAATCCCGGTGCTTGGAGCAGGTCTCACAGCCTCCCAGTGCCAAAGCGAGCTCCTCTCGGCCAAATGCAGCTGTGCACACGCCGGCCGCTCTGCTGCCTCTGCATCCCCGAAGGAAGATCTCTAGGCCTGCTTCCTGCGAAATCTGCTTCAGCCTGAGGGAAAAGCCCTTGGAGAGGTCTTTGCTCAGGGGCAGTTGCTCCTGTGCCTGGGGAAGAGGGAAGGGCACCACACTCCCAAGGAAAGGCCAGACACACTCCACACGTCTTTGCTCCTCTGGAGGGAGGCATGGAGCCTCCAACTGGGAGGTCGCGTCTCAGCGGAGATGCAGGGGCATTCTGGCTGTGATCCCGCAGCCCCTGCCTGGAGGCCCACGGTGCCTGTTTCTCTCTGGGCGTTGCTTCCACAGTGCGGCCAAGCAACATCTTCACCATGGGCACAACAGCGCTTCCCTTCCGCCTGACAGACGTCTCAGTGCTCTGCTCTAGACCTCTGAAGTGGGGAGACAACCGAGCCCAACCTCCTTTCCAAGGAGTCCTGCGCCTTCCATTGCACTGAAAGGCAATAGCACGGGGAAGCCTAGGAAGGGGGTGAGTCATGTCGGACACACTTCCTCAGCCTGCTCCTTTCAGGGATGAAACGCTGGAGGCTAGGAAAGCCTTCTCAAGCTCGGAAAGTGCAAGAGAGATGCAGGCCGCGCACCCGGAAATCTCGGTGCTTGGAGCCAATCTCAGCGTCTCCCAGGGGCAAAGCGAACGCCTCTCTGCCAAATCCAGCTGTGCAGACGCAGGCCGCTAGGCTGCCTCTGCATTGGCGAAGGAAGCTCTCTCCTCCCGCTTCCTGCGAAATCTGCTTCTCAGCCTCAGCGAATCTCAGTGGGAACGGTCTTTCCTCTGGGGCCGTTGCTCCTGGGCCTGGGGCTGCCGCAAGGGCACCACCCTCCCAGGGAAAGGCCAAACACACCCCACATGTCTTTGCTCCTCTGGAGAGCTGCAGGCAACCTCAAACTCTCAGGAAGCTTCTCGGCTGAGACGCAGAAGCACTCTGGCTGGGATCTCGCATCCCCTGCCTGGAGGCCCATGGTGCCTGTTTCTCCCTGGGCGTTGCTTCACCAGAGCGGCCAGGCAACATCTGCCCCATCTACCCTTCTGCACTTCCCTTCCATCTGACAGAGTTCTCCCTGCTCTACTCTAGCCCTAGGAAGTTTGGAGACAACCGGGCTCCTCCTCCTGTGCAAGGAGTCCCGGGGCCCAGGTGGAGTGGAAAGGCAAAACCACAGGCAAGCCCAGGAAAGTGCTGAGTCATGTCTGACACACTCCCTCAGCCTGCTCCTTCATGGCTAGCGAGGCTGTGAGCTAGGAAAGTCTTTGGAAGCTCAGCAAGTGGCAGCGAGATGCAGGCCCCAACCCAGCAATCCCGGTGCTTGGAGCAGGTCTCACAGCCTCCCAGTGCCAAAGCGAGCTCCTCTCTGCCAAATGCAGCTTTGCACACGCAGGGCGCTCTGCTGCCTCTGCATCCACGAAGGAAGCTCTCTAGGCCCGCTTCCTGCGAAATCTGCTTCAGCCTGAGGGAAAAGCCCTTGGAGAGGTCTTGGCTCAGGGGCAGTTGCTCCTGTGCCTGGGGAAGAGGGAAGGGCACCACACTCCCAAGGAAAGGCCAGACACACTCCACACGTCTTTGCTCCTCTGGAGGGCGGCATGGAGCCTCCAACTGGGAGGTCGCGTCTCAGCGGAGATGCAGGGGCAACTGGCTGCGATCCCGCAGCCCCTGCCTGGAGGCCCACGGTGCCTGTTTCTCTCTGGGCGTTGCTTCCACAGTGCGGCCAAGCAACATCTTCACCATGGGCACAACAGCGCTTCCCTTCCGCCTGACAGACGTCTCAGTGCTCTGCTCTAGACCTCTGAAGTGGGGAGACAACCGAGCCCAGCCTCCTTTCCACGGAGTCCTGCGCCTTCCATTGCACTGAAAGGCAATAGCTCGGGGAAGCCTAGGAAGGGGCTGAGTCATGTCGGACACACTTCCTCAGCCTGCTCCTTTCAGGGAAGCAACGCTGGGAGCT
The DNA here is from genome assembly GCF_049115385.1 of Moschus berezovskii. NCBI lineage: Eukaryota > Metazoa > Chordata > Mammalia > Artiodactyla > Moschidae > Moschus > Moschus berezovskii. The sequence goes on from NC_142467.1 coordinate 116,027,030, forward strand.
AGGAAAGCCTTCTCAAGCTCGGAGAGTGCAAGAGAGATGCAGGCCGCGCACCCGGAAATCTCGGTGCTTGGAGCCAATCTCAGCGTCTCCCAGGGGCAAAGCGAACGCCTCTCTGCCAAATCCAGCTTTGCAGACGCAGGCCGCTAGGCTGCCTCTGCATTGGCGAAGGAAGCTCTCTCCTCCCGCTTCCTGCGAAATCTGCTTCTCAGCCTGAGCCAATCTCAGTGGGAACGGTCTTTCCTCTGGGGCCGTTGCTCCAGTGCCTGGGGCCGCCGCAAGGGCACCACCCTCCCAGGGAAAGGCCAAACACACCCCACATGTCTTTGCTCCTCTGGAGAGCTGCAGGCAACCTCAAACTCTCAGGAAGCTTCTCGGCTGAGACGCAGAAGCACTCTGGCTGGGATCTCGCATCCCCTGCCTGGAGGCCCATGGTGCCTGTTTCTCCCTGGGCGTTGCTTCACCAGAGCGGCCAGGCAACATCTGCCCCATCTACCCTTCTGCTCTTCCCTTGCAGCTGACAGAGTTCTCCCTGCTCTACTCTAGCCCTAGGAAGTTTGGGGACAACCGGGCTCCTCCTCCTGTGCAAGGAGTCCCGGGGCCCAGGTAGAGTGGAAAGGCAAAACCACAGGCAAGCCCAGGAAAGTGCTGAGTCATGTCTGACACACTCCCTCAGCCTGCTCCTTCATGGCTAGCGAGGCTGTGAGCTAGGAAAGTCTTTGGAAGCTCAGCAAGCGGCAGCGAGATGCAGGCCCCAACCCAGCAATCCCGGTGCTTGGAACAGGTCTCACAGCCTCCCAGTGCCAAAGCGAGCTCCTCTCTGCCAAATGCAGCTTTGCACACGCAGGCCGCTCTGCTGCCTCTGCATCCACGAAGGAAGCTCTCTAGGCCCGCTTCCTGCGAAATCTGCTTCAGCCTGAGGGAAAAGCCCTTGGAGAGGTCTTTGCTCAGGGGCAGTTGTTCCTGTGCCTGGGGAAGAGGGAAGGGCACCACACTCCCAAGGAAAGGCCAGACACACTCCACACGTCTTTGCTCCTCTGGAGGGCGGCATGGAGCCTCCAACTGGGAGGTCGCGTCTCAGCGGAGACGCAGGGGCATTCTGGCTGTGATCCCGCAGCCCCTGCCTGGAGGCCCACGGTGCCTGTTTCTCTCTGGGCGTTGCTTCCACAGTGCGGCCAAGCAACATCTTCACCATGGGCACAACAGCGCTTCCCTTCCGCCTGACAGACGTCTCAGTGCTCTGCTCTAGACCTCTGAAGTGGGGAGACAACCGAGCCCAGCCTCCTTTCCAAGGAGTCCTGCGCCTTCCATTGCACTGAAAGGCAATAGCACGGGAAAGCCTAGGAAGGGGCTGAGTCATGTCGGACACACTTCCTCAGCCTGCTCCTTTCAGGGAAGCAACGCTGGGAGCTAGGAAAGCCTTCTCAAGCTCGGAAAGTTAAAGAGAGATGCAGGCTGCGCACCCGGAAATCTCGGTGCTTGGAGCCAATCTCAGCGTCTCCCAGGGGCAAAGCGAACGCCTCTCTGCCAAATCCAGCTTTGCAGACGCAGGCCGCTAGGCTGCCTCTGCATTGGCGAAGGAAGCTCTCTCCTCCCGCTTCCTGCGAAATCTGCTTCTCACCCTGAGCGAATCTCAGTGGGAACGGTCTTTCCTCTGGGGCCGTTGCTCCTGTGCCTGGGGCCGCCGCAAGGGCACCACCCTCCCAGGGAAAGGCCAAACACACCCCACATGTCTTTGCTCCTCTGGAGAGCGGCAGATAACCTCAAACTCTCAGGAAACTTCTCGGCTGAGACGCAGAAGCACTCTGGCTGGGGTCTCGCATCCCCTGCCTGGAGGGCCATGGTGCCTGTTTCTCCCTGGGCGTTGCTTCACCAGAGCGGCCAGGCAACATCTGCCCCATCTACCCTTCTGCTCTTCCCTTCCAGCTGACAGATTTCTCCCTGCTCTACTCTAGCCCTAGGAAGTTTGGAGACAACCGGGCTCCTCCTCCTGTGCAAGGAGTCCCGGGGCCCAGGTGGAGTGGAAAGGCAAAACCACAGGCAAGCCCAGGAAAGTGCTGAGTCATGTCTGACACACTCCCTCAGCCTGCTCCTTCATGGCTAGCGAGGCTGTGAGCTAGGAAAGTCTTTGGAAGCTCAGCAAGTGGCAGCGAGATGCAGGCCCCAACCCAGCAATCCCGGTGCTTGGAGCAGGTCTCACAGCCTCCCAGTGCCAAAGCGAGCTCCTCTCTGCCAAATGCAGCTTTGCACACGCAGGCCGCTCTGCTGCCTCTGCATCCACGAAGGAAGCTCTCTAGGCCCGCTTCCTGCGAAATCTGCTTCAGCCTGAGGGAAAAGCCCTTGGAGAGGTCTTGGCTCAGGGGCAGTTGCTCCTGTGCCTGGGGAAGAGGGAAGGGCACCACACTCCCAAGGAAAGGCCAGACACACTCCACACGTCTTTGCTCCTCTGGAGGGCGGCATGGAGCCTCCAACTGGGAGGTCGCTTCTCAGCGAAAACGCAGGGGCAACTGGCTGTGATCCCGCAACCCCTGCCTGGGGGCCCACGGTGCCTGTTTCTCTCTGGGCGTTGCTTCCATAGTGCGGCCAAGCAACATCTTCACCATGGGCACAACAGCGCTTCCCTTCCGCCTGACAGACGTCTCAGTGCTCTGCTCTAGACCTCTGAAGTGGGGAGACAACCGAGCCCAGCCTCCTTTCCAAGGAATCCTGCGCCTTCGATTGCACTGAAAGGCAATAGCACAGGGAAGCCTAGGAAGGTGCTGAGTCATGTCGGACACACTTCCTCAACCAGCTCCTTTCAGGGGAGCAACGCTGGGAGCTAGGAAAGCCTTCTCCAGCTCGGAGAGTGCAAGAGAGATGCAGGCCGCGCACCCGGAAATCTCGGTGCTTGGAGCCAATCTCAGCGTCTCCCAGGGGCAAAGCGAATGCCTCTCTGCCAAATCCAGCTTTGCAGACGCAGGCCGCTAGGCTGCCTCTGCATTGGCGAAGGAAGCTCTCTCCTCCCGCTTCCTGCGAAATCTGCTTCTCAGCCTGAGCGAATCTCAGTGGGAACGGTCTTTCCTCTGGGGCCGTTGCTCCTGTGCCTGGGGCTGCCACAAGGGCACCACCCTCACAGGGAAAGGCCAAACACACCCCACAAGTCTTTGCTCCTCTGGAGAGCTGCAGGCACCTCAAACTCTCAGGAAGCTTCTCGGCTGAGACGCGGAAGCACTCTGGCTGGGATGTCGCATCCCCTGCCTGGAGGCCCATGGTGCCTGTTTCTCCCTGGGCGTTGCTTCACCAGAGCGGCCAGGCAACATCTGCCCCATCTACCCTTCTGCTCTTCCCTTCCAGCTGACAGAGTTCTCCCTGCTCTACTCTAGCCCTAGGAAGTTTGGAGACAACCGGGCTCCTCTTCCTGTGCAAGGAGTCCCGGGGCCCAGGTGGAGTGGAAAGGCAAAACCACAGGCAAGCCCAGGAAAGTGCTGAGTCATGTCTGACACACTCCCTCAGCCTGCTCCTTCATGGCTAGCGAGGCTGTGAGCTAGGAAAGTCTTTGGAAGCTCAGCAAGTGGCAGCGAGATGCAGGCCCCAACCCAGCAATCCCGGTGCTTGGAGCAGGTCTCACAGCCTCCCAGTGCCAAAGCGAGCTCCTCTCTGCCCAATGCAGCTTTGCACACGCAGGCCGCTCTGCTGCCTCTGCATCCACGAAGGAAGCTCTCTAGGCCCGCTTCCTGCGAAATCTGCTTCAGCCTGAGGGAAAAGCCCTTGGAGAGGTCTTGGCTCAGGGGCAGTTGCTCCTGTGCCTGGGGAAGTGGGAAGGGCACCACACTCCCAAGGAAAGGCCAGACACACTCCACACGTCTTTGCTCCTCTGGAGGGCGGCATGGAGCCTCCAACTGGGAGGTCGCGTCTCAGCGGAGACGCAGGGGCATTCTGGCAGTGATCCCGCAGCCCCTTCCTGGAGGCCCACGGTGCCTGTTTCTCTCTGGGCGTTGCTTCCACAGTGCGGCCAAGCAACATCTTCACCATGGGCACAACAGCGCTTCCCTTCCGCCTGACAGACGTCTCAGTGCTCTGCTCTAGACCTCTGAATTTTGGAGACAACCGAGCCCAGCCTCCTTTCCAAGGAGTCCTGCGCCTTCGATTGCACTGAAAGGCAATATCACGGGAAAGCCTAGGAAGGGGCTGAGTCATGTCGGACACACTTCCTCAGCCTGCTCCTTTCAGGGAAGCAACGCTGGGAGCTGGGAAAGCCTTCTCAAGCTCGGAGAGTGCAAGAGAGATGCAGGCCGCGCACCCGGAAATCTCGGTGCTTGGAGCCAATCTCAGCGTCTCCCAGGGGCAAAGCGAACGCCTCTCTGCCAAATCCAGCTTTGCAGACGCAGGCCGCTAGGCTGCCTCTGCATTGGCGAAGGAAGCTCTCTCCTCCCGCTTCCTGCGAAATCTGCTTCTCAGCCTGAGCGAATCTCAGTGGGAACGGTCTTTCCTCTGGGGCCGTTGCTCCTGGGCCTGGGGCCGCCGCAAGGGCACCACCCTCCCAGGGAAAGGCCAAACACACCCCACATGTCTTTGCTCCTCTGGAGAGCTGCAGGCAACCTCAAACTCTCAGGAAGCTTCTCGGCTGAGACGCAGAAGCACTCTGGCTGGGGTCTCGCATCCCCTGCCTGGAGGCCCATGGTGCCTGTTTCTCCCTGGGCGTTGCTTCACCAGAGTTGCCAGGCAACATCTGCCCCATCTACCCTTCTGCTCTTCCCTTCCAGCTGACAGAGTTCTCCCTGCTCTACTCTAGCCCTAGGAAGTTTGGAGACAACCGGGCTCCTCCTCCTGTGCAAGGAGTCCAGGGGCCCAGGTGGAGTGGAAAGGCAAAACCACAGGCAAGCCCAGGAAAGTGCTGAGTCATGTCTGACACACTCCCTCAGCCTGCTCCTTCATGGCTAGCGAGGCTGTGAGCTAGGAAAGTCTTTGGAAGCTCAGCAAGTGGCAGCGAGATGCAGGCCCCAACCCAGCAATCCCGGTGCTTGGAGCAGGTCTCACAGCCTCCCAGTGCCAAAGCGAGCTCCTCTCTGCCAAATGCAGCTTTGCACACGCAGGCCGCTCTGCTGCCTCTGCATCCACGAAGGAAGCTCTCTAGGCCCGCTTCCTGCGAAATCTGCTTCAGCCTGAGGGAAAAGCCCTTGGAGAGGTCTTGGCTCAGGGGCAGTTGCTCCTGTGCCTGGGGAAGAGGGAAGGGCACCACACTCCCAAGGAAAGGCCAGACACACTCCACACGTCTTTGCTCCTCTGGAGGGCGGCATGGAGCCTCCAACTGGGAGGTCGCTTCTCAGCGAAAACGCAGGGGCAACTGGCTGTGATCCCGCAACCCCTGCCTGGGGGCCCACGGTGCCTGTTTCTCTCTGGGCGTTGCTTCCATAGTGCGGCCAAGCAACATCTTCACCATGGGCACAACAGCGCTTCCCTTCCGCCTGACAGACGTCTCAGTGCTCTGCTCTAGACCTCTGAAGTGGGGAGACAACCGAGCCCAGCCTCCTTTCCAAGGAATCCTGCGCCTTCGATTGCACTGAAAGGCAATAGCACAGGGAAGCCTAGGAAGGTGCTGAGTCATGTCGGACACACTTCCTCAACCAGCTCCTTTCAGGGGAGCAACGCTGGGAGCTAGGAAAGCCTTCTCCAGCTCGGAGAGTGCAAGAGAGATGCAGGCCGCGCACCCGGAAATCTCGGTGCTTGGAGCCAATCTCAGCGTCTCCCAGGGGCAAAGCGAATGCCTCTCTGCCAAATCCAGCTTTGCAGACGCAGGCCGCTAGGCTGCCTCTGCATTGGCGAAGGAAGCTCTCTCCTCCCGCTTCCTGCGAAATCTGCTTCTCAGCCTGAGCGAATCTCAGTGGGAACGGTCTTTCCTCTGGGGCAGTTGCTCCTGTGCCTGGGGCTGCCTCAAGGGCACCACCCTCACAGGGAAAGGCCAAACACACCCCACAAGTCTTTGCTCCTCTGGAGAGCTGCAGGCACCTCAAACTCTCAGGAAGCTTCTCGGCTGAGACGCGGAAGCACTCTGGCTGGGATGTCGCATCCCCTGCCTGGAGGCCCATGGTGCCTGTTTCTCCCTGGGCGTTGCTTCACCAGAGCGGCCAGGCAACATCTGCCCCATCTACCCTTCTGCTCTTCCCTTCCAGCTGACAGAGTTCTCCCTGCTCTACTCTAGCCCTAGGAAGTTTGGAGACAACCGGGCTCCTCTTCCTGTGCAAGGAGTCCCGGGGCCCAGGTGGAGTGGAAAGGCAAAACCACAGGCAAGCCCAGGAAAGTGCTGAGTCATGTCTGACACACTCCCTCAGCCTGCTCCTTCATGGCTAGCGAGGCTGTGAGCTAGGAAAGTCTTTGGAAGCTCAGCAAGTGGCAGCGAGATGCAGGCCCCAACCCAGCAATCCCGGTGCTTGGAGCAGGTCTCACAGCCTCCCAGTGCCAAAGCGAGCTCCTCTCTGCCCAATGCAGCTTTGCACACGCAGGCCGCTCTGCTGCCTCTGCATCCACGAAGGAAGCTCTCTAGGCCCGCTTCCTGCGAAATCTGCTTCAGCCTGAGGGAAAAGCCCTTGGAGAGGTCTTGGCTCAGGGGCAGTTGCTCCTGTGCCTGGGGAAGTGGGAAGGGCACCACACTCCCAAGGAAAGGCCAGACACACTCCACACGTCTTTGCTCCTCTGGAGGGCGGCATGGAGCCTCCAACTGGGAGGTCGCGTCTCAGCGGAGACGCAGGGGCATTCTGGCAGTGATCCCGCAGCCCCTTCCTGGAGGCCCACGGTGCCTGTTTCTCTCTGGGCGTTGCTTCCACAGTGCGGCCAAGCAACATCTTCACCATGGGCACAACAGCGCTTCCCTTCCGCCTGACAGACGTCTCAGTGCTCTGCTCTAGACCTCTGAATTTTGGAGACAACCGAGCCCAGCCTCCTTTCCAAGGAGTCCTGCGCCTTCGATTGCACTGAAAGGCAATATCACGGGAAAGCCTAGGAAGGGGCTGAGTCATGTCGGACACACTTCCTCAGCCTGCTCCTTTCAGGGAAGCAACGCTGGGAGCTGGGAAAGCCTTCTCAAGCTCGGAGAGTGCAAGAGAGATGCAGGCCGCGCACCCGGAAATCTCGGTGCTTGGAGCCAATCTCAGCGTCTCCCAGGGGCAAAGCGAACGCCTCTCTGCCAAATCCAGCTTTGCAGACGCAGGCCGCTAGGCTGCCTCTGCATTGGCGAAGGAAGCTCTCTCCTCCCGCTTCCTGCGAAATCTGCTTCTCAGCCTGAGCGAATCTCAGTGGGAACGGTCTTTCCTCTGGGGCCGTTGCTCCTGGGCCTGGGGCCGCCGCAAGGGCACCACCCTCCCAGGGAAAGGCCAAACACACCCCACATGTCTTTGCTCCTCTGGAGAGCTGCAGGCAACCTCAAACTCTCAGGAAGCTTCTCGGCTGAGACGCAGAAGCACTCTGGCTGGGGTCTCGCATCCCCTGCCTGGAGGCCCATGGTGCCTGTTTCTCCCTGGGCGTTGCTTCACCAGAGTTGCCAGGCAACATCTGCCCCATCTACCCTTCTGCTCTTCCCTTCCAGCTGACAGAGTTCTCCCTGCTCTACTCTAGCCCTAGGAAGTTTGGAGACAACCGGGCTCCTCCTCCTGTGCAAGGAGTCCAGGGGCCCAGGTGGAGTGGAAAGGCAAAACCACAGGCAAGCCCAGGAAAGTGCTGAGTCATGTCTGACACACTCCCTCAGCCTGCTCCTTCATGGCTAGCGAGGCTGTGAGCTAGGAAAGTCTTTGGAAGCTCAGCAAGTGGCAGAGAGATGCAGGCCCCAACCCAGCAATCCCGGTGCTTGGAGCAGGTCTCACAGCCTCCCAGTGCCAAAGCGAGCTCCTCTCTGCCAAATGCAGCTTTGCACACGCAGGCCGCTCTGCTGCCTCTGCATCCACGAAGGAAGCTCTCTAGGCCCGCTTCCTGCGAAATCTGCTTCAGCCTGAGGGAAAAGCCCTTGGAGAGGTCTTGGCTCAGGGGCAGTTGCTCCTGTGCCTGGGGAAGAGGGAAGGGCACCACACTCCCAAGGAAAGGCCAGACACACTCCACACGTCTTTGCTCCTCTGGAGGGCGGCATGGAGCCTCCAACTGGGAGGTCGCGTCTCAGCGGAGACGCAGGGGCATTCTGGCTGTGATCCCGCAGCCCCTGCCTGGAGGCCCACGGTGCCTGTTTCTCTCTGGGCGTTGCTTCCACAGTGCGGCCAAGCAACATCTTCACCATGGGCACAACAGCGCTTCCCTTCCGCCTGACAGACGTCTCAGTGCTCTGCTCTAGACCTCTGAAGTGGGGAGACAACCGAGCCCAGCCTCCTTTCCAAGGAGTCCTGCGCCTTCAATTGCACTGAAAGGCAATAGCACGGGGAAGCCTAGGAAGGGGCTGAGTCATGTCGGACACACTTCCTCAGCCTGGTCCTTTCAGGGAAGCAACGCTGGGAGCTAGGAAAGCCTTCTCTAGCTCGGAGAGTGCAAGAGAGATGCAGGCCGCGCAGCCGGAAATCTCGGTGCTTGGAGCCAATCTCAGCGTCTCCCAGGGGCAAAGCGAACGCCTCTCTGCCAAATCCAGCTTTGCAGACGCAGGCCGCTAGGCTGCCTCTGCATTGGCGAAGGAAGCTCTCTCCTCCCGCTTCCTGCGAAATCTGCTTCTCAGCCTGAGCGAATCTCAGTGGGAACGGTCTTTCCTCTGGGGCCGTTGCTCCTGTGCCTGGGGCCGCCGCAAGGGCACCACCCTCCCAGGGAAAGGCCAAACACACTCCACATGTCTTTGCTCCTCTGGAGAGCTGCAGATAACCTCAAACTCTCAGGAAACTTCTCGGCTGAGACGCAGAAGCACTCTGGCTGGGGTCTCCCATCCCCTGCCTGGAGGGCCATGGTGCCTGTTTCTCCCTGGGCGTTGCTTCACCAGAGCGGCCAGGCAACATCTGCCCCATCTACCCTTCTGCTCTTCCCTTCCAGCTGACAGAGTTCTCCCTGCTCTACTCTAGCCCTAGGAAGTTTGGAGACAACCGGGCTCCTCCTCCTGTGCAAGGAGTCCCGGGGCCCAGTTGGAGTGGAAAGGCAAAACCACAGGCAAGCCCAGGAAAGTGCTGAGTCATGTCTGACACACTCCCTCAGCCTGCTCCTTCATGGCTAGCGAGGCTGTGAGCTAGGAAAGTCTTTGGAAGCTCAGCAAGTGGCAGCGAGATGCAGGCCCCAACCCAGCAATCCCGGTGCTTGGAGCAGGTCTCACAGCCTCCCAGTGCCAAAGCGAGCTCCTCTCTGCCCAATGCAGCTTTGCATACGCAGGCCGCTCTGCTGCCTCTGCATCCACGAAGGAAGCTCTCTAGGCCCGCTTCCTGCGAAATCTGCTTCAGCCTGAGGGAAAAGCCCTTGGAGAGGTCTTGGCTCAGGGGCAGTTGCTCCTGTGCCTGGGGAAGAGGGAAGGGCACCACACTCCCAAGGAAAGGCCAGACACACTCCACACGTCTTTGCTCCTCTGGAGGGCGGCATGGAGCCTCCAACTGGGAGGTCGCGTCTCAGCGAAAACGCAGGGGCAACTGGCTGTGATCCCGCAGCCCCTCCCTGGAGGCCCACGGTGCCTGTTTCTCTCTGGGCGTTGCTTCCACAGTGCGGCCAAGCAACATCTTCACCATGGGCACAACAGCGCTTCCCTTCCGCCTGACAGACGTCTCAGTGCTCTGCTCTAGACCTCTGAAGTGGGGAGACAACCGAGCCCAGCCTCCTTTCCAAGGAGTCCTGCGCCTTCCATTGCACTGAAAGGCAATAGCACGGGGAAGCCTAGGAAGCGGCTGAGTCATGTCGGACACACTTCCTCAGCCTGTTCCTTTCAGGGAAGCAACGCTGGGAACTAGGAAAGCCTTCTCAAGCTCGGAGAGTGCAAGAGAGATGCAGGCCGCGCACCCGGAAATCTCGGTGCTTGGAGCCAATCTCAGCGTCTCCCAGGGGCAAAGCGAACGCCTCTCTGCCAAATCCAGCTTTGCAGACGCAGGCCGCTAGGCTGCCTCTGCATTGGCGAAGGAAGCTCTCTCCTCCCGCTTCCTGCGAAATCTGCTTCTCAGCCTGAGCCAATCTCAGTGGGAACGGTCTTTCCTCTGGGGCCGTTGCTCCTGTGCCTGGGGCTGCCGCAAGGGCACCACCCTCACAGGGAAAGGCCAAACACACCCCACATATCTTTGCTCCTCTGGAGAGCTGCAGGCAACCTCAAACTCTCAGGAAGCTTCTCGGCTGAGACGCAGAAGCACTCTGGCTGGGATCTCGTATCCCCTGCCTTGAGGCCCATGGTGCCTGTTTCTCCCTGTGCGTTGCTTCACCAGAGCGGCCAGGCAACATCTGCCCCATCTACCCTTCTGCTCTTCCCTTCCAGCTTACAGAGTTCTCCCTGCTCTACTCTAGCCCTAGGAAGTTTGGAGACAACCGGGCTCCTCCTCCTGTGCAAGGAGTCCCGGGGCCCAGGTGGAGTGGAAAGGCAAAACCACAGGCAAGCCCAGGAAAGTGCTGAGTCATGTCTGACACACTCCCTCAGCCTGCTCCTTCATGGCTAGCGAGGCTGTGAGCTAGGAAAGTCTTTGGAAGCTCAGCAAGTGGCAGCGAGATGCAGGCCCCAACCCAGCAATCCCGGTGCTTGGAGCAGGTCTCACAGCCTCCCAGTGCCAAAGCGAGCTCCTCTCTGCCAAATGCAGCTTTGCACACGCAGGCCGCTCTGCTGCCTCTGCATCCACGAAGGAAGCTCTCGAGTCCCGCTTCCTGCGAAATCTGCTTCAGCCTGAGGGAAAAGCCCTTGGAGAGGTCTTGGCTCAGGGGCAGTTGCTCCTGTGCCTGGGGAAGAGGGAAGGGCACCACACTCCCAAGGATAGGCCAGACACACTCCACACGCCTTTGCTGTTCTGGAGGGCGGCATGGAGCATCCAACTGGGAGGTCGCTTCTCAGCGGAGACGCAGGGGCATTCTGGCTGTGATCCCGCAGCCCCTGCCTGGAGGCCCACGGTGCCTGTTTCTCTCTGGGCGTTGCTTCCACAGTGCGGCCAAGCAACATCTTCACCATGGGCACAACAGCGCTTCCCTTCCGCCTGACAGACGTCTCAGTGCTCTGCTCTAGACCTCTGAAGTGGGGAGACAACCGAGCCCAGCCTCCTTTCCACGGAGTCCTGCGCCTTCAATTGCACTGAAAGGCAATAGCTCGGGGAAGCCTAGGAAGGGGCTGAGTCATGTCGGACACACTTCCTCAGCCTGCTCCTTTCAGGGAAGCAACGCTGGGAGCTAGGAAAGCCTTCTCAAGCTCGGAGAGTGCAAGAGAGATGCAGGCCGCGCACCCGGAAATCTCGGTGCTTGGAGCCAATCTCAGCGTCTCCCAGGGGCAAAGCGAACGCCTCTCTGCCAAATCCAGCTTTGCAGACGCAGGCCGCTAGGCTGCCTCTGCATTGGCGAAGGAAGCTCTCTCCTCCCGCTTCCTGCGAAATCTGCTTCTCAGCCTGAGCGAATCTCAGTGGGAACGGTCTTTCCTCTGGGGCCGTTGCTCCTGTGCCTGGGGCCGCCGCAAGGGCACCACCCTCCCAGGGAAAGGCCAAACACACCCCACATGTCTTTGCTCCTCTGGAGACCTGCAGGCAACCTCAAACTCTCAGGAAGCTTCTCGGCTGAGACGCAGAAGCACTCTGGCTGGGGTCTCGCATCCCCTGCCTGGAGGCCCATGGTGCCTGTTTCTCCCTGGGCGTTGCTTCACCAGAGCGGCCAGGCAACATCTGCCTCATCTACCCTTCTGCTCTTCCCTTCCAGCTGACAGAGTTCTCCCTGCTCTACTCTAGCCCTAGGAAGTTTGGAGACAACCGGGCTCCTCCTCCTGTGCAATGAGTCCCGGGGCCCAGGTGGAGTGGAAAGGCAAAACCACAGGCAAGCCCAGGAAAGTGCTGAGTCATGTCTGACACACTCCCTCAGCCTGCTCCTTCATGGCTAGCGAGGCTGTGAGCTAGGAAAGTCTTTGGAAGCTCAGCAAGTGGCAGCGAGATGCAGGCCACAACCCAGCAATCCCGGTGCTTGGAGCAGGTCTCACAGCCTCCCAGTGCCAAAGCGAGCTCCTCTCTGCCAAATGCAGCTTTGCACACGCAGGCCGCTCTGCTGCCTCTGCATCCACGAAGGAAGCTCTCTAGGCCCGCTTCCTGCGAAATCTGCTTCAGCCTGAGGGAAAAGCCCTTGGAGAGGTCTTGGCTCAGGGGCAGTTGCTCCTGTGCCTGGGGAAGAGGGAAGGGCACCACACTCCCAAGGATAGGCCAGACACACTCCACACGCCTTTGCTCCTCTGGAGGGCGGCATGGAGCCTCCAACTGGGAGGTCGCTTCTCAGCGGAGACGCAGGGGCATTCTGGCTGTGATCCCGCAGCCCCTGCCTGGAGGCCCACGGTGCCTGTTTCTCTCTGGGCGTTGCTTCCACAGTGCGGCCAAGCAACATCTTCACCATGGGCACAACAGCGCTTCCCTTCCGCCTGACAGACGTCTCAGTGCTCTTCTCTAGACCTCTGAAGTGGGGAGACAACCGAGCCCAGCCTCCTTTCCACGGAGTCCTGCGCCTTCCATTGCACTGAAAGGCAATAGCTCGGGGAAGCCTAGGAAGGGGCTGAGTCATGTCGGACACACTTCCTCAGCCTGCTCCTTTCAGGGAAGCAACGCTGGGAGCTAGGAAAGCCTTCTCAAGCTCGGAGAGTGCAAGAGAGATGCAGGCCGCGCACCCGGAAATCTCGGTGCTTGGAGCCAATCTCAGCGTCTCCTAGGGGCAAAGCGAACGTCTCTCTGCCAAATCCAGCTTTGCAGACGCAGGCCGCTAGGCTGCCTCTGCATTGGCGAAGGAAGCTCTCTCCTCCCGCTTCCTGCGAAATCTGCTTCTCAGCCTGAGCGAATCTCAGTGGGAACGGTCTTTCCTCTGGGGCCGTTGCTCATGTGCCTGGGGCTGCCGCAAGGGCACCACCCTCACAGGGAAAGGCCAAACTCACCCCACATGTCTTTGCTCCTCTGGAGAGCTGCAGGCAACCTCAAACTCTCAGGAAGCTTCTCGGCTGAGACGCAGAAGCACTCTGGCTGGGGTCTCGCATCCCCTGCCTGGAGGCCCATGGTTCCTGTTTCTCCCTGGGCGTTGCTTCACCAGAGCGGCCAGGCAACATCTGCCCCATCTACCCTTCTGCTCTTCCCTTCCAGCTGACAGAGTTCTCCCTGCTCTACTCTAGCCCTAGGAAGTTTGGAGACAATCGGGCTCCTCCTCCTGTGCAAGGAGTCCCGGGGCCCAGGTGGAGTGGAAAGGCAAAACCACAGGCAAGCCCAGGAAAGTGCAGAGTCATGTCTGACACACTCCCTCAGCCTGCTCCTTCATGGCTAGCGAGGCTGTGAGCTAGGAAAGTCTTTGGAAGCTCAGCAAGTGGCAGCGAGATGCAGGCCCCAACCCAGCAATCCCGGTGCTTGGAGCAGGTCTCACAGCCTCCCAGTGCCAAAGCGAGCTCCTCTCTGCCAAATGCAGCTTTGCACACGCAGGCCGCTCTGCTGCCTCTGCATCCACGAAGGAAGCTCTCTAGGCCCGCTTCCTGCGAAATCTGCTTCAGCCTGAGGGAAAAGCCCTTGGAGAGGTCTTGGCTCAGGGGCAGTTGCTCCTGTGCCTGGGGAAGAGGGAAGGGCACCACACTCCCAAGGATAGGCCAGACACACTCCACACGCCTTTGCTCTTCTGGAGGGCGGCATGGAGCCTCCAACTGGGAGGTCGCTTCTCAGCGGAGACGCAGGGGGATTCTGGCTGTGATCCCGCAGCCCCTGCCTGGAGGCCCACGGTGCCTGTTTCTCTCTGGGCGTTGCTTCCACAGTGCGGCCAAGCAACATCTTCACCATGGGCACAACAGCGCTTCCCTTCCGCCTGACAGACGTCTCAGTGCTCTGCTCTAGACCTCTGAAGTGGGGAGACAACCGAGCCCAGCCTCCTTTCCACGGAGTCCTGCGCCTTCCATTGCACTGAAAGGCAATAGCAAGGGGAAGCCTAGGAAGGGGCTGAGTCATGTCGGACACACTTCCTCAGCCTGCTCCTTTCAGGGAAGCAACGCTGGGAGCTAGGAAAGCCTTCTCCAGCTCGGAGAGTGCAAGAGGGATGCAGGCCGCGCACCCGGAAATCTCGGTGCTTGGAGCCAATCTCAGCGTCTCCCAGGGGCAAAGCGAACGCCTCTCTGCCAAATCCAGCTTTGCAGACGCAGGCCGCTAGGCTGCCTCTGCATTGGCGAAGGAAGCTCTCTCCTCCCGCTTCCTGCGAAATCTGCTTCTCAGCCTGAGCGAATCTCAGTGGGAACGGTCTTTCCTCTGGGGCCGTTGCTCCAGTGCCTGGGGCCGCCGCAAGGGCACCACCCTCCCAGGGAAAGCCAAACACACCCCACATGTCTTTGCTCCTCTGGAGAGCTGCAGGCAACCTCAAACTCTCAGGAAGCTTCTCGGCTGAGACGCAGAAGCACTCTGGCTGGGATCTCGCATCCCCTGCCTGGAGGCCCATGGTGCCTGTTTCTCCCTGGGCGTTGCTTCACCAGAGCGGCCAGGCAACATCTGCCCCATCTACCCTTCTGCTCTTCCCTTCCAGCTGACAGAGTTCTCCCTGCTCTACTCTAGCCCTAGGAAGTTTGGAGACAACCGGGCTCCTCCTCCTGTGCAAGGAGTCCCGGGGCCCAGGTGGAGTGGAAAGGCAAAGCCACAGGCAAGCCCAGGAAAGTGCTGAGTCATGTCTGACACACTCCCTCAGCCTGCTCCTTCATGGCTAGCGAGGCTGTGAGCTAGGAAAGTCTTTGGAAGCTCAGCAAGTGGCAGCGAGATGCAGGCCCCAACCCAGCAATCCCGGTGCTTGGAGCAGGTCTCACAGCCTCCCAGTGCCAAAGCGAGCTCCTCTCTGCCAAATGCAGCTTTGCACACGCAGGCCGCTCTGCTGCCTCTGCATCCACGAAGGAAGCTCTCTAGGCCCGCTTCCTGCGAAATCTGCTTCAGCCTGAGGGAAAAGCCCTTGGAGAGGTCTTTGCTCAGGGGCAGTTGCTCCTGTGCCTGGGGAAGAGGGAAGGGCACCACACTCCCAAGGAAAGGCCAGACACACTCCACACGTCTTTGCTCCTCTGGAGGGCGGCATGGAGCCTCCAACTGGGAGGTCGCGTCTCAGCGGAGACGCAGGGGCATTCTGGCTGTGATCCCGCAGCCCCTGCCTGGAGGCCCACGGTGCCTGTTTCTCTCTGGGCGTTGCTTCCACAGTGCGGCCAAGCAACATCTTCACCATGGGCACAACAGCGCTTCCCTTCCGCCTGACAGACGTCTCAGTGCTCTGCTCTAGACCTCTGAAGTGGGGAGACAACCGAGCCCAGCCTCCTTTCCAAGGAGTCCTGCGCCTTCCATTGCACTGAAAGGCAATAGCACGGGGAAGCCTAGGAAGGGGCTGAGTCATGTCGGACACACTTCCTCAGCCTGCTCCTTTCAGGGAAGCAACGCTGGGAGCTAGGAAAGCCTTCTCCAGCTCGGAGAGTGCAAGAGGGATGCAGGCCGCGCACCCGGAAATCTCGGTGCTTGGAGCCAATCTCAGCGTCTCCCAGGGGCAAAGCGAACGCCTCTTTGCCAAATCCAGCTTTGCAGACGCAGGCCGCTAGGCTGCCTCTGCATTGGCGAAGGAAGCTCTCTCCTCCCGCTTCCTGCGAAATCTGTTTCTCAGCATGAGCGAATCTCAGTGGGAACGGTCTTTCCTCTGGGGCCGTTGCTCCAGTGCCTGGGGCCGCCGCAAGGGCACCACCCTCCCAGGGAAAGGCCAAACACACCCCACATGTCTTTGCTCCTCTGGAGAGCTGCAGGCAACCTCAAACTCTCAGGAAGCTTCTCGGCTGAGACGCAGAAGCACTCTGGCTGGGATCTCGCATCCCCTGCCTGGAGGCCCATGGTGCCTGTTTCTCCCTGGGCGTTGCTTCACCAGAGCGGCCAGGCAACCTCTGCCCCATCTACCCTTCTGCTCTTCCCTTGCAGCTGACAGAGTTCTCCCTGCTCTACTCTAGCCCTAGGAAGTTTGGAGACAACCGGGCTCCTCCTCCTGTGCAAGGAGTCCCGGGGCCCAGGTGGAGTGGAAAGGCAAAACCACAGGCAAGCCCAGGAAAGTGCTGAGTCATGTCTGACACACTCCCTCAGCCTGCTCCTTCATGGAGAGCGAGGCTGTGAGCTAGGAAAGTCTTTGGAAGCTCAGCAAGTGGCAGCGAGATGCAGGCCCCAACCCAGCAATCCCGGTGCTTGGAACAGGTCTCACAGCCTCCCAGTGCCAAAGCGAGCTCCTCTCTGCCAAATGCAGCTTTGCACACGCAGGCCGCTCTGCTGCCTCTGCATCCACGAAGGAAGCTCTCTAGGCCCGCTTCCTGCGAAATCTGCTTCAGCCTGAGGGAAAAGCCCTTGGAGAGGTCTTTGCTCAGGGGCAGTTGTTCCTGTGCCTGGGGAAGAGGGAAGGGCACCACACTCCCAAGGAAAGGCCAGACACACTCCACATGTCTTTGCTCCTCTGGAGGGCGGCATGGAGCCTCCAACTGGGAGGTCGCGTCTCAGCGGAGACGCAGGGGCATTCTGGCTGTGATCCCGCAGCCCCTGCCTGGAGGCCCACGGTGCCTGTTTCTCTCTGGGCGTTGCTTCCACAGTGCGGCCAAGCAACATCTTCACCATGGGCACAACAGCGCTTCCCTTCCGCCTGACAGACGTCTCAGTGCTCTGCTCTAGACCTCTGAAGTGGGGAGACAACCGAGCCCAGCCTCCTTTCCAAGGAGTCCTGCGCCTTCCATTGCACTGAAAGGCAATAGCACGGGAAAGCCTAGGAAGGGGCTGAGTCATGTCGGACACACTTCCTCAGCCTGCTCCTTTCAGGGAAGCAACGCTGGGAGTTAGGAAAGCCTTCTCAAGCTCGGAAAGTTCAAGAGAGATGCAGGCTGCGCACCCGGAAATCTCGGTGCTTGGAGCCAATCTCAGCGTCTCCCAGGGGCAAAGCGAACGCCTCTCTGCCAAATCCAGCTTTGCAGACGCAGGCCGCTAGGCTGCCTCTGCATTGGCGAAGGAAGCTCTCTGCTCCCGCTTCCTGCGAAATCTGCTTCTCAGCCTGAGCGAATCTCAGTGGGAACGGTCTTTCCTCTGGGGCCGTTGCTCCTGTGCCTGGAGCTGCCACAAGGGCACCACCCTCACAGGGAAAGGCCAAACATACCCCACATGTCTTTGCTCCTCTGGAGAGCTGCAGGCAACCTCAAACTCTCAGGAAGCTTCTCGGCTGAGACGCAGAAGCACTCTGGCTGGGATGTCGCATCCCCTGCCTGGAGGCCCATGGTGCCTGTTTCTCCCTGGGCGTTGCTTCACCAGAGCGGCCAGGCAACATCTGCCCCATCTACCCTTCTGCTCTTCCCTTCCAGCTGACAGAGTTCTCCCTGCTCTACTCTAGCCCTAGGAAGTTTGGAGACAACCGGGCTCCTCCTCCTGTGCAAGGAGTCCCGGGGCCCAGGTGGAGTGGAAAGGCAAAACCACAGGCAAGCCCAGGAAAGTGCTGAGTCATGTCTGACACACTCCCTCAGCCTGCTCCTTCATGGCTAGCGAGGCTGTGAGCTAGGAAAGTCTTTGGAAGCTCAGCAAGTGGCAGCGAGATGCAGGCCCCAACCCAGCAATCCCGGTGCTTGGAGCAGGTCTCACAGCCTCCCAGTGCCAAAGCGAGCTCCTCTCTGCCCAATGCAGCTTTGCACACGCAGGCCGCTCTGCTGCCTCTGCATCCACGAAGGAAGCTCTCTAGGCCTGCTTCCTGCGAAATCTGCTTCAGCCTGAGGGAAAAGCCCTTGGAGAGGTCTTTGCTCAGGGGCAGTTGCTCCTGTGCCTGGGGAAGAGGGAAGGGCACCACACTCCCAAGGAAAGGCCAGACACACTCCACACGTCTTTGCTCCTCTGGAGGGCGGCATGGAGCCTCCAACTGGGAGGTCGCTTCTCAGCGGAGACGCAGGGGCATTCTGGCAGTGATCCCGCATCCCCTGCCTGGGGGCCCACGGTGCCTGTTTCTCTCTGGGCGTTGCTTCCACAGTGCGGCCAAGCAACATCTTCACCATGGGCACAACAGCGCTTCCCTTCCGCCTGACAGACGTCTCAGTGCTCTGCTCTAGACCTCTGAAGTGGGGAGACAACCGAGCCCAGCCTCCTTTCCAAGGAGTCCTGCGCCTTCCATTGCACTGAAAGGCAATAGCACGGGAAAGCCTAGGAAGGGGCTGAGTCATGTCGGACACACTTCCTCAGCCTGCTCCTTTCAGGGAAGCAACGCTGGGAGCTAGGAAAGCCTTCTCAAGCTCGGAAAGTTCAAGAGAGATGCAGGCTGCGCACCCGGAAATCTCGGTGCTTGGAGCCAATCTCAGCGTCTCCCAGGGGCAAAGCGAACGCCTCTCTGCCAAATCCAGCTTTGCAGACGCAGGCCGCTAGGCTGCCTCTGCATTGGCGAAGGAAGCTCTCTCCTCCCGCTTCCTGCGAAATCTGCTTCTCAGCCTGAGCGAATCTCAGTGGGAACGGTCTTTCCTCTGGGGCCGTTGCTCCTGTGCCTGGGGCTGCCACAAGGGCACCACCCTCACAGGGAAAGGCCAAACACACCCCACATGTCTTTGCTCCTCTGGAGAGCTGCAGGCAACCTCAAACTCTCAGGAAGCTTCTCGGCTGAGACGCAAAAGCACTCTGGCTGGGATGTCGCATCCCCTGCCTGGAGGCCCATGGTGCCTGTTTCTCCCTGGGCGTTGCTTCACCAGAGCGGCCAGGCAACATCTGCCCCATCTACCCTTCTGCTCTTCCCTTCCAGCTGACAGAGTTCTCCCTGCTCTACTCTAGCCCTAGGAAGTTTGGAGACAACCGGGCTCCTCCTCCTGTGCAAGGAGTCCCGGGGCCCAGGTGGAGTGGAAAGGCAAAACCACAGGCAAGCCCAGGAAAGTGCTGAGTCATGTCTGACACACTCCCTCAGCCTGCTCCTTCATGGCTAGCGAGGCTGTGAGCTAGGAAAGTCTTTGGAAGCTCAGCAAGTGGCAGCGAGATGCAGGCCCCAACCCAGCAATCCCGGTGCTTGGAGCAGGTCTCACAGCCTCCCAGTGCCAAAGCGAGCTCCTCTCTGCCCAATGCAGCTTTGCACACGCAGGCCGCTCTGCTGCCTCTGCATCCACGAAGGAAGCTCTCTAGGCCCGCTTCCTGCGAAATCTGCTTCAGCCTGAGGGAAAAGCCCTTGGAGAGGTCTTTGCTCAGGGGCAGTTGCTCCTGTGCCTGGGGAAGAGGGAAGGGCACCACACTCCCAAGGAAAGGCCAGACACACTCCACACGTCTTTGCTCCTCTGGAGGGCGGCATGGAGCCTCCAACTGGGAGGTCGCTTCTCAGCGGAGACGCAGGGGCATTCTGGCAGTGATCCCGCAGCCCCTGCCTGGGGGCCCACGGTGCCTGTTTCTCTCTGGGCGTTGCTTCCACAGTGCGGCCAAGCAACATCTTCACCATGGGCACAACAGCGCTTCCCTTCCGCCTGACAGACGTCTCAGTGCTCTGCTCTAGACCTCTGAAGTGGGGAGACAACCGAGCCCAGCCTCCTTTCCAAGGAGTCCTGCGCCTTCCATTGCACTGAAAGGCAATAGCACGGGAAAGCCTAGGAAGGGGCTGAGTCATGTCGGACACACTTCCTCAGCCTGCTCCTTTCAGGGAAGCAACGCTGGGAGCTAGGAAAGCCTTCTCAAGCTCGGAAAGTTCAAGAGAGATGCAGGCTGCGCACCCGGAAATCTCGGTGCTTGGAGCCAATCTCAGCGTCTCCCAGGGGCAAAGCGAACGCCTCTCTGCCAAATCCAGCTTTGCAGACGCAGGCCGCTAGGCTGCCTCTGCATTGGCGAAGGAAGCTCTCTCCTCCCGCTTCCTGCGAAATCTGCTTCTCAGCCTGAGCGAATCTCAGTGGGAACGGTCTTTCCTCTGGGGCCGTTGCTCCTGTGCCTGGGGCTGCCACAAGGGCACCACCCTCACAGGGAATGGCCAAACACACCCCACATGTCTTTGCTCCTCTGGAGAGCTGCAGGCAACCTCAAACTCTCAGGAAGCTTCTCGGCTGAGACGCAGAAGCACTCTGGCTGGGATGTCGCATCCCCTGCCTGGAGGCCCATGGTGCCTGTTTCTCCCTGGGCGTTGCTTCACCAGAGCGGCCAGGCAACATCTGCCCCATCTACCCTTCTGCTCTTCCCTTCCAGCTGACAGAGTTCTCCCTGCTCTACTCTAGCCCTAGGAAGTTTGGAGACAACCGGGCTCCTCCTCCTGTGCAAGGAGTCCCGGGGCCCAGGTGGAGTGGAAAGGCAAAACCACAGGCAAGCCCAGGAAAGTGCTGAGTCATGTCTGACACACTCCCTCAGCCTGCTCCTTCATGGCTAGCGAGGCTGTGAGCTAGGAAAGTCTTTGGAAGCTCAGCAAGTGGCAGCGAGATGCAGGCCCCAACCCAGCAATCCCGGTGCTTGGAGCAGGTCTCACAGCCTCCCAGTGCCAAAGCGAGCTCCTCTCTGCCCAATGCAGCTTTGCACACGCAGGCCGCTCTGCTGCCTCTGCATCCACGAAGGAAGCTCTCTAGGCCCGCTTCCTGCGAAATCTGCTTCAGCCTGAGGGAAAAGCCCTTGGAGAGGTCTTTGCTCAGGGGCAGTTGCTCCTGTGCCTGGGGAAGAGGGAAGGGCACCACACTCCCAAGGAAAGGCCAGACACACTCCACACGTCTTTGCTCCTCTGGAGGGCGGCATGGAGCCTCCAACTGGGAGGTCGCTTCTCAGCGGAGACACAGGGGCATTCTGGCAGTGATCCCGCAGCCCCTGCCTGGGGGCCCACGGTGCCTGTTTCTCTCTGGGCGTTGCTTCCACAGTGCGGCCAAGCAACATCTTCACCATGGGCACAACAGCGCTTCCCTTCCGCCTGACAGACGTCTCAGTGCTCTGCTCTAGACCTCTGAATTTTGGAGACAACCGAGCCCAGCCTCCTTTCCAAGGAGTCCTGCGCCTTCGATTGCACTGAAAGGCAATATCACGGGAAAGCCTAGGAAGGGGCTGAGTCATGTCGGACACACTTCCTCAGCCTGCTCCTTTCAGGGAAGCAACGCTGGGAGCTGGGAAAGCCTTCTCAAGCTCGGAGAGTGCAAGAGAGATGCAGGCCGCGCACCCGGAAATCTCGGTGCTTGGAGCCAATCTCAGCGTCTCCCAGGGGCAAAGCGAACGCCTCTCTGCCAAATCCAGCTTTGCAGACGCAGGCCGCTAGGCTGCCTCTGCATTGGCGAAGGAAGCTCTCTCCTCCCGCTTCCTGCGAAATCTGCTTCTCAGCCTGAGCGAATCTCAGTGGGAACGGTCTTTCCTCTGGGGCCGTTGCTCCTGTGCCTGGGGCCGCCGCAAGGGCACCACCCTCCCAGGGAAAGGCCAAACACACCCCACATGTCTTTGCTCCTCTGGAGAGCTGCAGGCAACCTCAAACTCTCAGGAAGCTTCTCGGCTGAGACGCAGAAGCACTCTGGCTGGGGTCTCGCATCCCCTGCCTGGAGGCCCATGGTGCCTGTTTCTCCCTGGGCGTTGCTTCACCAGAGTGGCCAGGCAACATCTGCCCCATCTACCCTTCTGCTCTTCCCTTCCAGCTGACAGAGTTCTCCCTGCTCTACTCTAGCCCTAGGAAGTTTGGAGACAACCGGGCTCCTCCTCCTGTGCAAGGAGTCCCGGGGCCCAGGTGGAGTGGAAAGGCAAAACCACAGGCAAGCCCAGGAAAGTGCTGAGTCATGTCTGACACACTCCCTCAGCCTGCTCCTTCATGGCTAGCGAGGCTGTGAGCTAGGAAAGTCTTTGGAAGCTCAGCAAGTGGCAGCGAGATGCAGGCCCCAACCCAGCAATCCCGGTGCTTGGAGCAGGTCTCACAGCCTCCCAGTGCCAAAGCGAGCTCCTCTCTGCCAAATGCAGCTTTGCACACGCAGGCCGCTCTGCTGCCTCTGCATCCACGAAGGAAGCTCTCTAGGCCCGCTTCCTGCGAAATCTGCTTCAGCCTGAGGGAAAAGCCCTTGGAGAGGTCTTGGCTCAGGGGCAGTTGCTCCTGTGCCTGGGGAAGAGGGAAGGGCACCACATTCCCAAGGAAAGTCCAGACACACTCCACACGTCTTTGCTCCTCTGGAGGGCGGCATGGAGCCTCCAACTGGGAGGTCGCTTCTCAGCGGAGACGCAGGGGCATTCTGGCTGTGATCCCGCAGCCCCTGCCTGGAGGCCCACGGTGCCTGTTTCTCTCTGGGCGTTGCTTCCACAGTGCGGCCAAGCAACATCTTCACCATGGGCACAACAGCGCTTCCCTTCCGCCTGACAGACGTCTCAGTGCTCTGCTCTAGACCTCTGAAGTGGGGAGACAACCGAGCCCAGCCTCCTTTCCAAGGAGTCCTGCGCCTTCCATTGCACTGAAAGGCAATAGCACGGGGAAGCCTAGGAAGGGGCTGAGTCATGTCGGACACACTTCCTCAGCCTGCTCCTTTCAGGGAAGCAACGCTGGGAGCTAGGAAAGCCTTCTCCAGCTCGGAGAGTGCAAGAGGGATGCAGGCCGCGCACCCGGAAATCTCGGTGCTTGGAGCCAATCTCAGCGTCTCCCAGGGGCAAAGCGAACGCCTCTCTGCCAAATCCAGCTTTGCAGACGCAGGCCGCTAGGCTGCCTCTGCATTGGCGAAGGAAGCTCTCTCCTCCCGCTTCCTGCGAAATCTGCTTCTCAGCCTGAGCGAATCTCAGTGGGAACGGTCTTTCCTCTGGGGCCGTTGCTCCTGTGCCTGGGGCCGCCGCAAGGGCACCACCCTCCCAGGGAAAGGCCAAACACACCCCACATGTCTTTGCTCCTCTGGAGAGCTGCAGGCAACCTCAAACTCTCAGGAAGCTTCTCGGCTGAGACGCAGAAGCACTCTGGCTGGGATCTCGCATCCCCTGCCTGGAGGCCCATGGTGCCTGTTTCTCCCTGGGCGTTGCTTCACCAGAGCGGCCAGGCAACATCTGCCCCATCTACCCTTCTGCTCTTCCCTTCCAGCTGACAGAGTTCTCCCTGCTCTACTCTAGCCCTAGGAAGTTTGGAGACAACCGGGCTCCTCCTCCTGTGCAAGGAGTCCCGGGGCCCAGGTGGAGTGGAAAGGCAAAACCACAGGCAAGCCCAGGAAAGTGCTGAGTCATGTCTGACACACTCCCTCAGCCTGCTCCTTCATGGCTAGCGAGGCTGTGAGCTAGGAAAGTCTTTGGAAGCTCAGCAAGTGGCAGCGAGATGCAGGCCCCAACCCAGCAATCCCGGTGCTTGGAGCAGGTCTCACAGCCTCCCAGTGCCAAAGCGAGCTCCTCTCTGCCAAATGCAGCTTTGCACACGCAGGCCGCTCTGCTGCCTCTGCATCCACGAAGGAAGCTCTCTAGGCCCGCTTCCTGCGAAATCTGCTTCAGCCTGAGGGAAAAGCCCTTGGAGAGGTCTTGGCTCAGGGGCAGTTGCTCCTGTGCCTGGGGAAGAGGGAAGGGCACCACACTCCCAAGGAAAGGCCAGACACACTCCACACGTCTTTGCTCCTCTGGAGGGCGGCATGGAGCCTCCAACTGGGAGGTCGCGTCTCAGCGGAGACGCAGGGGCATTCTGGCTGTGATCCCGCAGCCCCTGCCTGGAGGCCCACGGTGCCTGTTTCTCTCTGGGCGTTGCTTCCACAGTGCGGCCAAGCAACATCTTCACCATGGGCACAACAGCGCTTCCCTTCCGCCTGACAGACGTCTCAGTGCTCTGCTCTAGACCTCTGAAGTGGGGAGACAACCGAGCCCAGCCTCCTTTCCAAGGAGTCCTGCGCCTTCAATTGCACTGAAAGGCAATAGCACGGGGAAGCCTAGGAAGGGGCTGAGTCATGTCGGACACACTTCCTCAGCCTGGTCCTTTCAGGGAAGCAACGCTGGGAGCTAGGAAAGCCTTCTCTAGCTCGGAGAGTGCAAGAGAGATGCAGGCCGCGCACCCGGAAATCTCGGTGCTTGGAGCCAATCTCAGCGTCTCCCAGGGGCAAAGCGAACGCCTCTCTGCCAAATCCAGCTTTGCAGACGCAGGCCGCTAGGCTGCCTCTGCATTGGCGAAGGAAGCTCTCTCCTCCCGCTTCCTGCGAAATCTGCTTCTCAGCCTGAGCGAATCTCAGTGGGAACGGTCTTTCCTCTGGGGCCGTTGCTCCTGTGCCTGGGGCCGCCGCAAGGGCACCACCCTCCCAGGGAAAGGCCAAACACACCCCACATGTCTTTGCTCCTCTGGAGAGCTGCAGGCAACCTCAAACTCTCAGGAAGCTTCTCGGCTGAGACGCAGAAGCACTCTGGCTGGGGTCTCGCATCCCCTGCCTGGAGGCCCATGGTGCCTGTTTCTCCCTGGGCGTTGCTTCACCAGAGCTGCCAGGCAACATCTGCCCCATCTACCCTTCTGCTCTTCCCTTCCAGCTGACAGAGTTCTCCCTGCTCTACTCTAGCCCTAGGAAGTTTGGAGACAACCGGGCTCCTCCTCCTGTGCAAGGAGTCCCGGGGCCCAGGTGGAGTGGAAAGGCAAAACCACAGGCAAGCCCAGGAAAGTGCTGAGTCATGTCTGACACACTCCCTCAGCCTGCTCCTTCATGGCTAGCGAGGCTGTGAGCTAGGAAAGTCTTTGGAAGCTCAGCAAGTGGCAGCGAGATGCAGGCCCCAACCCAGCAATCCCGGTGCTTGGAGCAGGTCTCACAGCCTCCCAGTGCCAAAGCGAGCTCCTCTCTGCCAAATGCAGCTTTGCACACGCAGGCCGCTCTGCTGCCTCTGCATCCACGAAGGAAGCTCTCTAGGCCCGCTTCCTGCGAAATCTGCTTCAGCCTGAGGGAAAAGCCCTTGGAGAGGTCTTTGCTCAGGGGCAGTTGCTCCTGTGCCTGGGGAAGAGGGAAGGGCACCACATTCCCAAGGAAAGTCCAGACACACTCCACACGTCTTTGCTCCTCTGGAGGGCGGCATGGAGCCTCCAACTGGGAGGTCGCTTCTCAGCGGAGACGCAGGGGCATTCTGGCTGTGATCCCGCAGCCCCTGCCTGGAGGCCCACGGTGCCTGTTTCTCTCTGGGCGTTGCTTCCACAGTGCGGCCAAGCAACATCTTCACCATGGGCACAACAGCGCTTCCCTTCCGCCTGACAGACGTCTCAGTGCTCTGCTCTAGACCTCTGAAGTGGGGAGACAACCGAGCCCAGCCTCCTTTCCAAGGAGTCCTGCGCCTTCCATTGCACTGAAAGGCAATAGCACGGGGAAGCCTAGGAAGGGGCTGAGTCATGTCGGACACACTTCCTCAGCCTGCTCCTTTCAGGGAAGCAACGCTGGGAGCTAGGAAAGCCTTCTGAAGCTCGGAGAGTGCAAGAGAGATGCAGGCCGCGCACCCGGAAATCTCGGTGCTTGGAGCCAATCTCAGCGTCTCCCAGGGGCAAAGCGAACGCCTCTCTGCCAAATCCAGCTTTGCAGACGCAGGCCGCTAGGCTGCCTCTGCATTGGCGAAGGAAGCTCTCTCCTCCCGCTTCCTGCGAAATCTGCTTCTCAGCCTGAGCGAATCTCAGTGGGAACGGTCTTTCCTCTGGGGCCGTTGCTCCTGTGCCTGGGGCCGCCGCAAGGGCACCACCCTCCCAGGGAAAGGCCAAACACACCCCACATGTCTTTGCTCCTCTGGAGAGCTGCAGATAACCTCAAACTCTCAGGAAGCTTCTCGGCTGAGACGCAGAAGCACTCTGGCTGGGGTCTCGCATCCCCTGCCTGGAGGCCCATGGTGCCTGTTTCTCCCTGGGCGTTGCTTCACCAGAGCGGCCAGGCAACATCTGCCCCATCTACCCTTCTGCTCTTCCCTTCCAGCTGACAGAGTTCTCCCTCCTCTACTCTACCCCTAGGAAGTTTGGAGACAACCGGGCTCCTCCTCCTGTGCAAGGAGTCCCGGGGCCCAGGTGGAGTGGAAAGGCAAAACCACAGGCAAGCCCAGGAAAGTGCTGAGTCATGTCTGACACACTCCCTCAGCCTGCTCCTTCATGGCTAGCGAGGCTGTGAGCTAGGAAAGTCTTTGGAAGCTCAGCAAGTGGCAGCGAGATGCAGGCCGCAACCCAGCAATCCCGGTGCTTGGAGCAGGTCTCACAGCCTCCCAGTGCCAAAGCGAGCTCCTCTCTGCCAAATGCAGCTTTGCACACGCAGGCCGCTCTGCTGCCTCTGCATCCACGAAGGAAGCTCTCTAGGCCTGCTTCCTGCGAAATCTGCTTCAGCCTGAGGGAAAAGCCCTTGGAGAGGTCTTGGCTCAGGGGCAGTTGCTCCTGTGCCTGGGGAAGAGGGAAGGGCACCACACTCCCAAGGAAAGGCCAGACACACTCCACACGTCTTTGCTCCTCTGGAGGGCGGCATGGAGCCTCCAACTGGGAGGTCGCTTCTCAGCGGAGACGCAGGGGCATTCTGGCTGTGATCCCGCAGCCCCTGCCTGGAGGCCCACGGTGCCTGTTTCTCTCTGGGCGTTGCTTCCACAGTGCGGCCAAGCAACATCTTCACCATGGGCACAACAGCGCTTCCCTTCCGCCTGACAGACGTCTCAGTGCTCTGCTCTAGACCTCTGAAGTGGGGAGACAACCGAGCCCAGCCTCCTTTCCAAGGAGTCCTGCGCCTTCCATTGCACTGAAAGGCAATAGCACGGGGAAGCCTAGGAAGGGGCTGAGTCATGTCGGAAACACTTCCTCAGCCTGCTCCTTTCAGGGAAGCAACGCTGGGAGCTAGGAAAGCCTTCTGAAGCTCGGAGAGTGCAAGAGAGATGCAGGCCGCGCACCCGGAAATCTCGGTGCTTGGAGCCAATCTCAGCGTCTCCTAGGGGCAAAGCGAACGCCTCTCTGCCAAATCCAGCTTTGCAGACGCAGGCCGCTAGGCTGCCTCTGCATTGGCGAAGGAAGCTCTCTCCTCCCGCTTCCTGCGAAATCTGCTTCTCAGCCTGAGCGAATCTCAGTGGGAACGGTCTTTCCTCTGGGGCCGTTGCTCCTGTGCCTGGGGCCGCCGCAAGGGCACCACCCTCACAGGGAAAGGCCAAACACACCCCACATGTCTTTGCTCCTCTGGAGAGCTGCAGGCAACCTCAAACTCTCAGGAAGCTTCTCGGCTGAGACGCAGAAGCACTCTGGCTGGGGTCTCGCATCCCCTGCCTGGAGGCCCATGGTGCCTGTTTCTCCCTGGGCGTTGCTTCACCACAGCGGCCAGGCAACATCTGCCCCATCTACCCTTCTGCTCTTCCCTTCCAGCTGACAGAGTTCTCCCTGCTCTACTCTAGCCCTAGGAAGTTTGGAGACAACCGGGCTCCTCCTCCTGTGCAAGGAGTCCCGGGGCCCAGGTGGAGTGGAAAGGCAAAACCACAGGCAAGCCCAGGAAAGTGCTGAGTCATGTCTGACACACTCCCTCAGCCTGCTCCTTCATGGCTAGCGAGGCTGTGAGCTAGGAAAGTCTTTGGAAGCTCAGCAAGTGGCAGCGAGATGCAGGCCCCAACCCAGCAATCCCGGTGCTTGGAGCAGGTCTCACAGCCTCCCAGTGCCAAAGCGAGCTCCTCTCTGCCAAATGCAGCTTTGCACACGCAGGCCGCTCTGCTGCCTCTGCATCCACGAAGGAAGCTCTCTAGGCCCGCTTCCTGCGAAATCTGCTTCAGCCTGAGGGAAAAGCCCTTGGAGAGGTCTTTGCTCAGGGGCAGTTGCTCCTGTGCCTGGGGAAGAGGGAAGGGCACCACATTCCCAAGGAAAGGCCAGACACACTCCACACGTCTTTGCTCCTCTGGAGGGCGGCATGGAGCCTCCAACTGGGAGGTCGCTTCTCAGCGGAGACGCAGGGGCATTCTGGCTGTGATCCCGAAGCCCCTGCCTGGAGGCCCACGGTGCCTGTTTCTCTCTGGGCGTTGCTTCCACAGTGCGGCCAAGCAACATCTTCACCATGGGCACAACAGCGCTTCCCTTCCGCCTGACAGACGTCTCAGTGCTCTGCTCTAGACCTCTGAAGTGGGGAGACAACCGAGCCCAGCCTCCTTTCCAAGGAGTCCTGCGCCTTCCATTGCACTGAAAGGCAATAGCACGGGGAAGCCTAGGAAGGGGCTGAGTCATGTCGGACACACTTCCTCAGCCTGCTCCTTTCAGGGAAGCAACGCTGGGAGCTAGGAAAGCCTTCTGAAGCTCGGAGAGTGCAAGAGAGATGCAGGCCGCGCACCCGGAAATCTCGGTGCTTGGAGCCAATCTCAGCGTCTCCTAGGGGCAAAGCGAACGCCTCTCTGCCAAATCCAGCTTTGCAGACGCAGGCCGCTAGGCTGCCTCTGCATTGGCGAAGGAAGCTCTCTCCTCCCGCTTCCTGCGAAATCTGCTTCTCAGCCTGAGCGAATCTCAGTGGGAACGGTCTTTCCTCTGGGGCCGTTGCTCCTGTGCCTGGGGCCGCCGCAAGGGCACCACCCTCCCAGGGAAAGGCCAAACACACCCCACATGTCTTTGCTCCTCTGGAGAGCTGCAGATAACCTCAAACTCTCAGGAAGCTTCTCGGCTGAGACGCAGAAGCACTCTGGCTGGGGTCTCGCATCCCCTGCCTGGAGGCCCATGGTGCCTGTTTCTCCCTGGGCGTTGCTTCACCAGAGCGGCCAGGCAACATCTGCCCCATCTACCCTTCTGCTCTTCCCTTCCAGCTGACAGAGTTCTCCCTCCTCTACTCTAGCCCTAGGAAGTTTGGAGACAACCGGGCTCCTCCTCCTGTGCAAGGAGTCCCGGGGCCTAGGTGGAGTGGAAAGGCAAAACCACAGGCAAGCCCAGGAAAGTGCTGAGTCATGTCTGACACACTCCCTCAGCCTGCTCCTTCATGGCTAGCGAGGCTGTGAGCTAGGAAAGTCTTTGGAAGCTCAGCAAGTGGCAGCGAGATGCAGGCCGCAACCCAGCAATCCCGGTGCTTGGAGCAGGTCTCACAGCCTCCCAGTGCCAAAGCGAGCTCCTCTCTGCCAAATGCAGCTTTGCACACGCAGGCCGCTCTGCTGCCTCTGCATCCACGAAGGAAGCTCTCTAGGCCCGCTTCCTGCGAAATCTGCTTCAGCCTGAGGGAAAAGCCCTTGGAGAGGTCTTTGCTCAGGGGCAGTTTCTCCTGTGCCTGGGGAAGAGGGAAGGGCACCACACTCCCAAGGAAAGGCCAGACACACTCCACACGTCTTTGCTCCTCTGGAGGGCGGCATGGAGCCTCCAACTGGGAGGTCGCGTCTCAGCGGAGACGCAGGGGCATTCTGGCTGTGATCCCGCAGCCCCTGCCTGGAGGCCCACGGTGCCTGTTTCTCTCTGGGCGTTGCTTCCACAGTGCGGCCAAGCAACATCTTCACCATGGGCACAACAGCGCTTCCCTTCCGCCTGACAGACGTCTCAGTGCTCTGCTCTAGACCTCTGAAGTGGGGAGACAACCGAGCCCAGCCTCCTTTCCAAGGAGTCCTGCGCCTTCCATTGCACTGAAAGGCAATAGCACGGGGAAGCCTAGGAAGGGGCTAAGTCATGTGGGACACACTTCCTCAGCCTGCTCCTTTCAGGGAAGCAACGCTGGGAGCTAGGAAAGCCTTCTCCAGCTCGGAGAGTGCAAGAGGGATGCAGGCCGCGCACCCGGAAATCTCGGTGCTTGGAGCCAATCTCAGCGTCTCCCAGGGGCAAAGCGAACGCCTCTCTGCCAAATCCAGCTGTGCAGACGCAGGCCGCTAGGCTGCCTCTGCATTGGCGAAGGAAGCTCTCTCCTCCCGCTTCCTGCGAAATCTGCTTCTCAGCCTGAGCGAATCTCAGTGGGAACGGTCTTTCCTCTGGGGCCGTTGCTCCTGTGCCTGGGGCCGCCGCAAGGGCACCAACCTCCCAGGGAAAGGCCAAACACACCCCACATGTCTTTGCTCCTCTGGAGAGCTGCAGGCAACCTCAAACTCTCAGGAAGCTTCTCGGCTGAGACGCAGAAGCACTCTGGCTGGGATCTCGCATCCCCTGCCTGGAGGCCCATGGTGCCTGTTTCTCCCTGGGCGTTGCTTCACCAGAGCGGCCAGGCAACATCTGCCCCATCTACCCTTCTGCTCTTCCCTTCCAGCTGACAGAGTTCTCCCTGCTCTACTCTAGCCCTAGGAAGTTTGGAGACAACCGGGCTCCTCCTCCTCTGCAAGGAGTCCCGGGGCCCAGGTGGAGTGGAAAGGCTAAACCACAGGCAAGCCCAGGAAAGTGCTGAGTCATGTCTGACACACTCCCTCAGCCTGCTCCTTCATGGCTAGCGAGGCTGTGAGCTAGGAAAGTCTTTGGAAGCTCAGCAAGTGGCAGCGAGATGCAGGCCCCAACCCAGCAATCCCGGTGCTTGGAGCAGGTCTCACAGCCTCCCAGTGCCAAAGCGAGCTCCTCTCTGCCAAATGCAGCTTTGCACACGCAGGCCGCTCTGCTGCCTCTGCATCCACGAAGGAAGCTCTCTAGGCCCGCTTCCTGCGAAATCTGCTTCAGCCTGAGGGAAAAGCCCTTGGAGAGGTCTTGGCTCAGGGGCAGTTGCTCCTGTGCCTGGGGAAGAGGGAAGGGCACCACACTCCCAAGGAAAGGCCAGACACACTCCACACGTCTTTGCTCCTCTGGAGGGCGGCATGGAGCCTCCAACTGGGAGGTCGCGTCTCAGCGGAGACGCAGGGGCATTCTGGCTGTGATCCCGCAGCCCCTACCTGGAGGCCCACGGTGCCTGTTTCTCTCTGGGCGTTGCTTCCACAGTGCGGCCAAGCAACATCTTCACCATGGGCACAACAGCGCTTCCCTTCCGCCTGACAGACGTCTCAGTGCTCTGCTCTAGACCTCTGAAGTGGGGAGACAACCGAGCCCAGCCTCCTTTCCAAGGAGTCCTGCGCCTTCCATTGCACTGAAAGGCAATAGCACGGGGAAGCCTAGGAAGGGGCTGAGTCATGTCGGACACACTTCCTCAGCCTGCTCCTTTCAGGGAAGCAACGCTGGGAGCTAGGAAAGCCTTCTCAAGCTCAGAAAGTTCAAGAGAGATGCAGGCTGCGCACCCGGAAATCTCGGTGCTTGGAGCCAATCTCAGCGTCTCCCAGGGGCAAAGCGAATGCCTCTCTGCCAAATCCAGATTTGCAGACGCAGGCCGCTAGGCTGCCTCTGCATTGGCGAAGGAAGCTCTCTCCTCCCGCTTCCTGCGAAATCTGCTTCTCAGCCTGAGCGAATCTCAGTGGGAACGGTCTTTCCTCTGGGGCCGTTGCTCCTGTGCCTGGGGCTGCCAGAAGGGCACCACCCTCACAGGGAAAGGCCAAACACACCCCACATGTCTTTGCTCCTCTGGAGAGCTGCAGGCAACCTCAAACTCTCAGGAAGCTTCTCGGCTGAGACGCAGAAGCACTCTGGCTGGGATCTCGCATCCCCTGCCTGGAGGCCCATGGTGCCTGTTTCTCCCTGGGCGTTGCTTCCCCAGAGCGGCCAGGCAACATCTGCCCCATCTACCCTTCTGCTCTTCCCTTCCAGCTGACAGAGTTCTCCCTGCTCTACTCTAGCCCTAGGAAGTTTGGAGACAACCGGGCTCCTCCTCCTGTGCAAGGAGTCCCGGGGCCCAGTTGGAGTGGAAAGGCAAAACCACAGGCAAGCCCAGGAAAGTGCTGAGTCATGTCTGACACACTCCCTCAGCCTGCTCCTTCATGGCTAGCGAGGCTGTGAGCTAGGAAAGTCTTTGGAAGCCCAGCAAGTGGCAGCGAGATGCAGGCCCCAACCCAGCAATCCCGGTGCTTGGAGCAGGTCTCACAGCCTCCCAGTGCCAAAGCGAGCTCCTCTCTGCCAAATGCAGCTTTGCACACGCAGGCCGCTCTGCTGCCTCTGCATCCACGAAGGAAGCTCTCTAGGCCCGCTTCCTGCGAAATCTGCTTCAGCCTGAGGGAAAAGCCCTTGGAGAGGTCTTTGCTCAGGGGCAGTTGCTCCTGTGCCTGGGGAAGAGGGAAGGGCACCACACTCCCAAGGAAAGGACAGACACACTCCACAAGTCTTTGCTCCTCTGGAGGGCGGCATGGAGACTCCAACTGGGAGGTCGCTTCTCAGCGGAGACGCAGGGGCATTCTGGCTGTGATCCCGCAGCCCCTGCCTGGAGGCCCACGGTGCCTGTTTCTCTCTGGGCGTTGCTTCCACAGTGCAGCCAAGCAACATCTTCACCATGGGCACAACAGCGCTTCCCTTCCGTCTGACAGACGTCTCAGTGCTCTGCTCTAGACCTCTGAAGTGGGGAGACAACCGAGCCCAGCCTCCTTTCCAAGGAGTCCTGCGCCTTCGATTGCACTGAAAGGCAATAGCACGGGGAAGCCTAGGAAGGGGCTGAGTCACGTCGGACACACTTCCTCAGCCTGCTCCTTTCAGGGAAGCAACGCTGGGAGCTAGGAAAGCCTTCTCAAGCTCGGAGAGTGCAAGAGAGATGCAGGCCGCGCACCCGGAAATCTCGGTGCTTGGAGCCAATCTCAGCGTCTCCCAGGGGCAAAGCGAACGCCTCTCTGCCAAATCCAGGTTTGCAGACGCAGGCCGCTAGGCTGCCTCTGCATTGGCGAAGGAAGCTCTCTCCTCCCGCTTCCTGCGAAATCTGCTTCTCAGCCTCAGCGTATCTCAGTGGGAACGGTCTTTCCTCTGGGGCCATTGCTCCTGTGCCTGGGGCTGCCGCAAGGGCACCACCCTCACAGGGAAAGGCCAAACACACCCCACATGTCTTTGCTCCTCTGGAGAGCTGCAGGCAACCTCAAGCTCTCAGGAAGCTTCTCGGCTGAGACGCAGAAGCACTCTGGCTGGGATCTCGCATCCCCTGCCTGGGGGCCCATGGTACCTGTTTCTCCCTGGGCGTTGCTTCCCCAGAGCGGCCAGGCAACATCTGCCCCATCTACCCTTCTGCTCTTCCCTTCCAGCTGACAGAGTTCTCCCTGCTCTACTCTAGCCCTAGGAAGTTTGGAGACAACCGGGCTCCTCCTCCTGTGCAAGGAGTCCCGGGGCCCAGTTGGAGTGGAAAGGCAAAACCACAGGCAAGCCCAGGAAAGTGCTGAGTCATGTCTGACACACTCCCTCAGCCTGTTCCTTCATGGCTAGCGAGGCTGTGAGCTAGGAAAGTCTTTGGAAGCCCAGCAAGTGGCAGCGAGATGCAGGCCCCAACCCAGCAATCCCGGTGCTTGGAGCAGGTCTCACAGCCTCCCAGTGCCAAAGCGAGCTCCTCTCTGCCAAATGCAGCTTTGCACACGCAGGCCGCTCTGCTGCCTCTGCATCCACGAAGGAAGCTCTCTAGGCCCGCTTCCTGCGAAATCTGCTTCAGCCTGAGGGAAAAGCCCTTGGAGAGGTCTTTGCTCAGGGGCAGTTGCTCCTGTGCCTGGGAAGAGGGAAGGGCACCACACTCCCAAGGAAAGGCCAGACACACTCCACACGTCTTTGCTCCTCTGGAGGGCGGCATGGAGCCTCCAACTGGGAGGTCGCTTCTCAGCGGAGACGCAGGGGCATTCTGGCTGTGATCCCGCAGCCCCTGCCTGGAGGCCCACGGTGCCTGTTTCTCTCTGGGCGTTGCTTCCACAGTGCGGCCAAGCAACATCTTCACCATGGGCACAACAGCGCTTCTCTTCCGTCTGACAGACGTCTCAGTGCTCTGCTCTAGACCTCTGAAGTGGGGAGACAACCGAGCCAGCCTCCTTTCCAAGGAGTCCTGCGCCTTCGATGGCACTGAAAGGCAATAGCACGGGGAAGCCTAGGAAGGGGCTGAGTCACGTCGGACACACTTCCTCAGCCTGCTCCTTTCAGGGAAGCAACGCTGGGAGCTAGGAAAGCCTTCTCAAGCTCGGAGAGTGCAAGAGAGATGCAGGCCGCGCACCCGGAAATCTCGGTGCTTGGAGCCAATCTCAGCGTCTCCCAGGGGCAAAGCGAACGCCTCTCTGCCAAATCCAGCTGTGCAGACGCAGGCCGCTAGGCTGCCTCTGCATTGGCGAAGGAAGCTCTCTCCTCCCGCTTCCTGCGAAATCTGCTTCTCAGCCTCAGCGAATCTCAGTGGGAACGGTCTTTCCTCTGGGGCCGTTGCTCCTGGGCCTGGGGCTGCCGCAAGGGCACCACCCTCCCAGGGAAAGGCCAAACACACCCCACATGTCTTTGCTCGTCTGGAGAGCTGCAGGCAACCTCAAACTCTCAGGAAGCTTCTCGGCTGAGACGCAGAAGCACTCTGGCTGGGATCTCGCATCCCCTGCCTGGAGGCCCATGGTGCCTGTTTCTCCCTGGGCGTTGCTTCACCAGAGCGGCCAGGCAACCTCTGCCCCATCTACCCTTCTGCTCTTCCCTTCCAGCTGACAGAGTTCTCCCTGCTCTACTCTAGCCCTAGGAAGTTTGGAGACAACCGGGCTCCTCCTCCTGTGCAAGGAGTCCCGGGGCCCAGTTGGAGTGGAAAGGCGAAACCACAGGCAAGCCCAGGAAAGTGCTGAGTCATGTCTGACACACTCCCTCAGCCAGCTCCTTCATGGCTAGCGAGGCTGTGAGCTAGGAAAGTCTTTGGAAGCTCAGCAAGTGGCAGCGAGATGCAGGCCCCAACCCAGCAATCCCGGTGCTTGGAGCAGGTCTCACAGCCTCCCAGTGCCAAAGCGAGCTCCTCTCTGCCAAATGCAGCTTTGCACACGCAGGCCGCTCTGCTGCCTCTGCATCCACGAAGGAAGCTCTCTAGGCCCGCTTCCTGCGAAATCTGCTTCAGCCTGAGGGAAAAGCCCTTGGAGAGGTCTTTGCTCAGGGGCAGTTGCTCCTGTGCCTGGGGAAGAGGGAAGGGCACCACACTCCCAAGGAAAGGCAGACACACGCCACACGTCTTTGCTCCTCTGGAGGACGGCATGGAGCCTCCAACTGGGAGGTCGCTTCTCAGCGGAGACGCAGGGGCATTCTGGCTGTGATCCCGCAGCCCCTGCCTGGAGGACCACGGTGCCTGTTTCTCTCTGGGCGTTGCTTCCACAGTGCGGCCAAGCAACATCTTCACCATGGGCACAACAGCGCTTCCCTTCCGTCTGACAGACGTCTCAGTGCTCTGCTCTAGACCTCTGAAGTGGGGAGACAACCGAGCCCAGCCTCCTTTCCAAGGAGTCCTGCGCCTTCCATTGCACTGAAAGGCAATAGCACGGGGAAGCCTAGGAAGGGGCTGAGTCACGTCGGACACACTTCCTCAGCCTGCTCCTTTCAGGGAAGCAACGCTGGGAGCTAGGAAAGCCTTCTCAAGCTCGGAGATTGCAAGAGAGATGCAGGCCGCGCACCCGGAAATCTCGGTGCTTGGAGCCAATCTCAGCGTCTCCCAGGGGCAAAGCGAACGCCTCTCTGCCAAATCCAGCTGTGCAGACGCAGGCCGCTACGCTTCCTCTGCATTGGCGAAGGAAGCTCTCTCCTCCCGCTTCCTGCGAAATCTGCTTCTCAGCCTCAGCGAATCTCAGTGGGAACGGTCTTTCCTCTGGGGCCGTTGCTCCTGGGCCTGGGGCTGCCGCAAGGGCACCCCCTCACAGGGAAAGGCCAAACACACCCCACATGTCTTTGCTCCTCTGGAGAGCTGCAGGCAACCTCAAACTCTCAGGAAGCTTCTCGGCTGAGACGCAGAAGCACTCTGGCTGGGATCTCGCATCCCCTGCCTGGAGGCCCATGGTGCCTGTTTCTCCCTGGGCGTTGCTTCACCAGAGCGGCCAGGCAACCTCTGCCCCATCTACCCTTCTGCTCTTCCCTTCCAGCTGACAGAGTTCTCCCTGCTCTACTCTAGCCCTAGGAAGTTTGGAGACAACCGGGCTCCTCCTCCTCTGCAAGGAGTCCCGGGGCCCAGTTGGAGTGGAGAGGCGAAACCACAGGCAAGCCCAGGAAAGTGCTGAGTCATGTCTGACACACTCCCTCAGCCTGCTCCTTCATGGCTAGCGAGGCTGTGAGCTAGGAAAGTCTTTGGAAGCTCAGAAAGTGGCAGCGAGATGCAGGCCCCAACCCAGCAATCCCGGTGCTTGGAGCAGGTCTCACAGCCTCCCAGTGCCAAAGCGAGCTCCTCTCTGCCAAATGCAGCTTTGCACACGCAGGCCGCTCTGCTGCCTCTGCATCCACGAAGGAAGCTCTCTAGGCCCGCTTCCTGCGAAATCTGCTTCCGCCTTAGGGAAAAGCCCTTGGAGAGGTCTTTGCTCAGGGGCAGTTGCTCCTGTGCCTGGGGAAGAGGGAAGGGCACCACACTCCCAAGGAAAGGCCAGACACACTCCACACGTCTTTGCTCCTCTGGAGGGCGGCATGGAGCCTCCAACTGGGAGGTCGCTTCTCAGCGGAGACGCAGGGGCATTCTGGCTGTGATCCCGCAGCCCCTGCCTGGAGGCCCACGGTGCCTGTTTCTCTCTGGGCGTTGCTTCCACAGTGCGGCCAAGCAACATCTTCACCATGGGCACAACAGCGCTTCCCTTCCGTCTGACAGACGTCTCAGTGCTCTGCTCTAGACCTCTGAAGTGGGGAGACAACCGAACCCAGCCTCCTTTCCAAGGAGTCCTGCGCCTTCGATTGCACTGAAAGGCAATAGCACGGGGAAGCCTAGGAAGGGGCTGAGTCACGTCGGACACACTTCCTCAGCCTGCTCCTTTCAGGGAAGCAACGCTGGGAGCTAGGAAAGCCTTCTCAAGCTCGGAGAGTGCAAGAGAGATGCAGGCCGCGCACCCGGAAATCTCGGTGCTTGGAGCCAATCTCAGCGTCTCCCAGGGGCAAAGCGAACGCCTCTCTGCCAAATCCAGCTTTGCAGACGCAGGCCGCTAGGCTGCCTCTGCATTGGCGAAGGAAGCTCTCTCCTCCCGCTTCCTGCGAAATCTGCTTCTCAGCCTCAGCGAATCTCAGTGGGAACGGTCTTTCCTCTGGGGCCGTTGCTCCTGTGCCTGGGGCTGCCGCAAGGGCACCACCCTCACAGGGAAAGGCCAAACACACCCCACATGTCTTTGCTCCTCTGGAGAGCTGCAGGCAACCTCAAGCTCTCAGGAAGCTTCTCGGCTGAGACGCAGAAGCACTCTGGCTGGGATCTCGCATCCCCTGCCTGGAGGCCCATGGTGCCTGTTTCTCCCTGGGCGTTGCTTCCCCAGAGCGGCCAGGCAACATCTGCCCCATCTACCCTTCTGCTCTTCCCTTCCAGCTGACAGAGTTCTCCCTGCTCTACTCTAGCCCTAGGAAGTTTGGAGACAACCGGGCTCCTCCTCCTGTGCAAGGAGTCCCGGGGCCCAGTTGGAGTGGAAAGGCAAAACCACAGGCAAGCCCAGGAAAGTGCTGAGTCATGTCTGACACACTCCCTCAGCCTGCTCCTTCATGGCTAGCGAGGCTGTGAGCTAGGAAAGTCTTTGGAAGCCCAGCAAGTGGCAGCGAGATGCAGGCCCCAACCCAGCAATCCCGGTGCTTGGAGCAGGTCTCACAGCCTCCCAGTGCCAAAGCGAGCTCCTCTCTGCCAAATGCAGCTTTGCACACGCAGGGGGCTCTGCTGCCTCTGCATCCACGAAGGAAGCTCTCTAGGCCCGCTTCCTGCGAAATCTGCTTCAGCCTGAGGGAAAAGCCCTTGGAGAGGTCTTTGCTCAGGGGCAGTTGCTCCTGTGCCTGGGGAAGAGGGAAGGGCACCACACTCCCAAGGAAAGGCCAGACACACTCCACACGTCTTTGCTCCTCTGGAGGGCGGCATGGAGCCTCCAACTGGGAGGTCGCTTCTCAGCGGAGACGCAGGGGCATTCTGGCTGTGATCCCGCAGCCCCTGCCTGGAGGCCCACGGTGCCTGTTTCTCTCTGGGCGTTGCTTCCACAGTGCGGCCAAGCAACATCTTCACCATGGGCACAACAGCGCTTCTCTTCCGTCTGACAGACGTCTCAGTGCTCTGCTCTAGACCTCTGAAGTGGGGAGACAACCGAGCCAGCCTCCTTTCCAAGGAGTCCTGCGCCTTCGATTGCACTGAAAGGCAATAGCACGGGGAAGCCTAGGAAGGGGCTGAGTCACGTCGGACACACTTCCTCAGCCTGCTCCTTTCAGGGAAGCAACGCTGGGAGCTAGGAAAGCCTTCTCAAGCTCGGAGAGTGCAAGAGAGATGCAGGCCGCGCACCCGGAAATCTCGGTGCTTGGAGCCAATCTCAGCGTCTCCCAGGGGCAAAGCGAACGCCTCTCTGCCAAATCCAGCTGTGCAGACGCAGGCCGCTAGGCTGCCTCTGCATTGGCGAAGGAAGCTCTCTCCTCCCGCTTGCTGCGAAATCTGCTTCTCAGCCTCAGCGAATCTCAGTGGGAACGGTCTTTCCTCTGGGGCCGTTGCTCCTGGGCCTGGGGCTGCCCCAAGGGCACCACCCTCCCAGGGAAAGGCCAAACACACCCCACATGTCTTTGCTCCTCTGGAGAGCTGCAGGCAACCTCAAACTCTCAGGAAGCTTCTCGGCTGAGACGCAGAAGCACTCTGGCTGGGATCTCGCATCCCCTGCCTGGAGGCCCATGGTGCCTGTTTCTCCCTGGGCGTTGCTTCCCCAGAGCGGCCAGGCAACCTCTGCCCCATCTACCCTTCTGCTCTTCCCTTCCAGCTGACAGAGTTCTCCCTGCTCTACTCTAGCCCTAGGAAGTTTGGAGACAACCGGGCTCCTCCTCCTGTGCAAGGAGTCCCGGGGCCCAGTTGGAGTGGAAAGGCAAAACCACAGGCAAGCCCAGGAAAGTGCTGAGTCATGTCTGACACACTCCCTCAGCCTGCTCCTTCATGGCTAGCGAGGCTGTGAGCTAGGAAAGTCTTTGGAAGCCCAGCAAGTGGCAGCGAGATGCAGGCCCCAACCCAGCAATCCCGGTGCTTGGAGCAGGTCTCACAGCCTCCCAGTGCCAAAGCGAGCTCCTCTCTGCCAAATGCAGCTTTGCACACGCAGGCCGCTCTGCTGCCTCTGCATCCACCAAGGAAGCTCTCTAGGCCCGCTTCCTGCGAAATCTGCTTCAGCCTGAGGGAAAAGCCCTTGGAGAGGTCTTTGCTCAGGGGCAGTTGCTCCTGTGCCTGGGGAAGAGGGAAGGGCACCACACTCCCAAGGAAAGGCCAGACACACTCCACACGTCTTTGCTCCTCTGGAGGACGGCATGGAGCCTCCAACTGGGAGGTCGCTTCTCAGCGGAGACGCAGGGGCATTCTGGCTGTGATCCCGCAGCCCCTGCCTGGAGGCCCACGGTGCCTGTTTCTCTCTGGGCGTTGCTTCCACAGTGCGGCCAAGCAACATCTTCACCATGGGCACAACAGCGCTTCCCTTCCGTCTGACAGACGTCTCAGTGCTCTGCTCTAGACCTCTGAAGTGGGGAGACAACCGAGCCCAGCCTCCTTTCCAAGGAGTCCTGCGCCTTCGATTGCACTGAAAGGCAATAGCACGGGGAAGCCTAGGAAGGGGCTGAGTCACGTCGGACACACTTCCTCAGCCTGCTCCTTTCAGGGAAGCAACGCTGGGAGCTAGGAAAGCCTTCTCAAGCTCGGAGAGTGCAAGAGAGATGCAGGCCGCGCACCCGGAAATCTCGGTGCTTGGAGCCAATCTCAGCGTCTCCCAGGGGCAAAGCGAACGCCTCTCTGCCAAATCCAGCTTTGCAGACGCAGGCCGCTAGGCTGCCTCTGCATTGGCGAAGGAAGCTCTCTCCTCCCGCTTCCTGCGAAATCTGCTTCTCAGCCTCAGCGAATCTCAGTGGGAACGGTCTTTCCTCTGGGGCCGTTGCTCCTGTGCCTGGGGCTGCCGCAAGGGCACCACCCTCACAGGGAAAGGCCAAACACACCCCACATGTCTTTGCTCCTCTGGAGAGCTGCAGGCAACCTCAAGCTCTCAGGAAGCTTCTCGGCTGAGACGCAGAAGCACTCTGGCTGGGATCTCGCATCCCCTGCCTGGAGGCCCATGGTGCCTGTTTCTCCCTGGGCGTTGCTTCCCCAGAGCGGCCAGGCAACATCTGCCCCATCTACCCTTCTGCTCTTCCCTTCCAGCTGACAGAGTTCTCCCTGCTCTACTCTAGCCCTAGGAAGTTTGGAGACAACCGGGCTCCTCCTCCTGTGCAAGGAGTCCCGGGGCCCAGTTGGAGTGGAAAGGCAAAACCACAGGCAAGCCCAGGAAAGTGCTGAGTCATGTCTGACACACTCCCTCAGCCTGCTCCTTCATGGCTAGCGAGGCTGTGAGCTAGGAAAGTCTTTGGAAGCCCAGCAAGTGGCAGCGAGATGCAGGCCCCAACCCAGCAATCCCGGTGCTTGGAGCAGGTCTCACAGCCTCCCAGTGCCAAAGCGAGCTCCTCTCTGCCAAATGCAGCTTTGCACATGCAGGCCGCTCTGCTGCCTCTGCATCCACGAAGGAAGCTCTCTAGGCCCGCTTCCTGCGAAATCTGCTTCCGCCTGAGGGAAAAGCCCTTGGAGAGGTCTTTGCTCAGGGGCAGTTGCTCCTGTGCCTGGGGAAGAGGGAAGGGCACCACACTCCCAAGGAAAGGCCAGACACACTCCACACGTCTTTGCTCCTCTGGAGGGCGGCATGGAGCCTCCAACTGGGAGGTCGCTTCTCAGCGGAGACGCAGGGGCATTCTGGCTGTGATCCCGCAGCCCCTGCCTGGAGGCCCACGGTGCCTGTTTCTCTCTGGGCGTTGCTTCCACAGTGCGGCCAAGCAACATCTTCACCATGGGCACAACAGTGCTTCCCTTCCGTCTGACAGACGTCTCAGTGCTCTGCTCTAGACCTCTGAAGTGGGGAGACAACCGAGACCAGCCTCCTTTCCAAGGAGTCCTGCGCCTTCGATTGCACTGAAAGGCAATAGCACGGGGAAGCCTAGGAAGGGGCTGAGTCATGTCGGACACACTTCCTCAGCCTGCTCCTTTCAGGGAAGCAACGCTGGGAGCTAGGAAAGCCTTCTCAAGCTCGGAAAGTGCCAGAGAGATGCAGGCCGCGCACCCGGAAATCTCGGTGCTTGGAGCCAATCTCAGCGTCTCCCAGTGGCAAAGCGAACGCCTCTCTGCCAAATCCAGCTTTGCAGACGCAGGCCGCTAGGCTGCCTCTGCATTGGCGAAGGAAGCTCTCTCCTCCCGCTTCCTGCGAAATCTGCTTCTCAGCCTCAGCGAATCTCAGTGGGAACGGTCTTTCCTCTGGGGCCGTTGCTCCTGTGCCTGGGGCTGCCGCAAGGGCACCACCCTCACAGGGAAAGGCCAAACACACCCCACATGTCTTTGCTCCTCTGAAGAGCTGCAGGCACCCTCATGCTCTAAGGAAGCTTCTCGGCTGAGACGCAGAAGCACTCTGGCTGGGATCTCGCATCCCCTGCCTGAAAGCCCATGGTGCCTGTTTCTCCCTGGGCGTTGCTTCACCAGAGCGGCCAGGCAACATCTGCCCCATCTACCCTTCTGCTCTTCCCTTCCAGCTGACAGAGTTCTCCCTGCTCTACTCTAGCCCTAGGAAGTTTGGAGACAACCGGGCTCCTCATCCTGTGCAAGGAGTCACGGGGCCCAGTTGGAGTGGAAAGGCAAAACCACAGGCAAGCCCAGGAAAGTGCTGAGTCATGTCTGACACACTCCCTCAGCCTGCTCCTTCATGGCTAGCGTGGCTGTGAGCTAGGAAAGTCTTTGGAAGCTCAGCAAGTGGCAGCGAGATGCAGGCCCCAACCCAGCAATCCCGGTGCTTGGAGCAGGTCTCACAGCCTCCCAGTGCCAAAGCGAGCTCCTCTCTGCCAAATGCAGCTTTGCACACGCAGGCCGCTCTGCTGCCTCTGCATCCACGAAGGAAGCTCTCTAGGCCCGCTTCCTGCGAAATCTGCTTCCGCCTGAGGGAAAAGCCCTTGGAGAGGTCTTTGCTCAGGGGCAGTTGCTCCTGTGCCTGGGGAAGAGGGAAGGGCACCACACTCCCAAGGAAAGGCCAGACACACTCCACACGTCTTTGCTCCACTGGAGGGCGGCATGGAGCCTCCAACTGGGAGGTGGCTTCTCAGCGGAGAAGCAGGGGCATTCTGGCTGTGATCCCGCAGCCCCTGCCTGGAGGCCCACAGTGCCTGTTTCTCTCTGGGCGTTGCTTCCACAGTGCGGCCAAGCAACATCTTCACCATGGGCACAACAGCGCTTCCCTTCCGTCTGACAGACGTCTCAGTGCTCTGCTCTAGACCTCTGAAGTGGGGAGACAACCGAGCCCAGCCTCCTTTTCAAGGAGTCCTGCGCCTTCCATTGCACTGAAAGTCAATAGCACGGGGAAGTCTAGGAAGGGGCTGAGTCATGTCGGACACACTTCCTCAGCCTGCTCCTTTCAGGGAAGCAACGCTGGGAGCTAGGAAAGCCTTCTCAAGCTCGGAAAGTGCCAGAGAGATAGAGGCCGCGCAACGGGAAATCTCGGTGCTTGAAGCCAATCTCAGCGTCTCCCAGGGGCAAAGCGAACGCCTCTCTGCCTAATCCAGCTTTGCAGACGCAGGCCGCTAGGCTGCCTCTGCATTGGCGAAGGAAGCTCTCTCCTCCCGCTTCCTGCAAAATCTGCTTCTCAGCCTGAGTGAATCTCAGTGGGAACGGTCTTACCTCTGGGGCCGTAGCTCCTGTGCCTGGGGCTGCCGCAAGGGCACCACCCTCACAGGGAAAGGCCAAACACACCCCACATGTCTTTGCTCCTCTGGAGAGCTGCAGGCAACCTCAAGCTCTCAGGAAGCTTCTCGGCTGAGACGCAGAAGCACTCTGGCTGGGATCTCGCATCCCCTGCCTGGAGGCCCATTGTGCCTGTTTCTCCCTGGGCGTTGCTTCACCAGAGCGGCCAGGCAACATCTGCCCCATCTACCCTTCTGCTCTTCCCTTCCAGCTGACAGAGTTCTCCCTGCTCTACTCTAGACATAGGAAGTTTGGAGACAACCGGGCTCCTCCTCCTGTGCAAGGAGTCCCGGGGCCCAGTTGGAGTGGAAAGGCAAAACCACAGGCAAGCCCAGGAAAGTGCTGAGTCATGTCTGACACACTCCCTCAGCCTGTTCCTTCATGGCTAGCGAGGCTGTGAGCTAGGAAAGTCTTTGGAAGCCCAGCAAGTGGCAGCGAGATGCAGGCCCCAACCCAGCAATCCCGGTGCTTGGAGCAGGTCTCACAGCCTCCCAGTGCCAAAGCGAGCTCCTCTCTGCCAAATGCAGCTTTGCACACGCAGGCCGCTCTGCTGCCTCTGCATCCACGAAGGAAGCTCTCTAGGCCCGCTTCCTGCGAAATCTGCTTCAGCCTGAGGGAAAAGCCCTTGGAGAGGTCTTTGCTCAGGGGCAGTTGCTCCTGTGCCTGGGGAAGAGGGAAGGGCACCACACTCCCAAGGAAAGGCCAGACACATTCCACACGTCTTTGCTCCTCTGGAGGGCGGCATGGAGCCTCCAACTGGGAGGTCGCTTCTCAGCGGAGACGCAGGGGCATTCTGGCTGTGATCCCGCAGCCCCTGCCTGGAGGCCCACGGTGCCTGTTTCTCTCTGGGCGTTGCTTCCACAGTGCGGCCAAGCAACATCTTCACCATGGGCACAATAGCGCTTCCCTTCCGCCTGAAAGACGTCTCAGTGCTCTGCTCTAGACCTCTGAAGTGGGGAGACAACCGAGCCCAGCCTCCTTTCCAAGGAGTCCTGCGCCTTCGATTGCACTGAAAGGCAATAGCACGGGGAAGCCTAGGAAGGGGCTGAGTCATGTCGGACACACTTCCTCAGCCTGCTCCTTTCAGGGAAGCAACGCTGGGAGCTAGGAAAGCCTTCTCAAGCTCGGAAAGTGCCAGAGAGATGCAGGCCGCGCACCCGGAAATCTCGGTGCTTGGAGCCAATCTCAGCGTCTCCCAGGGGCAAAGCGAACGCCTCTCTGCCAAATCCAGCTTTGCAGACGCAGGCCGCTAGGCTGCCTCTGCATTGGCGAAGGAAGCTCTCTCCTCCCGCTTCCTGCGAAATCTGCTTCTAGGCCTCAGCGAATCTCAGTGGGAACG
Organism: Moschus berezovskii; assembly: GCF_049115385.1. Classification (NCBI taxonomy): domain Eukaryota; kingdom Metazoa; phylum Chordata; class Mammalia; order Artiodactyla; family Moschidae; genus Moschus; species Moschus berezovskii. Next base: position 116,070,931 of record NC_142467.1, read on the forward strand.
GTCTTTCCTCTGGGGCCGTTGCTCCCGTGCCTGGGGCTGCCGCAAGGGCACCACCCTCACAGGGAAAGGCCAAACACACCCCACATGTCTTTGCTCCTCTGGAGAGCTGCAGGCAACCTCAAGCTCTCAGGAAGCTTCTCGGCTGAGACGCAGAAGCACTCTGGCTGGGATCTCGCATCCGCTGCCTGGAAGCCCATGGTGCCTGTTTCTCCCTGGGCGTTGCTTCACCAGAGCGGCCAGGCAACATCTGCCCCATCTACCCTTCTGCTCTTCCCTTCCAGCTGACAGAGTTCTCCCTGCTCTACTCTAGCCCTAGGAAGTTTGGAGACAACCGGGCTCCTCCTCCTGTGCAAGGAGTCCCGGGGCCCAGTTGGAGTGGAAAGGCAAAACCACAGGCAAGCCCAGGAAAGTGCTGAGTCATGTCTGACACACTCCCTCAGCCTGCTCCTTCATGGCTAGCGAGGCTGTGAGCTAGGAAAGTCTTTGGAAGCCCAGCAAGTGGCAGCGAGATGCAGGCCCCAACCCAGCAATCCCGGTGCTTGGAGCAGGTCTCACAGCCTCCCAGTGCCAAAGCGAGCTCCTCTCTGCCAAATGCAGCTTTGCACACGCAGGCCGCTCTGCTGCCTCTGCATCCACGAAGGAAGCTCTCTAGGCCCGCTTCCTGCGAAATCTGCTTCAGCCTGAGGGAAAATCCCTTGGAGAGGTCTTTGCTCAGGGGCAGTTGCTCCTGTGCCTGGGGAAGAGGGAAGGGCACCACACTCCCAAGGAAAGGCCAGACACATTCCACACGTCTTTGCTCCTCTGGAGGGCGGCATGGAGCCTCCAACTGGGAGGTCGCTTCTCAGCGGAGACGCAGGGGCATTCTGGCTGTGATCCCGCAGCCCCTGCCTGGAGGCCCACGGTGCCTGTTTCTCTCTGGGCGTTGCTTCCACAGTGCGGCCAAGCAACATCTTCACCATGGGCACAATAGCGCTTCCCTTCCGCCTGAAAGACGTCGCAGTGCTCTGCTCTAGACCTCTGAAGTGGGGAGACAACCGAGCCCAGCCTCCTTTCCAAGGAGTCCTGCGCCTTCGATTGCACTGAAAGGCAATAGCACGGGGAAGCCTAGGAAGGGGCTGAGTCATGTCGGACACACTTCCTCAGCCTGCTCCTTTCAGGGAAGCAACGCTGGGAGCTAGGAAAGCCTTCTCAAGCTCGGAAAGTGCCAGAGAGATGCAGGCCGCGCACCCGGAAATCTCGGTGCTTGGAGCCAATCTCAGCGTCTCCCAGGGGCAAAGCGAACGCCTCTCTGCCAAATCCAGCTTTGCAGACGCAGGCCGCTAGGCTGCCTCTGCATTGGCGAAGGAAGCTCTCTCCTCCCGCTTCCTGCGAAATCTGCTTCTCAGCCTCAGCGAATCTCAGTGGGAACGGTCTTTCCTCTGGGGCCGTTGCTCCTGTGCCTGGGGCTACCGCAAGGGCACCACCCTCACAGGGAAAGGCCAAACACACCCCACATGTCTTTGCTCCTCTGGAGAGCTGCAGGCAACCTCAAGCTCTCAGGAAGCTTCTCGGCTGAGACGCAGAAGCACTCTGGCTGGGATCTCGCATCCCCTGCCTGGAGGCCCATGGTGCCTGTTTCTCCCTGGGCGTTGCTTCCCCAGAGCGGCCAGGCAACATCTGCCCCATCTACCCTTCTGCTCTTCCCTTCCAGCTGACAGAGTTCTCCCTGCTCTACTCTAGCCCTAGGAAGTTTGGAGACAACCGGGCTCCTCCTCCTGTGCAAGGAGTCCCGGGGCCCAGTTGGAGTGGAAAGGCAAAACCACAGGCAAGCCCAGGAAAGTGCTGAGTCATGTCTGACACACTCCCTCAGCCTGCTCCTTCATGGCTAGCGAGGCTGTGAGCTAGGAAAGTCTTTGGAAGCCCAGAAAGTGGCAGCGAGATGCAGGCCCCAACCCAGCAATCCCGGTGCTTGGAGCAGGTCTCACAGCCTCCCAGTGCCAAAGCGAGCTCCTCTCTGCCAAATGCAGCTTTGCACACGCAGGCCGCTCTGCTGCCTCTGCATCCACGAAGGAAGCTCTCTAGGCCCGCTTCCTGCGAAATCTGCTTCAGCCTGAGGGAAAAGCCCTTGGAGAGGTCTTTGCTCAGGGGCAGTTGCTCCTGTGCCTGGGGAAGAGGGAAGGGCACCACACTCCCAAGGAAAGGCCAGACACACTCCACACGTCTTTGCTCCTCTGGAGGGCGGCATGGAGCCTCCAACTGGGAGGTCGCTTCTCAGCGGAGACGCAGGGGCATTCTGGCTGTGATCCCGCAGCCCCTGCCTGGAGGCCCACGGTGCCTGTTTCTCTCTGGGCGTTCCTTCCACAGTGCGGCCAAGCAACATCTTCACCATGGGCACAACAGCGCTTCCCTTCCTTCTGACAGACGTCTCAGTGCTCTGCTCTAGACCTCTGAAGTGGGGAGACAACCGAGCCCAGCCTCCTTTCCAAGGAGTCCTGCGCCTTCCATTGCACTGAAACGCAATAGCACGGGGAAGCCTAGGAAGGGGCTGAGTCGTGTCGGACACACTTCCTCAGCCTGCTCCTTTCAGGGAAGTAACGCTGGGAGCTAGGAAAGCCTTCTCAAGCTCGGAAAGTGCCAGAGAGATGCAGGCCGCGCACCCGGAAATCTCGGTGCTTGGAGCCAATCTCAGCGTCTCCCAGGGGCAAAGCGAACGCCTCTCTGCCAAATCCAGCTTTGCAGACGCAGGCCGCTAGGCTGCCTCTGCATTGGCGAAGGAAGCTCTCTCCTCCCGCTTCCTGCGAAATCTGCTTCTCAGCCTCAGCGAATCTCAGTGGGAACGGTCTTTCCTCTGGGGCCGTTGCTCCTGTGCCTGGGGCTGCCGCAAGGGCACCACCCTCACAGGGAAAGGCCAAACACACCCCACATGTCTTTGCTCCTCTGGAGAGCTGCAGGCAACCTCAAGCTCTCAGGAAGCTTCTCGGCTGAGACGCAGAAGCACTCTGGCTGGGATCTCGCATCCCCTGCCTGGAGGCCCATGGTGCCTGTTTCTCCCTGGGCGTTGCTTCCCCAGAGCGGCCAGGCAACATCTGCCCCATCTACCCTTCTGCTCTTCCCTTCCAGCTGACAGAGTTCTCCCTGCTCTACTCTAGCCCTAGGAAGTTTGGAGACAACCGGGCTCCTCCTCCTGTGCAAGGAGTCCCGGGGCCCAGTTGGAGTGGAAAGGCAAAACCACAGGCAAGCCCAGGAAAGTGCTGAGTCATGTCTGACACACTCCCTCAGCCTGCTCCTTCATGGCTAGCGAGGCTGTGAGCTAGGAAAGTCTTTGGAAGCCCAGCAAGTGGCAGCGAGATGCAGGCCCCAACCCAGCAATCCCGGTGCTTGGAGCAGGTCTCACAGCCTCCCAGTGCCAAAGCGAGCTCCTCTCTGCCAAATGCAGCTTTGCACACGCAGGCCGCTCTGCTGCCTCTGCATCCACGAAGGAAGCTCTCTAGGCCCGCTTCCTGCGAAATCTGCTTCAGCCTGAGGGAAAAGCCCTTGGAGAGGTCTTTGCTCAGGGGCAGTTGCTCCTGTGCCTGGGGAAGAGGGAAGGGCACCACACTCCCAAGGAAAGGCCAGACACACTCCACACGTCTTTGCTCCTCTGGAGGGCGGCATGGAGCCTCCAACTGGGAGGTCGCTTCTCAGCGGAGACGCAGGGGCATTCTGGCTGTGATCCCGCAGCCCCTGCCTGGAGGCCCACGGTGCCTGTTTCTCTCTGGGCGTTGCTTCCACAGTGCGGCCAAGCAACATCTTCACCATGGGCACAACAGCGCTTCCCTTCCGTCTGACAGACGTCTCAGTGCTCTGCTCTAGACCTCTGAAGTGGGGAGACAACCGAGCCCAGCCTCCTTTCCAAGGAGTCCTGCGCCTTCCATTGCACTGAAAGGCAATAGCACGGGGAAGCCTAGGAAGGGGCTGAGTCATGTCGGACACACTTCCTCAGCCTGCTCCTTTCAGGGAAGCAACGCTGGGAGCTAGGAAAGCCTTCTCAAGCTCGGAAAGTGCCAGAGAGATGCAGGCCACGCACCCGGAAATCTCGGTGCTTGGAGCCAATCTCAGCGTCTCCCAGGGGCAAAGCGAACGCCTCTCTGCCAAATCCAGCTTTGCAGACGCAGGCAGCTAGGCTGCCTCTGCATTGGCGAAGGAAGCTCTCTCCTCCCGCTTCCTGCGAAATCTGCTTCTCAGCCTCAGCGAATCTCAGTGGGAACGGTCTTTCCTCTGGGGCCGTTGCTCCTGTGCCTGGGGCTGCCGCAAGGGCACCACCCTCACAGGGAAAGGCCAAACACACCCCACATGTCTTTGCTCCTCTGGAGAGCTGCAGGCAACCTCAAGCTCTCAGGAAGCTTCTCGGCTGAGACGCAGAAGCACTCTGGCTGGGATCTCGCATCCCCTGCCTGGAGGCCCATGGTGCCTGTTTCTCCCTGGGCTTTGCTTCCCCAGAGCGGCCAGGCAACATCTGCCCCATCTACCCTTCTGCTCTTCCCTTCCAGCTGACAGAGTTCTCCGTGCTCTACTCTAGCCCTAGGAAGTTTGGAGACAACCGGGCTCCTCCTCCTGTGCAAGGAGTCCCGGGGCCCAGTTGGAGTGGAAAGGCAAAACCACAGGCAAGCCCAGGAAAGTGCTGAGTCATGTCTGACACACTCCCTCAGCCTGCTCCTTCATGGCTAGCGAGGCTGTGAGCTAGGAAAGTCTTTGGAAGCCCAGCAAGTGGCAGCGAGATGCAGGCCCCAACCCAGCAATCCCGGTGCTTGGAGCAGGTCTCACAGCCTCCCAGTGCCAAAGCGAGCTCCTCTCTGCCAAATGCAGCTTTGCACACGCAGGCCGCTCTGCTGCCTCTGCATCCACGAAGGAAGCTCTCTAGGCCCGCTTCCTGCGAAATCTGCTTCAGCCTGAGGGAAAAGCCCTTGGAGAGGTCTTTGCTCAGGGGCAGTTGCTCCTGTGCCTGGGGAAGAGGGAAGGGCACCACACTCCCAAGGAAAGGCCAGACACACTCCACACGTCTTTGCTCCTCTGGAGGGCGGCATGGAGCCTCCAACTGGGAGGTCGCTTCTCAGCGGAGACGCAGGGGCATTCTGGCTGTGATCCCGCAGCCCCTGCCTGGAGGCCCACGGTGCCTGTTTCTCTCTGGGCGTTGCTTCCACAGTGCGGCCAAGCAACATCTTCACCATGGGCACAACAGCGCTTCCCTTCCGTCTGACAGACGTCTCAGTGCTCTGCTCTAGACCTCTGAAGTGGGGAGACAACCGAGCCCAGCCTCCTTTCCAAGGAGTCCTGCGCCTTCCATTGCACTGAAAGGCAATAGCACGGGGAAGCCTAGGAAGGGGCTGAGTCATGTCGGACACACTTCCTCAGCCTGCTCCTTTCAGGGAAGCAACGCTGGGAGCTAGGAAAGCCTTCTCAAGCTCGGAAAGTGCCAGAGAGATGCAGGCCGCGCACCCGGAAATCTCGGTGCTTGGAGCCAATCTCAGCGTCTCCCAGGGGCAAAGCGAACGCCTCTCTGCCAAATCCAGCTTTGCAGACGCAGGCCGCTAGGCTGCCTCTGCATTGGCGAAGGAAGCTCTCTCCTCCCGCTTCCTGCGAAATCTGCTTCTCAGCCTGAGCGAATCTCAGTGGGAACGGTCTTTCCTCTGGGGCCGTTGCTCCTGTGCCTTGGGCTGCCGCAAGGGCACCACCCTCACAGGGAAAGGCCAAACACACCCCACGTCTTTGCTCCTCTGGAGAGCTGCAGGCAACCTCAAGCTCTCAGGAAGCTTCTCGGCTGAGACGCAGAAGCAGTCTGGCTGGGATCTCGCATCCCCTGCCTGGAGGCCCATGGTACCTGTTTCTCCCTGGGCGTTGCTTCACCAGAGCGGCCAGGCAACATCTGCCCCATCTACCCTTCTGCTCTTCCCTTCCAGCTGACAGAGTTCTCCCTGCTCTACTCTAGCCCTAGGAAGTTTGGAGACAACCGGGCTCCTCCTCCTGTGCAAGGAGTCCCCGGGCCCAGTTGGAGTGGAAAGGCAAAACCACAGGCAAGCCCAGGAAAGTGCTGAGTCATGTCTGACACACTCCCTCAGCCTGCTCCTTCATGGCTAGCGAGGCTGTGAGCTAGGAAAGTCTTTGGAAGCCCAGCAAGTGGCAGCGAGATGCAGGCCCCAACCCAGCAATCCCGGTGCTTGGAGCAGGTCTCACAGCCTCCCAGTGCCAAAGCGAGCTCCTCTCTGCCAAATGCAGCTTTGCACACGCAGGCCGCTCTGCTGCCTCTGCATCCACGAAGGAAGCTCTCTAGGCCCGCTTCCTGCGAAATCTGCTTCCGCCTGAGGGAAAAGCCCTTGGAGAGGTCTTTGCTCAGGGGCAGTTGCTACTGTGCCTGGGGAAGAGGGAAGGGCACCACACTCCCAAGGAAAGGCCAGACACACTCCACACGTCTTTGCTCCTCTGGAGGGCGGCATGGAACCTCCAACTGGGAGGTCGCTTCTCAGCGGAGACGCAGGGGCATTCTGGCTGTGATCCCGCAGCCCCTGCCTGGAGGCCCACGGTGCCTGTTTCTCTCTGGGCGTTGCTTCCACAGTGCGGCCAAGCAACATCTTCACCATGGGCACAACAGCGCTTCCCTTCCGTCTGACAGACGTCTCAGTGCTCTGCTCTAGACCTCTGAAGTGGGGAGACAACCGAGCCCAGCCTCCTTTCCAAGGAGTACTGCGCCTTCGATTGCACTGAAAGGCAATAGCACGGGGAAGCCTAGGAAGGGGCTGAGTCATGTCGGACACACTTCCGCAGCCTGCTCCTTTCAGGGAAGCAACGCTGGGAGCTAGGAAAGCCTTCTCAAGCTCGGAAACTGCCAGAGAGATGCAGGCCGCGCACCCGGAGATCTCGGTGCTTGGAGCCAATCTCAGCGTCTCCCAGGGGCAAAGCGAACGCCTCTCTGCCAAATCCAGCTTTGCAGACGCAGGCCGCTAGGCTGCCTCTGCATTGGCGAAGGAAGCTCTCTCCTCCCGCTTCCTGCGAAATCTGCTTCTCAGCCTCAGCGAATCTCAGTGGGAACGGTCTTTCCTCTGGGGCCACTGCTCCTGTGCCTGGGGCTGCCGCAAGGGCACCACCCTCACAGGGAAAGGCCAAACACACCTCACATGTCTTTGCTCCTCTGGAGAGCTGCAGGCACCCTCAAGCTCTCAGGAAGCTTCTCGGCTGAGACGCAGAAGCACTCTGGCTGGGATCTCGCATCCCCTGCCTGGAGGCCCATGGTGCCTGTTTCTCCCTGGGCGTTGCTTCACCAGAGCGGCCAGGCAACATCTGCCCCATCTACCCTTCTGCTCTTCCCTTCCAGCTGACAGAGTTCTCCCTGCTCTACTCTAGCCCTAGGAAGTTTGGAGACAACCGGGCTCCTCCTCCTGTGCAAGGAGTCCCGGGGCCCATTTGGAATGGAAAGGCAAAACCACAGGCAAGCCCAGGAAAGTGCTGAGTCATGTCTGACACACTCCCTCAGCCTGCTCCTTCATGGCTAGCGAGGCTGTGAGCTAGGAAAGTCTTTGGAAGCCCAGCAAGTGGCAGCGAGATGCAGGCCCCAACCCAGCAATCCCGGTGCTTGGAGCAGGTCTCACAGCCTCCCAGTGCCAAAGCGAGCTCCTCTCTGCCAAATGCAGCTTTGCACACGCAGGCCGCTCTGCTGCCTCTGCATCCACGAAGGAAGCTCTCTAGGCCCGCTTCCTGCGAAATCTGCTTCCGCCTGAGGGAAAAGCCCTTGGAGAGGTCTTTGCTCAGGGGCAGTTGCTCCTGTGCCTGGGGAAGAGGGAAGGGCACCACACTCCCAAGGAAAGGCCAGACACACTCCACACGTCTTTGCTCCTCTGGAGGGCGGCATGGAGCCTGCAACTGGGAGGTCGCTTCTCAGCGGAGACACAGGGGCATTCTGGCTGTGATCCCGCAGCCCCTGCCTGGAGGCCCACGGTGTCTGTTTCTCTCTGGGCGTTGCTTCCACAGTGCGGCCAAGCAACATCTTCACCATGGGCACAACAGCGCTTCCCTTCCGCCTGACAGACGTCTCAGTGCTCTGCTCTAGACCTCTGAAGTGGGGAGACAACCGAGCCCAGCCTCCTTTCCAAGGAGTCCTGCGCCTTCCATTGCACTGAAAGTCAATAGCACAGGGAAGCCTAGGAAGGGGCTGAGTCATGTCGGACACACTTCCTCAGCCTGCTCCTTTCAGGGAAGCAACGCTGGGAGCTAGTAAAGCCTTCTCAAGCTCGGAAAGTGCCAGAGAGATGCAGGCCACGCACCCGGAAATCTCGGTGCTTGGAGCCAATCTCAGCGTCTCCCAGGGGCAAAGCGAACGCCTCTCTGCCAAATCCAGCTTTGCAGACGCAGGCCGCTAGGCTGCCTCTGCATTGGCGAAGGAAGCTCTCTCCTCCCGCTTCCTGCGAAATCTGCTTCTCAGCCTCAGCGAATCTCAGTGGGAACGGTCTTTCCTCTGGGGCCACTGCTCCTGTGCCTGGGGCTGCCGCAAGGGCACCACCCTCACAGGGAAAGGCCAAACACACCTCACATGTCTTTGCTCCTCTGGAGAGCTGCAGGCACCCTCAAGCTCTCAGGAAGCTTCTCGGCTGAGACGCAGAAGCACTCTGGCTGGGATCTCGCATCCCCTGCCTGGAGGCCCATGGTGCCTGTTTCTCCCTGGGCGTTGCTTCACCAGAGCGGCCAGGCAACATCTGCCCCATCTACCCTTCTGCTCTTCCCTTCCAGCTGACAGAGTTCTCCCTGCTCTACTCTAGCCCTAGGAAGTTTGGAGACAACCGGGCTCCTCCTCCTGTGCAAGGAGTCCCGGGGCCCATTTGGAATGGAAAGGCAAAACCACAGGCAAGCCCAGGAAAGTGCTGAGTCATGTCTGACACACTCCCTCAGCCTGCTCCTTCATGGCTAGCGAGGCTGTGAGCTAGGAAAGTCTTTGGAAGCCCAGCAAGTGGCAGCGAGATGCAGGCCCCAACCCAGCAATCCCGGTGCTTGGAGCAGGTCTCACAGCCTCCCAGTGCCAAAGCGAGCTCCTCTCTGCCAAATGCAGCTTTGCACACGCAGGCCGCTCTGCTGCCTCTGCATCCACGAAGGAAGCTCTCTAGGCCCGCGAAATCTGCTTCCGCCTGAGGGAAAAGCCCTTGGAGAGGTCTTTGCTCAGGGGCAGTTGCTCCTGTGCCTGGGGAAGAGGGAAGGGCACCACACTCCCAAGGAAAGGCCAGACACACTCCACACGTCTTTGCTCCTCTGGAGGGCGGCATGGAGCCTGCAACTGGGAGGTCGCTTCTCAGCGGAGACACAGGGGCATTCTGGCTGTGATCCCACAGCCCCTGCCTGGAGGCCCACGGTGTCTGTTTCTCTCTGGGCGTTGCTTCCACAGTGCGGCCAAGCAACATCTTCACCATGGGCACAACAGCGCTTCCCTTCCGCCTGACAGACGTCTCAGTGCTCTGCTCTAGACCTCTGAAGTGGGGAGACAACCGAGCCCAGCCTCCTTTCCAAGGAGTCCTGCGCCTTCCATTGCACTGAAAGTCAATAGCACGGGGAAGCCTAGGAAGGGGCTGAGTCATGTCGGACACACTTCCTCAGCCTGCTCCTTTCAGGGAAGCAACGCTGGGAGCTAGGAAAGCCTTCTCAAGCTTGGAAAGTGCCAGAGAGATGCAGGCCGCGCACCCGGAAATCTCGGTGCTTGGAGCCAATCTCAGCGTCTCCCAGGGGCAAAGCGAACGCCTCTCTGCCAAATCCAGCTTTGCAGACGCAGGCCGCTAGGCTGCCTCTGCATTGGCGAAGGAAGCTCTCTCCTCCCGCTTCCTGAGAAATCTGCTTCTCAGCCTGAGCGAATCTCAGTGGGAACGGTCTTTCCTCTGGGGCCGTTGCTCCTGTGCCTGGGGCTGCCGCAAGGGCACCACCCTCACAGGGAAAGGCCAAACACACCCCACATGTCTTTGCTCCTCTGGAGAGCTGCAGGCAACCTCAAGCTCTCAGGAAGCTTCTCGGCTGAGACGCAGAAGCACTCTGGCTGGGATCTCGCATCCCCTGCCTGGAGGCCCATGGTGCCTGTTTCTCCCTGGGCGTTGCTTCCCCAGAGCGGCCAGGCAACATCTGCCCCATCTACCCTTCTGCTCTTCCCTTCCAGCTGACAGAGTTCTCCCTGCTCTACTCTAGCCCTAGGAAGTTTGGAGACAACCGGGCTCCTCCTTCTGTGCAAGGAGTCCCGGGGCCCAGTTGGAGTGGAAAGGCAAAACCACAGGCAAGCCCAGGAAAGTGCTGAGTCATGTCTGACACACTCCCTCAGCCTGCTCCTTCATGGCTAGCGAGGCTGTGAGCTAGGAAAGTCTTTGAAAGCCCAGCAAGTGGCAGCGAGATGCAGGCCCCAACCCAGCAATCCCGGTGCTTGGAGCAGGTCTCACAGCCTCCCAGTGCCAAAGCGAGCTCCTCTCTGCCAAATGCAGCTTTGCACACGCAGGCCGCTCTGCTGCCTCTGCATCCACGAAGGAAGCTCTCTAGGCCCGCTTCCTGCGAAATCTGCTTCAGCCTGAGGGAAAAGCCCTTGGAGAGGTCTTTGCTCAGGGGCAGTTGCTCCTGTGCCTGGGGAAGAGGGAAGGGCACCACACTCCCAAGGAAAGGCCAGACACACTCCACACGTCTTTGCTCCTCTGGAGGGCGGCATGGAGCCTCCAACTGGGAGGTCGCTTCTCAGCGGAGACGCAGGGGCATTCTGGCTGTGATCCCGCAGCCCCTGCCTGGAGGCCCACGGTGCCTGTTTCTCTCTGGGCGTTGCTTCCACAGTGCGGCCAAGCAACATCTTCACCATGGGCACAACAGCGCTTCCCTTCCGTCTGACAGACGTCTCAGTGCTCTGCTCTAGACCTCTGAAGTGGGGAGACAACCGAGCCCAGCCTCCTTTCCAAGGAGTCCTGTGCCTTCGATTGCACTGAAAGGCAATAGCACGGGGAAGCCTAGGAAGGGGCTGAGTCATGTCGGACACACTTCCTCAGCCTGCTCCTTTCAGGGAAGCAACGCTGGGAGCTAGGAAAGCCTTCTCAAGCTCGGAAAGTGCCAGAGAGATGCAGGCCGCGCACCCGGAAATCTCGGTGCTTGGAGCCAATCTCAGCGTCTCCCAGGGGCAAAGCGAACGCCTCTCTGCCAAATCCAGCTTTGCAGACGCAGGCCGCTAGGCTGCCTCTGCATTGGCAAAGGAAGCTCTCTCCTCCCGCTTCCTGCGAAATCTGCTTCTCAGCCTGAGCGAATCTCAGTGGGAACGGTCTTTCCTCTGGGGCCGTTGCTCCTGTGCCTGGGGCTGCCGCAGGGGCACCACCCTCACAGGGAAAGGCCAAACACACCCCACATGTCTTTGCTCCTCTGGAGAGCTGCAGGCAACCTCAAGCTCTCAGGAAGCTTCTCGGCTGAGACGCAGAAGCACTCTGGCTGGGATCTCGCATCCCCTGCCTGGAGGCCCATGGTGCCTGTTTCTCCCTGGGCGTTGCTTCACCAGAGCGGCCAGGCAACATCTGCCCCATCTACCCTTCTGCTCTTCCCTTCCAGCTGACAGAGTTCTCCCTGCTCTACTCTAGCCCTAGGAAGTTTGGAGACAACCGGGCTCCTCCTCCTGTGCAAGGAGTCCCGGGGCCCATTTGGAATGGAAAGGCAAAACCACAGGCAAGCCCAGGAAAGTGCTGAGTCATGTCTGACACACTCCCTCAGCCTGCTCCTTCATGGCTAGCGAGGCTGTGAGCTAGGAAAGTCTTTGGAAGCCCAGCAAGTGGCAGCGAGATGCAGGCCCCAACCCAGCAATCCCGGTGCTTGGAGCAGGTCTCACAGCCTCCCAGTGCCAAAGCGAGCTCCTCTCTGCCAAATGCAGCTTTGCACACGCAGGCCGCTCTGCTGCCTCTGCATCCACGAAGGAAGATCTCTAGGCCCGCTTCCTGCGAAATCTGCTTCCGCCTGAGGGAAAAGCCCTTGGAGAGGTCTTTGCTCAGGGGCAGTTGCTCCTGTGCCTGGGGAAGTGGGAAGGGCACCACACTCCCAAGGAAAGGCCAGACACACTCCACACGTCTTTGCTCCTCTGGAGGGCGGCATGGAGCCTGCAACTGGGAGGTCGCTTCTCAGCGGAGACACAGGGGCATTCTGGCTGTGATCCCGCAGCCCCTGCCTGGAGGCCCACGGTGTCTGTTTCTCTCTGGGCGTTGCTTCCACAGTGCGGCCAAGCAACATCTTCACCATGGGCACAACAGCGCTTCCCTTCCGCCTGACAGACGTCTCAGTGCTCTGCTCTAGACCTCTGAAGTGGGGAGACAACCGAGCCCAGCCTCCTTTCCAAGGAGTCCTGCGCCTTCCATTGCACTGAAAGTCAATAGCACAGGGAAGCCTAGGAAGGGGCTGAGTCATGTCGGACACACTTCCTCAGCCTGCTCCTTTCAGGGAAGCAACGCTGGGAGCTAGGAAAGCCTTCTCAAGCTCGGAAAGTGCCAGAGAGATGCAGGCCACGCACCCGGAAATCTCGGTGCTTGGAGCCAATCTCAGCGTCTCCCAGGGGCAAAGCGAACGCCTCTCTGCCAAATCCAGCTTTGCAGACGCAGGCCGCTAGGCTGCCTCTGCATTGGCGAAGGAAGCTCTCTCCTCCCGCTTCCTGCGAAATCTGTTTCTCAGCCTCAGCGAATCTCAGTGGGAACGGTCTTTCCTCTGGGGCCGTTGCTCCTGTTCCTGGGGCTGCCGCAAGGGCACCACCCTCACAGGGAAAGGCCAAACACACCCCACATGTCTTTGCTCCTCTGGAGAGCTGCAGGCAACCTCAAGCTCTCAGGAAGCTCCTCGGCTGAGACGCAGAAGCACTCTGACTGGGATCTCGCATCCCCTGCCTGGAGGCCCATGGTGCCTGTTTCTCCCTGGGCGTTACTTCACCAGAGCGGCCAGGCAACATCTGCCCCATCTACCCTTCTGCTCTTCCCTTCCAGCTGACAGAGTTCTCCCTGCTCTACTCTAGCCCTAGGAAGTTTGGAGACAACCGGGCTCCTCCTCCTGTGCAAGGAGTCCCGGGGCCCAGTTGGAGTGGAAAGGCAAAACCACAGGCAAGCCCAGGAAAGTGCTGAGTCATGTCTGACACACTCCCTCAGCCTGCTCCTTCATGGCTAGCGAGGCTGTGAGCTAGGAAAGTCTTTGGAAGCCCAGCAAGTGGCAGCGAGATGCAGGCCCCAACCCAGCAATCCCGGTCCTTGGAGCAGGTCTCACAGCCTCCCAGTGCCAAAGCGAGCTCCTCTCTGCCAAATGCAGCTTTGCACACGCAGGCCGCTCTGCTGCCTCTGCATCCACGAAGGAAGCTCTCTAGGCCCGCTTCCTGCGAAATCTGCTTCAGCCTGAGGGAAAAGCCCTTGGAGAGGTCTTTGCTCAGGGGCAGTTGCTCCTGTGCCTGGGGAAGAGGGAAGGGCACCACACTCCCAAGGAAAGGCCAGACACACTCCACACGTCTTTGCTCCTCTGGAGGGCGGTATGGAGCCTCCAACTGGGAGGTCGCTTCTCAGCGGAGACGCAGGGGCATTCTGGCTGTGATCCCGCAGCCCCTGCCTGGAGGCCCACGGTGCCTGTTTCTCTCTGGGCGTTGCTTCCACAGTGCGGCCAAGCAACATCTTCACCATGGGCACAACAGCGCTTCCCTTCCGTCTGACAGACGTCTCAGTGCTCTGCTCTAGACCTCTGAAGTGGGGAGACAACCGAGCCCAGCCTCCTTTCCAAGGAGTCCTGCGCCTTCCATTGCACTGAAAGGCAATAGCACGGGGAAGCCTAGGAAGGGGCTGAGTCATGTCGGACACACTTCCTCAGCCTGCTCCTTTCAGGGAAGCAACGCTGGGAGCTAGGAAAGCCTTCTCAAGCTTGGAAAGTGCCAGAGAGATGCAGGCCGCGCACCCGGAAATCTCGGTGCTTGGAGCCAATCTCAGCGTCTCCCAGGGGAAAAGCGAACGCCTCTCTGCCAAATCCAGCTTTGCAGACTCAGGCCGCTAGGCTGCCTCTGCATTGGCGAAGGAAGCTCTCTCCTCCCGCTTCCTGCGAAATCTGCTTCTCAGCCTGAGCGAATCTCAGTGGGAACGGTCTTTCCTCTGGGGCCGTTGCTCCTGTGCCTGGGGCTGCCGCAAGGGCACCACCCTCACAGGGAAAGGCCAAACACACCCCACATGTCTTTGCTCCTCTGGAGAGCTGCAGGCAACCTCAAGCTCTCAGGAAGCTTCTCGGCTGAGACGCAGAAGCACTCTGGCTGGGATCTCGCATCCCCTGCCTGGAGGCCCATGGTGCCTGTTTCTCCCTGGGCGTTGCTTCACCAGAACGGCCAGGCAACATCTGCCCCATCTACCCTTCTGCTCTTCCCTTCCAGCTGACAGAGTTCTCCCTGCTCTACTCTAGCCCTAGGAAGTTTGGAGACAACCGGGCTCCTCCTCCTGTGCAAGGAGTCCCGGGGCCCAGTTGGAGTGGAAAGGCAAAACCACAGGCAAGCCCAGGAAAGTGCTGAGTCATGTCTGACACACTCCCTCAGCCTGCTCCTTCATGGCTAGCGAGGCTGTGAGCTAGGAAAGTCTTTGGAAGCTCAGCAAGTGGCAGCGAGATGCAAGCCCCAACCCAGCAATCCCGGTGCTTGGAGCAGGTCTCACAGCCTCCCAGTGCCAAAGCGAGCTCCTCTCTGCCAAATGCAGCTTTGCACACGCAGGCCGCTCTGCTGCCTCTGCATCCACGAAGGAAGCTCTCTAGGCCCGCTTCCTGCGAAATCTGCTTCCGCCTGAGGGAAAAGCCCTTGGAGAGGTCTTTGCTCAGGGGCAGTTGCTCCTGTGCCTGGGGAAGAGGGAAGGGCACCACACTCCCAAGGAAAGGCCAGACACACTCCACACGTCTTTGCTCCTCTGGAGGGCGGCATGGAGCCTCCAACTGGGAGGTCGCTTCTCAGCGGAGACGCAGGGGCATTCTGGCTGTGATCCCGCAGCCCCTGCCTGGAGGCCCACGGTGCCTGTTTCTCTCTGGGCGTTGCTTCCACAGTGTGGCCAAGCAACATCTTCACCATGGGCACAACAGCGCTTCCCTTCCGTCTGACAGACGTCTCAGTGCTCTGCTCTAGACCTCTGAAGTGGGGAGACAACCGAGCCCAGCCTCCTTTCCAAGGAGTCCTGCGCCTTCGATTGCACTGAAAGGCAATAGCACGGGGAAGCCTAGGAAGGGGCTGAGTCATGTCGGACACACTTCCTCAGCCTGCTCCTTTCAGGGAAGCAACGCTGGGAGCTAGGAAAGCCTTCTCAAGCTCGGAAAGTGCCAGAGAGATGCAGGCCGCGCACCCGGAAATCTCTGTGCTTGGAGCCAATCTCAGCGTCTCCCATGGGCAAAGCGAACGCCTCTCTGCCAAATCCAGCTTTGCAGACGCAGGCCGCTAGGCTGCCTCTGCATTGGCGAAGGAAGCTCTCTCCTCCCGCTTCCTGCGAAATCCGCTTCTCAGCCTGAGCGAATCTCAGTGGGAACGGTCTTTCCTCTGGGGCCGTTGCTCCTGTGCCTGGGGCTGCCGCAAGGGCACCACCCTCACAGGGAAAGGCCAAACACACCCCACATGTCTTTGCTCCTCTGGAGAGCTGCAGGCAACCTCAAGCTCTCAGGAAGCTTCTCGGCTGAGACGCAGAAGCACTCTGGCTGGGATCTCGCATCCCCTGCCTGGAGGCCCATGGTGCCTGTTTCTCCCTGGGCGTTGCTTCCCCAGAGCGGCCAGGCAACATCTGCCCCATCTACCCTTCTGCTCTTCCCTTCCAGCTGACAGAGTTCTCCCTGCTCTACTCTAGCCCTAGGAAGTTTGGAGACAACCGGGCTCCTCCTCCTGTGCAAGGAGTCCCCGGGCCCAGTTGGAGTGGAAAGGCAAAACCACAGGCAAGCCCAGGAAAGTGCTGAGTCATGTCTGACACACTCCCTCAGCCTGCTCCTTCATGGCTAGCGTTGCTGTGAGCTAGGAAAGTCTTTAGAAGAACAGCAAGTGGCAGCGAGATGCAGGCCCCAACCCAGCAATCCCGGTGCTTGGAGCAGGTCTCACAGCCTCCCAGTGCCAAAGCGAGCTCCTCTCTGCCAAATGCAGCTTTGCACACGCAGGCCGCTCTGCTGCCTCTGCATCCACGAAGGAAGCTCTCTAGGCCCGCTTCCTGCGAAATCTGCTTCAGCCTGAGGGAAAAGCCCTTGGAGAGGTCTTTGCTCAGGGGCAGTTGCTCCTGTGCCTGGGGAAGAGGGAAGGGCACCACACTCCCAAGGAAAGGCCAGACACACTCCACACGTCTTTGCTCCTCTGGAGGGCGGCATGGAGCCTCCAACTGGGAGGTCGCTTCTCAGCGGAGACGCAGGGGCATTCTGGCTGTGATCCCGCAGCCCCTGCCTGGAGGCCCACGGTGCCTGTTTCTCTCTGGGCGTTGCTTCCACAGTGCGGCCAAGCAACATCTTCACCATGGGCACAACAGCGCTTCCCTTCCGTCTGACAGACGTCTCAGTGCTCTGCTCTAGACCTCTGAAGTGGGGAGACAACCGAGCCCAGCCTCCTTTCCAAGGAGTCCTGCGCCTTCGATTGCACTGAAAGGCAATAGCACGGGGAAGCCTAGGAAGGGGCTGAGTCATGTCGGACACACTTCCTCAGCCTGCTCCTTTCAGGGAAGCAACGCTGGGAGCTAGGAAAGCCTTCTCAAGCTCGGAAAGTGCCAGAGAGATGCAGGCCGCGCACCCGGAAATCTCGGTGCTTGGAGCCAATCTCAGCGTCTCCCTGGGGCAAAGCGAACGCCTCTCTGCCAAATCCAGCTTTGCAGACGCAGGCCGCTAGGCTGCCTCTGCATTGGCAAAGGAAGCTCTCTCCTCCCGCTTCCTGCGAAATCTGCTTCTCAGCCTGAGCGAATCTCAGTGGGAACGGTCTTTCCTCTGGGGCCGTTGCTCCTGTGCCTGGGGCTGCCGCAGGGGCACCACCCTCACAGGGAAAGGCCAAACACACCCCACATGTCTTTGCTCCTCTGGAGAGCTGCAGGCAACCTCAAGCTCTCAGGAAGCTTCTCGGCTGAGACGCAGAAGCACTCTGGCTGGGATCTCGCATCCCCTGCCTGGAGGCCCATGGTGCCTGTTTCTCCCTGGGCGTTGCTTCACCAGAGCGGCCAGGCAACATCTGCCCCATCTACCCTTCTGCTCTTCCCTTCCAGCTGACAGAGTTCTCCCTGCTCTACTCTAGCCCTAGGAAGTTTGGAGACAACCGGGCTCCTCCTCCTGTGCAAGGAGTCCCCGGGCCCAGTTGGAGTGGAAAGGCAAAACCACAGGCAAGCCCAGGAAAGTGCTGAGTCATGTCTGAGACACTCCCTCAGCCTGCTCCTTCATGGCTAGCGAGGCTGTGAGCTAGGAAAGTCTTTGGAAGCCCAGCAAGTGGCAGCGAGATGCAGGCCCCAACCCAGCAATCCCGGTGCTTGGAGCAGGTCTCACAGCCTCCCAGTGCCAAAGCGAGCTCCTCTCTGCCAAATGCAGCTTTGCACACGCAGGCCGCTCTGCTGCCTCTGCATCCACGAAGGAAGCTCTCTAGGCCCGCTTCCTGCGAAATCTGCTTCAGCCTGAGGGAAAAGCCCTTGGAGAGGTCTTTGCTCAGGGGCAGTTGCTCCTGTGCCTGGGGAAGAGGGAAGGGCACCACACTCCCAAGGAAAGGCCAGACACACTCCACACGTCTTTGCTCCTCTGGAGGGCGGCATGGAGCCTCCAACTGGGAGGTCGCTTCTCAGCGGAGACGCAGGGGCATTCTGGCTGTGATCCCGCAGCCCCTGCCTGGAGGCCCACGGTGCCTGTTTCTCTCTGGGCGTTGCTTCCACAGTGCGGCCAAGCAACATCTTCACCATGGGCACAACAGCGCTTCCCTTCCGTCTGACAGACGTCTCAGTGCTCTGCTCTAGACCTCTGAAGTGGGGAGACAACCGAGCCCAGCCTCCTTTCCAAGGAGTCCTGCGCCTTCCATTGCACTGAAAGGCAATAGCACGGGGAAGCCTAGGAAGGGGCTGAGTCATGTCGGACACACTTCCTCAGCCTGCTCCTTTCAGGGAAGCAACGCTGGGAGCTAGGAAAGCCTTCTCAAGCTTGGAAAGTGCCAGAGAGATGCAGGCCGCGCACCCGGAAATCTCGGTGCTTGGAGCCAATCTCAGCGTCTCCCAGGGGAAAAGCGAACGCCTCTCTGCCAAATCCAGCTTTGCAGACGCAGGCCGCTAGGCTGCCTCTGCATTGGCGAAGGAAGCTCTCTTCTCCCGCTTCCTGCGAAATCTGCTTCTCAGCCTGAGCGAATCTCAGTGGGAACGGTCTTTCCTCTGGGGCCGTTGCTCCTGTGCCTGGGGCTGCCGCAAGGGCACCACCCTCACAGGGAAAGGCCAAACACACCCCACATGTCTTTGCTCCTCTGGAGAGCTGCAGGCAACCTCAAGCTCTCAGGAAGCCTCTCGGCTGAGACGCAGAAGCACTCTGGCTGGGATCTCGCATCCCCTGCCTGGAGGCCCATGGTGCCTGTTTCTCCCTGGGCGTTGCTTCACCAGAGCGGCCAGGCAACATCTGCCCCATCTACCCTTCTGCTCTTCCCTTCCAGCTGACAGAGTTCTCCCTGCTCTACTCTAGCCCTAGGAAGTTTGGAGACAACCGGGCTCCTCCTCCTGTGCAAGGAGTCCCGGGGCCCAGTTGGAGTGGAAAGGCAAAACCACAGGCAAGCCCAGGAAAGTGCTGAGTCATGTCTGACACACTCCCTCAGCCTGCTCCTTCATGGCTAGCGAGGCTGTGAGCTAGGAAAGTCTTTGGAAGCCCAGCAAGTGGCAGCGAGATGCAGGCCCCAACCCAGCAATCCCGGTGCTTGGAGCAGGTCTCACAGCCTCCCAGTGCCAAAGCGAGCTCCTCTCTGCCAAATGCAGCTTTGCACACGCAGGCCGCTCTGCTCCCTCTGCATCCACGAAGGAAGCTCTCTAGGCCCGCTTCCTGCGAAATCTGCTTCCGCCTGAGGGAAAAGCCCTTGGAGAGGTCTTTGCTCAGGGGCAGTTGCTCCTGTGCCTGGGGAAGAGGGAAGGGCACCACACTCCCAAGGAAAGGCCAGACACACTCCACACGTCTTTGCTCCTCTGGAGGGCGGCATGGAGCCTCCAACTGGGAGGTCGCTTCTCAGCGGAGACGCAGGGGCATTCTGGCTGTGATCCCGCAGCCCCTGCCTGGAGGCCCACGGTGCCTGTTTCTCTCTGGGCGTTGCTTCCACAGTGCGGACAAGCAACATCTTCACCATGGGCACAACAGCGCTTCCCTTCCGTCTGACAGACGTCTCAGTGCTCTGCTCTAGACCTCTGAAGTGGGGAGACAACCGAGCCCAGCCTCCTTTCCAAGGAGTCCTGCGCCTTCGATTGCACTGAAAGGCAATAGCACGGGGAAGCCTAGGAAGGGGCTGAGTCATGTCGGACACACTTCCTCAGCCTGCTTCTTTCAGGGAAGCAACGCTGGGAGCTAGGAAAGCCTTCTCAAGCTCGGAAAGTGCCAGAGAGATGCAGGCCACGCACCCGGAAATCTCGGTGCTTGGAGCCAATCTCAGCGTCTCCCAGGGGCAAAGCGAACGCCTCTCTGCCAAATCCAGCTTTGCAGACGCAGGCCGCTAGGCTGCCTCTGCATTGGCGAAGGAAGCTCTCTCCTCCCGCTTCCTGCGAAATCTGCTTCTCAGCCTCAGCGAATCTCAGTGGGAACGGTCTTTCCTCTGGGGCCGTTGCTCCTGTGCCTGGGGCTGCCGCAAGGGCACCACCCTCACAGGGAAAGGCCAAACACACCCCACATGTCTTTGCTCCTCTGGAGAGCTGCAGGCAACCTCAAGCTCTCAGGAAGCTTCTCGGCTGAGACGCAGAAGCACTCTGGCTGGGATCTCGCATCCCCTGCCTGGAGGCCCATGGTGCCTGTTTCTCCCTGGGCGTTGCTTCACCAGAGCGGCCAGGCAACATCTGCCCCATCTACCCTTCTGCTCTTCCCTTCCAGCTGACAGAGTTCTCCCTGCTCTACTCTAGCCCTAGGAAGTTTGGAGACAACCGGGCTCCTCCTCCTGTGCAAGGAGTCCCGGGGCCCAGTTGGAGTGGAAAGGCAAAACCACAGGCAAGCCCAGGAAAGTGCTGAGTCATGTCTGACACACTCCCTCAGCCTGCTCCTTCATGGCTAGCGAGGCTGTGAGCTAGGAAAGTCTTTGGAAGCCCAGCAAGTGGCAGCGAGATGCAGGCCCCAACCCAGCAATCCCGGTGCTTGGAGCAGGTCTCACAGCCTCCCAGTGCCAAAGCGAGCTCCTCTCTGCCAAATGCAGCTTTGCACATGCAGGCCGCTCTGCTGCCTCTGCATCCACGAAGGAAGCTCTCTAGGCCCGCTTCCTGCGAAATCTGCTTCAGCCTGAGGGAAAAGCCCTTGGAGAGGTCTTTGCTCAGGGGCAGTTGCTCCTGTGCCTGGGGAAGAGGGAAGGGCACCACACTCCCAAGGAAAGGCCAGACACACTCCACACGTCTTTGCTCCTCTGGAGGGCGGCATGGAGCCTTCAACTTGGAGGTCGCTTCTCAGCGGAGACGCAGGGGCATTCTGGCTGTGATCCCACAGCCCCTGCCTGGAGGCCCACGGTGTCTGTTTCTCTCTGGGCGTTGCTTCCACAGTGCGGCCAAGCAACATCTTCACCATGGGCACAACAGCGCTTCCCGTCCGTCTGACAGACGTCTCAGTGCTCTGCTCTAGACCTCTGAAGTGGGGAGACAACCGAGCCCAGCCTCCTTTCCAAGGAGTCCTGCGCCTTCGATTGCACTGAAAGTCAATAGCACGGGGAAGCCTAGGAAGGGGCTGAGTCATGTCGGACACACTTCCTCAGCCTGCTCCTTTCAGGGAAGCAACGCTGGGAGCTAGGAAAGCCTTCTCAACCTCGGAAAGTGCCAGAGAGATGCAGGCCGCGCACCCGGAAATCTCGGTGCTTGGAGCCAATCTCAGCGTCTCCCAGGGGAAAAGCGAACGCCTCTCTGCCAAATCCAGCTTTGCAGACGCAGGCCGCTAGGCTGCCTCTGCATTGGCGAAGGAAGCTCTCTCCTCCCGCTTCCTGCGAAATCTGCTTCTCAGCCTGAGCGAATCTCAGTGGGAACGGTCTTTCCTCTGGGGCCGTTGCTCCTGTGCCTGGGGCTGCTGCAAGGGCACCACCCTCACAGGGAAAGGCCAAACACACCCCACATGTCTTTGCTCCTCTGGAGAGCTGCAGGCACCCTCAAGCTCTCAGGAAGCTTCTCGGCTGAGAAGCAGAAGCACTCTGGCTGGGATCTCGCATCCCCTGCCTGGAGGCCCATGGTGCCTGTTTCTCCCTGGGCGTTGCTTCACCAGAGCGGCCAGGCAACATCTGCCCCATCTACCCTTCTGCTCTTCCCTTCCAGCTGACAGAGTTCTCCCTGCTCTACTCTAGCCCTAGGAAGTTTGGAGACAACCGGGCTCCTCCTCCTGTGCAAGGTGTCCCCGGGCCCAGTTGGAGTGGAAAGGCAAAACCACAGGCAAGCCCAGGAAAGTGCTGAGTCATGTCTGACACACTCCCTCAGCCTGCTCCTTCATGGCTAGCGAGGCTGTGAGCTAGGAAAGTCTTTGGAAGCCCAGCAAGTGGCAGCGAGATGCAGGCCCCAACCCAGCAATCCCGGTGCTTGGAGCAGGTCTCACAGCCTCCCAGTGCCAAAGCGAGCTCCTCTCTGCCAAATGCAGCTTTGCACACGCAGGCCGCTCTGCTGCCTCTGCATCCACGAAGGAAGCTCTCTAGGCCCGCTTCCTGCGAAATCTGCTTCAGCCTGAGGGAAAAGCCCTTGGAGAGGTCTTTGCTCAGCGGCAGTTGCTCCTGTGCCTGGGGAAGAGGGAAGGGCACCACACTCCCAAGGAAAGGCCAGACACACTCCACACGTCTTTGCTCCTCTGGAGGGCGGCATGGAGCCTCCAACTGGGAGGTCGCTTCTCAGCGGAGACGCAGGGGCATTCTGGCTGTGATCCCGCAGCCCCTGCCTGGAGGTCCACGGTGCCTGTTTCTCTCTGGGCGTTGCTTCCACAGTGCGGCCAAGCAACATCTTCACCATGGGCACAACAGCGCTTCCCTTCCGCCTGAAAGACGTCTCAGTGCTCTGCTCTAGACCTCTGAAGTGGGGAGACAACCGAGCCCAGCCTCCTTTCCAAGGAGTCCTGCGCCTTCGATTGCACTGAAAGGCAATAGCACGGGGAAGCCTAGGAAGGGGCTGAGTCATGTCGGACACACTTCCTCAGCCTGCTTCTTTCAGGGAAGCAACGCTGGGAGCTAGGAAAGCCTTCTCAAGCTCGGAAAGTGCCAGAGAGATGCAGGCCACGCACCCGGAAATCTCGGTGCTTGGAGCCAATCTCAGCGTCTCCCAGGGGCAAAGCGAACGCCTCTCTGCCAAATCCAGCTTTGCAGACGCAGGCCGCTAGGCTGCCTCTGCATTGGCGAAGGAAGCTCTCTCCTCCCGCTTCCTGCGAAATCTGCTTCTCAGCCTCAGCGAATCTCAGTGGGAACGGTCTTTCCTCTGGGGCCGTTGCTCCTGTGCCTGGGGCTGCCGCAAGGGCACCACCCTCACAGGGAAAGGCCAAACACACCCCACATGTCTTTGCTCCTCTGGAGAGCTGCAGGCAACCTCAAGCTCTCAGGAAGCTTCTCGGCTGAGACGCAGAAGCACTCTGGCTGGGATCTCGCATCCCCTGCCTGGAGGCCCATGGTGCCTGTTTCTCCCTGGGCGTTGCTTCACCAGAGCGGCCAGGCAACATCTGCCCCATCTACCCTTCTGCTCTTCCCTTCCAGCTGACAGAGTTCTCCCTGCTCTACTCTAGCCCTAGGAAGTTTGGAGACAACCGGGCTCCTCCTCCTGTGCAAGGAGTCCCGGGGCCCAGTTGGAGTGGAAAGGCAAAACCACAGGCAAGCCCAGGAAAGTGCTGAGTCATGTCTGACACACTCCCTCAGCCTGCTCCTTCATGGCTAGCGAGGCTGTGAGCTAGGAAAGTCTTTGGAAGCCCAGCAAGTGGCAGCGAGATGCAGGCCCCAACCCAGCAATCCCGGTGCTTGGAGCAGGTCTCACAGCCTCCCAGTGCCAAAGCGAGCTCCTCTCTGCCAAATGCAGCTTTGCACATGCAGGCCGCTCTGCTGCCTCTGCATCCACGAAGGAAGCTCTCTAGGCCCGCTTCCTGCGAAATCTGCTTCAGCCTGAGGGAAAAGCCCTTGGAGAGGTCTTTGCTCAGGGGCAGTTGCTCCTGTGCCTGGGGAAGAGGGAAGGGCACCACACTCCCAAGGAAAGGCCAGACACACTCCACACGTCTTTGCTCCTCTGGAGGGCGGCATGGAGCCTGCAACTTGGAGGTCGCTTCTCAGCGGAGACGCAGGGGCATTCTGGCTGTGATCCCACAGCCCCTGCCTGGAGGCCCACGGTGTCTGTTTCTCTCTGGGCGTTGCTTCCACAGTGCGGCCAAGCAACATCTTCACCATGGGCACAACAGCGCTTCCCGTCCGTCTGACAGACGTCTCAGTGCTCTGCTCTAGACCTCTGAAGTGGGGAGACAACCGAGCCCAGCCTCCTTTCCAAGGAGTCCTGCGCCTTCGATTGCACTGAAAGGCAATAGCACCGGGAAGCCTAGGAAGGGGCTGAGTCATGTCGGACACACTTCCTCAGCCTGCTCGTTTCAGGGAAGCAACGCTGGGAGCTAGGAAAGCCTTCTCAAGCTCGGAAAGTGCCAGAGAGATGCAGGCCACGCACCCGGAAATCTCGGTGCTTGGAGCCAATCTCAGCGTCTCCCAGGGTCAAAGCGAACGCCTCTCTGCCAAATCCAGCTTTGCAGACGCAGGCCGCTAGGCTGCCTCTGCATTGGCGAAGGAAGCTCTCTCCTCCCGCTTCCTGCGAAATCTGCTTCTCAGCCTCAGCGAATCTCAGTGGGAACGGTCTTTACTCTGGGGCCGTTGCTCCTGTGCCTGGGGCTGCCGCAAGGGCACCACCCTCACAGGGAAAGGCCAAACACACCCCACATGTCTTTGCTCCTCTGGAGAGCTGCAGGCAACCTCAAGCTCTCAGGAAGCTCCTCGGCTGAGACGCAGAAGCACTCTGGCTGGGATCTCGCATCCCCTGCCTGGAAGCCCATGGTGCCTGTTTCTCCCTGGGCGTTGCTTCACCAGAGCGGCCAGGCAACATCTGCCCCATCTACCCTTCTGCTCTTCCCTTCCAGCTGACAGAGTTCTCCCTGCTCTACTCTAGCCCTAGGAAGTTTGGAGACAACCGGGCTCCTCCTCCTGTGCAAGGAGTCCCGGGGCCCAGTTGGAGTGGAAAGGCAAAACCACAGGCAAGCCCAGGAAAGTGCTGAGTCATGTCTGACACACTCCCTCAGCCTGCTCCTTCATGGCTAGCGAGGCTGTGAGCTAGGAAAGTCTTTGGAAGCCCAGCAAGTGGCAGCGAGATGCAGGCCCCAACCCAGCAATCCCGGTGCTTGGAGCAGGTCTCACAGCCTCCCAGTGCCAAAGCGAGCTCCTCTCTGCCAAATGCAGCTTTGCACACGCAGGCCGCTCTGCTGCCTCTGCATCCACGAAGGAAGCTCTCTAGGCCCGCTTCCTGCGAAATCTGCTTCAGCCTGAGGGAAAAGCCCTTGGAGAGGTCTTTGCTCAGCGGCAGTTGCTCCTGTGCCTGGGGAAGAGGGAAGGGCACCACACTCCCAAGGAAAGGCCAGACACACTCCACACGTCTTTGCTCCTCTGGAGGGCGGCATGGAGCCTCCAACTGGGAGGTCGCTTCTCAGCGGAGACGCAGGGGCATTCTGGCTGTGATCCCGCAGCCCCTGCCTGGAGGCCCACGGTGCCTGTTTCTCTCTGGGCGTTGCTTCCACAGTGCGGCCAAGCAACATCTTCACCATGGGCACAACAGCGCTTCCCTTCCGTCTGACAGACGTCTCAGTGCTCTGCTCTAGACCTCTGAAGTGGGGAGACAACCGAGCCCAGCCTCCTTTCCAAGGAGTCCTGCGCCTTCGATTGCACTGAAAGTCAATAGCACGGGGAAGCCTAGGAAGGGGCTGAGTCATGTCGGACACACTTCCTCAGCCTGCTCCTTTCAGGGAAGCAACGCTGGGAGCTAGGAAAGCCTTCTCAAGCTCGGAAAGTGCCAGAGAGATGCAGGCCGCGCACCCGGAAATCTCGGTGCTTGGAGCCAATCTCAGCGTCTCCCAGGGGCAAAGCGAACGCCTCTCTGCCAAATCCAGCTTTGCAGACGCAGGCCGCTAGGCTGCCTCTGCATTGGCGAAGGAAGCTCTCTCCTCCCGCTTCCTGCGAAATCTGCTTCTCAGCCTGAGCGAATCTCAGTGGGAACGGTCTTTCCTCTGGGGCCGTTGCTCCTGTGCCTGGGGCTGCCGCAAGGGCACCACCCTCACAGGGAAAGGCCAAACACACCCCACATGTCTTTGCTCCTCTGGAGAGCTGCAGGCACCCTCAAGCTCTCAGGAAGCTTCTCGGCTGAGACGCAGAAGCACTCTGGCTGGGGTCTCGCATCCCCTGCCTGGAGGCCCATGGTGCCTGTTTCTCCCTGGGCGTTGCTTCACCAGAGCGGCCAGGCAACATCTGCCCCATCTACCCTTCTGCTCTTCCCTTCCAGCTGACAGAGTTCTCCCTGCTCTACTCTAGCCCTAGGAAGTTTGGAGACAACCGGGCTCCTCCTCCTGTGCAAGGTGTCCCCGGGCCCAGTTGGAGTGGAAAGGCAAAACCACAGGCAAGCCCAGGAAAGTGCTGAGTCATGTCTGACACACTCCCTCAGCCTGCTCCTTCATGGCTAGCGAGGCTGTGAGCTAGGAAAGTCTTTGGAAGCCCAGCAAGTGGCAGCGAGATTCAGGCCCCAACCCAGCAATCCCGGTGCTTGGAGCAGGTCTCACAGCCTCCCAGTGCCAAAGCGAGCTCCTCTCTGCCAAATGCAGCTTTGCACACGCAGGCCGCTCTGCTGCCTCTGCATCCACGAAGGAAGCTCTCTAGGCCCGCTTCCTGCGAAATCTGCTTCAGCCTGAGGGAAAAGCCCTTGGAGAGGTCTTTGCTCAGGGGCAGTTGCTCCTGTGCCTGGGGAAGAGGGAAGGGCACCACACTCCCAAGGAAAGGCCAGACACACTCCACACGTCTTTGCTCCTCTGGAGGGCGGCATGGAGCCTCCAACTGGGAGGTCGCTTCTCAGCGGAGACGCAGGGGCATTCTGGCTGTGATCCCGCAGCCCCTGCCTGGAGGCCCACGGTGCCTGTTTCTCTCTGGGCGTTGCTTCCACAGTGCGGCCAAGCAACATCTTCACCATGGGCACAACAGCGCTTCCCTTCCGCCTGAAAGACGTCTCAGTGCTCTGCTCTAGACCTCTGAAGTGGGGAGACAACCGAGCCCAGCCTCCTTTCCAAGGAGTCCTGCGCCTTCGATTGCACTGAAAGGCAATAGCACGGGGAAGCCTAGGAAGGGGCTGAGTCATGTCGGACACACTTCCTCAGCCTGCTTCTTTCAGGGAAGCAACGCTGGGAGCTAGGAAAGCCTTCTCAAGCTCGGAAAGTGCCAGAGAGATGCAGGCCACGCACCCGGAAATCTCGGTGCTTGGAGCCAATCTCAGCGTCTCCCAGGGGCAAAGCGAACGCCTCTCTGCCAAATCCAGCTTTGCAGACGCAGGCCGCTAGGCTGCCTCTGCATTGGCGAAGGAAGCTCTCTCCTCCCGCTTCCTGCGAAATCTGCTTCTCAGCCTCAGCGAATCTCTGTGGGAACGGTCTTTCCTCTGGGGCCATTGCTCCTGTGCCTGGGGCTGCCGCAAGGGCACCACCCTCACAGGGAAAGGCCAAACACACCCCACATGTCTTTGCTCCTCTGGAGAGCTGCAGGCACCCTCAAGCTCTCAGGAAGCTTCTCGGCTGAGACGCAGAAGCACTCTGGCTGGGATCTCGCATCCCCTGCCTGGAGGCCCATGGTGCCTGTTTCTCCCTGGGCGTTGCTTCACCAGAACGGCCAGGCAACATCTGCCCCATCTTCCCTTGTGCTCTTCCCTTCCAGCTGACAGAGTTCTCCCTGCTCTACTCTAGCCCTAGGAAGTTTGGAGACAACCGGGCTCCTCCTCCTGTGCAAGGGGTCCCGGGGCCCAGTTGGAATGGAAAGGCAAAACCACAGGCAAGCCCAGGAAAGTGCTGAGTCATGTCTGACACACTCCCTCAGCCTGCTCCTTCATGGCTAGCGAGGCTGTGAGCTAGGAAAGTCTTTGGAAGCCCAGCAAGTGGCAGCGAGATGCAGGCCCCAACCCAGCAATCCCGGTGCTTGGAGCAGGTCTCACAGCCTCCCAGTGCCAAAGCGAGCTCCTCTCTGCCAAATGCAGCTTTGCACACGCAGGCCGCTCTGCTGCCTCTGCATCCACGAAGGAAGCTCTCTAGGCCCGCTTCCTGCGAAATCTGCTTCAGCCTGAGGGAAAAGCCCTTGGAGAGGTCTTTGCTCAGGGGCAGTTGCTCCTGTGCCTGGGGAAGAGGGAAGGGCACCACACTCCCAAGGAAAGGCCAGACACACTCCACACGTCTTTGCTCCTCTGGAGGGCGGCATGGAGCCTGCAACTTGGAGGTCGCTTCTCAGCGGAGACGCAGGGGCATTCTGGCTGTGATCCCACAGCCCCTGCCTGGAGGCCCACGGTGTCTGTTTCTCTCTGGGCTTTGCTTCCACAGTGCGGCCAAGCAACATCTTCACCATGGGCACAACAGCGCTTCCCGTCCGTCTGACAGACGTCTCAGTGCTCTGCTCTAGACCTCTGAAGTGGGGAGACAACCGAGCCCAGCCTCCTTTCCAAGGAGTCCTGCGCCTTCGATTGCACTGAAAGGCAATAGCACCGGGAAGCCTAGGAAGGGGCTGAGTCATGTCGGACACACTTCCTCAGCCTGCTCCTTTCAGGGAAGCAACGCTGGGAGCTAGGAAAGCCTTCTCAAGCTCGGAAAGTGCCAGAGAGATGCAGGCCACGCACCCGGAAATCTCGGTGCTTGGAGCCAATCTCAGCGTCTCCCAGGGGCAAAGCGAACGCCTCTCTGCCAAATCCAGCTTTGCAGACGCAGGCCGCTAGGCTGCCTCTGCATTGGCGAAGGAAGCTCTCTCCTCCCGCTTCCTGCGAAATCTGCTTCTCAGCCTGAGCGAATCTCAGTGGGAACGGTCTTTCCTCTGGGGCCGTTGCTCCTGTGCCTGGGGCTGCCGCAAGGGCACCACCCTCACAGGGAAAGGCCAAACACACCCCACATGTCTTTGCTCCTCTGGAGAGCTGCAGGCAACCTCAAGCTCTCAGGAAGCTCCTCGGCTGAGACGCAGAAGCACTCTGGCTGGGATCTCGCATCCCCTGCCTGGAAGCCCATGGTGCCTGTTTCTCCCTGGGCGTTGCTTCACCAGAGCGGCCAGGCAACATCTGCCCCATCTACCCTTCTGCTCTTCCCTTCCAGCTGACAGAGTTCTCCCTGCTCTACTCTAGCCCTAGGAAGTTTGGAGACAACCGGGCTCCTCCTCCTGTGCAAGGAGTCCCGGGGCCCAGTTGGAGTGGAAAGGCAAAACCACAGGCAAGCCCAGGAAAGTGCTGAGTCATGTCTGACACACTCCCTCAGCCTGCTCCTTCATGGCTAGCGAGGCTGTGAGCTAGGAAAGTCTTTGGAAGCCCAGCAAGTGGCAGCGAGATGCAGGCCCCAACCCAGCAATCCCGGTGCTTGGAGCAGGTCTCACAGCCTCCCAGTGCCAAAGCGAGCTCCTCTCTGCCAAATGCAGCTTTGCACACGCAGGCCGCTCTGCTGCCTCTGCATCCACGAAGGAAGCTCTCTAGGCCCGCTTCCTGCGAAATCTGCTTCAGCCTGAGGGAAAAGCCCTTGGAGAGGTCTTTGCTCAGCGGCAGTTGCTCCTGTGCCTGGGGAAGAGGGAAGGGCACCACACTCCCAAGGAAAGGCCAGACACACTCCACACGTCTTTGCTCCTCTGGAGGGCGGCATGGAGCCTCCAACTGGGAGGTCGCTTCTCAGCGGAGACGCAGGGGCATTCTGGCTGTGATCCCGCAGCCCCTGCCTGGAGGCCCACGGTGCCTGTTTCTCTCTGGGCGTTGCTTCCACAGTGCGGCCAAGCAACATCTTCACCATGGGCACAACAGCGCTTCCCTTCCGTCTGACAGACGTCTCAGTGCTCTGCTCTAGACCTCTGAAGTGGGGAGACAACCGAGCCCAGCCTCCTTTCCAAGGAGTCCTGCGCCTTCGATTGCACTGAAAGGCAATAGCACGGGGAAGCCTAGGAAGGGGCTGAGTCATGTCGGACACACTTCCTCAGCCTGCTCCTTTCAGGGAAGCAACGCTGGGAGCTAGGAAAGCCTTCTCAAGCTCGGAAAGTGCCAGAGAGATGCAGGCCGCGCACCCGGAAATCTCGGTGCTTGGAGCCAATCTCAGCGTCTCCCAGGGGCAAAGCGAACGCCTCTCTGCCAAATCCAGCTTTGCAGACGCAGGCCGCTAGGCTGCCTCTGCATTGGCGAAGGAAGCTCTCTCCTCCCGCGTCCTGCGAAATCTGCTTCTCAGCCTGAGCGAATCTCAGTGGGAACGGTCTTTCCTCTGGGGCCGTTGCTCCTGTGCCTGGGGCTGCCGCAAGGGCACCACCCTCACAGGGAAAGGCCAAACACACCCCACATGTCTTTGCTCCTCTGGAGAGCTGCAGGCACCCTCAAGCTCTCAGGAAGCTTCTCGGCTGAGACGCAGAAGCACTCTGGCTGGGATCTCGCATCCCCTGCCTGGAGGCCCATGGTGCCTGTTTCTCCCTGGGCGTTGCTTCACCAGAGCGGCCAGGCAACATCTGCCCCATCTACCCTTCTGCTCTTCCCTTCCAGCTGACAGAGTTCTCCCTGCTCTACTCTAGCCCTAGGAAGTTTGGAGACAACCGGGCTCCTCCTCCTGTGCAAGGTGTCCCCGGGCCCAGTTGGAGTGGAAAGGCAAAACCACAGGCAAGCCCAGGAAAGTGCTGAGTCATGTCTGACACACTCCCTCAGCCTGCTCCTTCATGGCTAGCGAGGCTGTGAGCTAGGAAAGTCTTTGGAAGCCCAGCAAGTGGCAGCGAGATGCAGGCCCCAACCCAGCAATCCCGGTGCTTGGAGCAGGTCTCACAGCCTCCCAGTGCCAAAGCGAGCTCCTCTCTGCCAAATGCAGCTTTGCACACGCAGGCCGCTCTGCTGCCTCTGCATCCACGAAGGAAGCTCTCTAGGCCCGCTTCCTGCGAAATCTGCTTCAGCCTGAGGGAAAAGCCCTTGGAGAGGTCTTTGCTCAGGGGCAGTTGCTCCTGTGCCTGGGGAAGAGGGAAGGGCACCACACTCCCAAGGAAAGGCCAGACACACTCCACACGTCTTTGCTCCTCTGGAGGGCGGCATGGAGCCTCCAACTGGGAGGTCGCTTCTCAGCGGAGACGCAGGGGCATTCTGGCTGTGATCCCGCAGCCCCTGCCTGGAGGCCCACGGTGCCTGTTTCTCTCTGGGGGTTGCTTCCACAGTGCGGCCAAGCAACATCTTCACCATGGGCACAACAGCGCTTCCCTTCCGCCTGAAAGACGTCTTAGTGCTCTGCTCTAGACCTCTGAAGTGGGGAGACAACCGAGCCCAGCCTCCTTTCCAAGGAGTCCTGCGCCTTAGATTGCACTGAAAGGCAATAGCACGGGGAAGCCTAGGAAGGGGCTGAGTCATGTCGGACACACTTCCTCAGCCTGCTTCTTTCAGGGAAGCAACGCTGGGAGCTAGGAAAGCCTTCTCAAGCTCGGAAAGTGCCAGAGAGATGCAGGCCACGCACCCGGAAATCTCGGTGCTTGGAGCCAATCTCAGCGTCTCCCAGGGGCAAAGCGAACGCCTCTCTGCCAAATCCAGCTTTGCAGACGCAGGCCGCTAGGCTGCCTCTGCATTGGCGAAGGAAGCTCTCTCCTCCCGCTTCCTGCGAAATCTGCTTCTCAGCCTCAGCGAATCTCAGTGGGAACGGTCTTTCCTCTGGGGCCGTTGCTCCTGTGCCTGGGGCTGCCGCAAGGGCACCACCCTCACAGGGAAAGGCCAAACACACCCCACATGTCTTTGCTCCTCTGGAGAGCTGCAGGCAACCTCAAGCTCTCAGGAAGCTTCTCGGCTGAGACGCAGAAGCACTCTGGCTGGGATCTCGCATCCCCTGCCTGGAGGCCCATGGTGCCTGTTTCTCCCTGGGCGTTGCTTCACCAGAGCGGCCAGGCAACATCTGCCCCATCTACCCTTCTGCTCTTCCCTTCCAGCTGACAGAGTTCTCCCTGCTCTACTCTAGCCCTAGGAAGTTTGGAGACAACTGGGCTCCTCCTCCTGTGCAAGGAGTCCCGGGGCCCAGTTGGAGTGGAAAGGCAAAACCACAGGCAAGCCCAGGAAAGTGCTGAGTCATGTCTGACACACTCCCTCAGCCTGCTCCTTCATGGCTAGCGAGGCTGTGAGCTAGGAAAGTCTTTGGAAGCCCAGCAAGTGGCAGCGAGATGCAGGCCCCAACCCAGCAATCCCGGTGCTTGGAGCAAGTCTCACAGCCTCCCAGTGCCAAAGCGAGCTCCTCTCTGCCAAATGCAGCTTTGCACACGCAGGCCGCTCTGCTGCCTCTGCATCCACGAAGGAAGCTTTCTAGGCCCGCTTCCTGCGAAATCTGCTTCAGCCTGAGGGAAAAGCCCTTGGAGAGGTCTTTGCTCAGGGGCAGTTGCTCCTGTGCCTGGGGAAGAGGGAAGGGCACCACACTCCCAAGGAAAGGCCAGACACACTCCACACGTCTTTGCTCCTCTGGAGGGCGGCATGGAGCCTCCAACTGGGAGGTCGCTTCTCAGCGGAGATGCAGGGGCATTCTGGCTGTGATCCCGCAGCCCCTGCCTGGAGGCCCACGGTGCCTGTTTCTCTCTGGGCGTTGCTTCCACAGTGCGGCCAAGCAACATCTTCACCATAGGCACAACAGCGCTTCCCTTCCGTCTGACAGATGTCTCAGTGCTCTGCTCTAGACTTCTGAAGTGGGGAGACAACCGAGCCCAGCCTCCTTTCCAAGGAGTCCTGCGCCTTCGATTGCACTGAAAGGCAATAGAACGGGGAAGACTAGGAAGGGGCTGAGTCATGTCGAACACACTTCCTCAGCCTGCTCCTTTCAGGGAAGCAACGCTGGGAGCTAGGAAAGCCTTCTCAACCTCGGAAAGTGCCAGAGAGATGCAGGCCACGCACCCGGAAATCTCGGTGCTTGGAGCCAATCTCAGCGTCTCCCAGGGGCAAAGCGAACGCCTCTCTGCCAAATCCAGCTTTGCAGACGCAGGCCGCTAGGCTGCCTCTGCATTGGCGAAGGAAGCTCTCTCCTCCCGCTTCCTGCGAAATCTGCTTCTCAGCCTGAGCGAATCTCAGTGGGAACGGTCTTTCCTCTGGGGCCGTTGCTCCTGTGCCTGGGGCTGCCGCAAGGGCACCACCCTCACAGGGAAAGGCCAAACACACCCCACATGTCTTTGCTCCTCTGGAGAGCTGCAGGCAACCTCAAGCTCTCAGGAAGCTTCTCGGCTGAGACGCAGAAGCACTCTGGCTGGGATCTCGCATCCCCTGCCTGGAGGCCCATGGTGCCTGTTTCTCCCTGGGCGTTGCTTCACCAGAGCGGCCAGGCAACATCTGCCCCATCTACCCTTCTGCTCTTCCCTTCCAGCTGACAGAGTTCTCCCTGCTCTACTCTAGCCCTAGGAAGTTTGGAGACAACCGGGCTCCTCCTCCTGTGCAAGGAGTCCCGGGGCCCAGTTGGAGTGGAAAGGCAAAACCACAGGCAAGCCCAGGAAAGTGCTGAGTCATGTCTGACACACTCCCTCAGCCTGCTCCTTCATGGCTAGCGAGGCTGTGAGCTAGGAAAGTCTTTGGAAGCCCAGCAAGTGGCAGCGAGATGCAGGCCCCAACCCAGCAATCCCGGTGCTTGGAGCAGGTCTCACAGCCTCCCAGTGCCAAAGCGAGCTCCTCTCTGCCAAATGCAGCTTTGCACACGCAGGCCGCTCTGCTGCCTCTGCATCCACGAAGGAAGCTCTCTAGGCCCGCTTCCTGCGAAATCTGCTTCAGCCTGAGGGAAAAGCCCTTGGAGAGGTCTTGGCTCAGGGGCAGTTGCTCCTGTGCCTGGGGAAGAGGGAAGGGCACCACACTCCCAAGGAAAGGCCAGACACACTCCACACGTCTTTGCTCCTCTGGAGGGCGGCATGGAGCCTCCAACTGGGAGGTCGCTTCTCAGCGGAGACGCAGGGGCATTCTGGCTGTGATCCCGCAGCCCCTGCCTGGAGGCCCACGGTGCCTGTTTCTCTCTGGGCGTTGCTTCCACAGTGCGGCCAAGCAACATCTTCACCATGGGCACAACAGCGCTTCCCTTCCGTCTGACAGACGTCTCAGTGCTCTGCTCTAGACCTCTGAAGTGGGGAGACAACCGAGCCCAGCCTCCTTTCCAAGGAGTCCTGCGCCTTCGATTGCACTGAAAGGCAATAGCACGGGGAAGCCTAGGAAGGGGCTGAGTCATGTCGGACACACTTCCTCAGCCTGCTCCTTTCAGGGAAGCAACGCTGGGAGCTAGGAAAGCCTTCTCAAGCTCGGAAAGTGCCAGAGAGATGCAGGCCGCGCACCCGGAAATCTCGGTGCTTGGAGCCAATCTCAGCGTCTCCCAGGGGCAAAGCGAACGCCTCTCTGCCAAATCCAGCTTTGCAGACGCAGGCCGTTAGGCTGCCTCTGCATTGGCGAAGGAAGCTCTCTCCTCCCGCTTCCTGCGAAATCTGCTTCTCAGCCTCAGCGAATCTCAGTGGGAACGGTCTTTCCTCTGGGGCCGTTGCTCCTGTGCCTGGGGCTGCCGCAAGGGCACCACCCTCACAGGGAAAGGCCAAACACACCCCACATGTCTTTGCTCCTCTGGAGAGCTGCAGGCAACCTCAAGCTCTCAGGAAGCTTCTCGGCTGAGACGCAGAAGCACTCTAGCTGGGATCTCGCATCCCCTGCCTGGAGGCCCATGGTGCCTGTTTCTCCCTGGGCGTTGCTTCACCAGAGCGGCCAGGCAACATCTGCCCCATCTACCCTTCTGCTCTTCCCTTCCAGCTGACAGAGTTCTCCCTGCTCTACTCTAGCCCTAGGAAGTTTGGAGACAACCGGGCTGCTCCTCCTGTGCAAGGAGTCCCGGGGCCCAGTTGGAGTGGAAAGGCAAAACCACAGGCAAGCCCAGGAAAGTGCTGAGTCATGTCTGACACACTGCCTCAGCCTGCTCCTTCATGGCTAGCGAGGCTGTGAGCTAGGAAAGTCTTTGGAAGCTAAGCAAGTGGCAGCGAGATGCAGGCCCCAACCCAGCAATCCCGGTGCTTGGAGCAGGTCTCACAGCCTCCCAGTACCAAAGCGAGCTCCTCTCTGCCAAATGCAGCTTTGCACACGCAGGCCTCTCTACTGCCTCTGCATCCACGAAGGAAGCTCTCTAGGCCCGCTTCCTGCGAAATCTGCTTCAGCCTGAGGGAAAAGCCCTTGGAGAGGTCTTTGCTCATGGGCAGTTGCTCCTGTGCCTGGGGAAGAGGGAAGGGCACAACACTCCCAAGGAAAGGCCAGACACACTCCACACGTCTTTGCTCCTCTGGAGGGCGGCATGGAGCCTCCAACTGGGAGGTCGCTTCTCAGCGGAGACACAGGTGCGTTCTGGCTGTGATCCCACAGCCCCTGCCTGGAGGCCCACGGTGCCTGTTTCTCTCTGGGCGTTGCTTCCACAGTGCGGCCAAGCAACATCTTCACCATGGGCACAACAGCGCTTCCCTTCCGTCTGACAGACGTCTCAGTGCTCTGCTCTAGACCTCTGAAGTGGGGAGACAACCGAGCCAGCCTCCTTTCCAAGGAGTCCTGCGCCTTCGATTGCACTGAAAGTCAATAGCACGGGGAAGCCTAGGAAGGGGCTGAGTCATGTCGGACACACTTCCTCAGCCTGCTCCTTTCAGGGAAGCAACGCTGGGAGCTAGGAAAGCCTTCTCAAGCTCGGAAAGTGCCAGAGAGATGCAGGCCACGCACCCGGAAATCTCGGTGCTTGGAGCCAATCTCAGCGTCTCCCAGGGGCAAAGCGAACGCCTCTCTGCCAAATCCAGCTTTGAAGACGCAGGCCGCTAGGCTGCCTCTGCATTGGCGAAGGAAGCTCTCTCCTCCCGCTTCCTGCGAAATCTGTTTCTCAGCCTCAGCGAATCTCAGTGGGAACGGTCTTTCCCTTGGGGCCGTTGCTCCTGTGCCTGGGGCTGCCGCAAAGGCACCACCCTCACAGGGAAAGGCTAAACACACCCCACATGTCTTTGCTCCTCTGGAGAGCTGCAGGCAACCTCAAGCTCTCAGGAAGCTTCTCGGCTGAGACGCAGAAGCACTCTGGCTGGGATCTCGCATCCCCTGCCTGGAGGTCCATGGTGCCTGTTTCTCCCTGGGCATTGCTTCACCAGAGAGGCCAGGCAACATCTGCCCCATCTACCCTTCTGCTCTTCCCTTCCAGCTGACAGTGTTCTCCCTGCTCTACTCTAGCCCTAGGATGCTTGGAGACAACGGGCTCCTCCTTCTGTGCAAGGAGTCCCGGGGCCCAGTTGGAGTGGAAAGGCAAAACCACAGGCAAGCCCAGGAAAGTGCTGAGTCATGTGTGACACACTCCCTCAGCCTGCTCCTTCATGGCTAGCGAGGCTGTGAGCTAGGAAAGTCTTTGGAAGCCCAGCAAGTGGCAGCGAGATGCAGGCCCCAACCCAGCAATCCCGGTGCTTGGAGCAGGTCTCACAGCCTCCCAGTGCCAAAGCGAGCTCCTCTCTGCCAAATGCAGCTTTGCACACGCAGGCCGCTCTGCTGCCTCTGCATCCACGAAGGAAGCTCTCTACGCCCGCTTCCTGCGAAATCTGCTTCAGCCTGAGGGAAAAGCCCTTGGAGAGGTCTTTGCTCAGGGGCAGTTGCTCCTGTGCCTGGGGAAGAGGGAAGGGCACCACACTCCCAAGGAAAGGCCAGACACACTCCACACGTCTTTGCTCCTCTGGAGGGCGGCATAGAGCCTCCAAATGGGAGGTCGCTTCTCAGCGGAGACGCAGGGGCATTCTGGCTGTGATCCAGCAGCCCCTGCCTGGAGGCCCACGATGTCTGTTTCTCTCTGGGCGTTGCTTCCACAGTGCGGCCAAGCAACATCTTCACCATGGGCACAACAGCGCTTCCCTTCCGTCTGACAGACGTCTCAGTGCTCTGCTCTAGACCTCTGAAGTGGGGAGACAACCGAGCCCAGCCTCCTTTCCAAGGAGTCCTGCGCCTTCCATTGCACTGAAAGTCAATAGCACGGGGAAGCCTAGGAAGGGGCTGAGTCATGTCGGACACACTTCCTCAGCCTGCTCCTTTCAGGGAAGCAACG
This sequence comes from Moschus berezovskii, assembly GCF_049115385.1. Taxonomy (NCBI): domain Eukaryota; kingdom Metazoa; phylum Chordata; class Mammalia; order Artiodactyla; family Moschidae; genus Moschus; species Moschus berezovskii. Next base: position 116,107,312 of record NC_142467.1, read on the forward strand.
CTGGGAGCTAGGAAAGCCTTCTCAAGCTCGGAAAGTGCCAGAGAGATGCAGGCCACGCACCCGGAAATCTCGGTGCTTGGAGCCAATCTCAGCGTCTCCCAGGGGCAAAGCGAACGCCTCTCTGCCAAATCCAGCTTTGCAGACGCAGGCCGCTAGGCTGTCTCTGCATTGGCGAAGGAAGCTCTGTCCTCCCGCTTCCTGCGAAATCTGCTTCTCAGCCTCAGCGAATCTCAGTGGGAACGGTCTTTCCTCTGGGGCCGTTGCTCCTGTGCCTGGGGCTGCCGCAAGGGCACCACCCTCACAGGGAAAGGCCAAACACACCCCACATGTCTTTGCTCCTCTGGAGAGCTGCAGGCAACCTCAAGCTCTCAGGAAGCTCCTCGGCTGAGACGCAGAAGCACTCTGGCTGGGATCTCGCATCCCCTGCCTGGAAGCCCATGGTGCCTGTTTCTCCCTGGGCGTTGCTTCACCAGAGCGGCCAGGCAACATCTGCCCCATCTACCCTTCTGCTCTTCCCTTCCAGCTGACAGAGTTCTCCCTGCTCTACTCTAGCCCTAGGAAGTTTGGAGACAACCGGGCTCCTCCTCCTGTGCAAGGAGTCCCGGGGCCCAGTTGGAGTGGAAAGGCAAAACCACAGGCAAGCCCAGGAAAGTGCTGAGTCATGTCTGACACACTCCCTCAGCCTGCTCCTTCATGGCTAGCGAGGCTGTGAGCTAGGAAAGTCTTTGGAAGCCCAGCAAGTGGCAGCGAGATGCAGGCCCCAACCCAGCAATCCCGGTGCTTGGAGCAGGTCTCACAGCCTCCCAGTGCCAAAGCGAGCTCCTCTCTGCCAAATGCAGCTTTGCACACGCAGGCCGCTCTGCTGCCTCTGCATCCACGAAGGAAGCTCTCTACGCCCGCTTCCTGCGAAATCTGCTTCAGCCTGAGGGAAAAGCCCTTGGAGAGGTCTTTGCTCAGGGGCAGTTGCTCCTGTGCCTGGGGAAGAGGGAAGGGCACCACACTCCCAAGGAAAGGCCAGACACACTCCACACGTCTTTGCTCCTCTGGAGGGCGGCATAGAGCCTCCAACTGGGAGGTCGCTTCTCAGCGGAGACGCAGGGGCATTCTGGCTGTGATCCAGCAGCCCCTGCCTGGAGGCCCACGATGTCTGTTTCTCTCTGGGCGTTGCTTCCACAGTGCGGCCAAGCAACATCTTCACCATGGGCACAACAGCGCTTCCCTTCCGTCTGACAGACGTCTCAGTGCTCTGCTCTAGACCTCTGAAGTGGGGAGACAACCGAGCCCAGCCTCCTTTCCAAGGAGTCCTGCGCCTTCCATTGCACTGAAAGTCAATAGCACGGGGAAGCCTAGGAAGGGGCTGAGTCATGTCGGACACACTTCCTCAGCCTGCTCCTTTCAGGGAAGCAACGCTGGGAGCTAGGAAAGCCTTCTCAAGCTCGGAAAGTGCCAGAGAGATGCAGGCCACGCACCCGGAAATCTCGGTGCTTGGAGCCAATCTCAGCGTCTCCCAGGGGCAAAGCGAACGCCTCTCTGCCAAATCCAGCTTTGCAGACGCAGGCCGCTAGGCTGTCTCTGCATTGGCGAAGGAAGCTCTGTCCTCCCGCTTCCTGCGAAATCTGCTTCTCAGCCTCAGCGAATCTCAGTAGGAACGGTCTTTCCTCTGGGGCCGTTGCTCCTGTGCCTGGGGCTGCCGCAAGGGCACCACCCTCACAGGGAAAGGCCAAACACACCCCACATGTCTTTGCTCCTCTGGAGAGCTGCAGGCAACCTCAAGCTCTCAGGAAGCTCCTCGGCTGAGACGCAGAAGCACTCTGGCTGGGATCTCGCATCCCCTGCCTGGAAGCCCATGGTGCCTGTTTCTCCCTGGGCGTTGCTTCACCAGAGCGGCCAGGCAACATCTGCCCCATCTACCCTTCTGCTCTTCCCTTCCAGCTGACAGAGTTCTCCCTGCTCTACTCTAGCCCTAGGAAGTTTGGAGACAACCGGGCTCCTCCTCCTGTGCAAGGAGTCCCGGGGCCCAGTTGGAGTGGAAAGGCAAAACCACAGGCAAGCCCAGGAAAGTGCTGAGTCATGTCTGACACACTCCCTCAGCCTGCTCCTTCATGGCTAGCGTGGCTGTGAGCTAGGAAAGTATTTGGAAGCTCAGCAAGTGGCAGCGAGATGCAGGCCCCAACCCAGCAATCCCGGTGCTTGGAGCAGGTCTCACAGCCTCCCAGTGCCAAAGCGAGCTCCTCTCTGCCAAATGCAGCTTTGCACACGCAGGCCGCTCTGCTGCCTCTGCATCCACGAAGGAAGCTCTCTAGGCCCGCTTCCTGCGAAATCTGCTTCAGCCTGAGGGAAAAGCCCTTGGAGAGGTCTTTGCTCAGGGGCAGTTGCTCCTGTGCCTGGGGAAGAGGGAGGGGCACCACACTCCCAAGGAAAGGCCAGACACACTCCACACGTCTTTGCTCCTCTGGAGGGCGGCATGGAGCCTCCAACTGGGAGGTCGCTTCTCAGCGGAGACGCAGGGGCATTCTGGCTGTGATCCCGCAGCCCCTGCCTGGAGGCCCACGGTGCCTGTTTCTCTCTGGGCGTTGCTTCCACAGTGCGGCCAAGCAACATCTTCACCATGGGCACAACAGCGCTTCCCTTCCGCCTGACAGACGTCTCAGTGCTCTGCTCTAGACCTCTGAAGTGGGGAGACAACCGAGCCCAGCCTCCTTTCCAAGGCGTCCTGCGCCTTCCATTGCACTGAAAGGCAATAGCACGGGGAAGCCTAGGAAGGGGCTGAGTCATGTCGGACACACTTCCTCAGCCTGCTCCTTTCAGGGAAGCAACGCTGGGAGCTAGGAAAGCCTTCTCAAGCTCGGAAAGTGCCAGAGAGATAGAGGCCGCGCAACGGGAAATCTCGGTGCTTGAAGCCAATCTCAGCGTCTCCCAGGGGCAAAGCGAACGCCTCTCTGCCAAATCCAGCTTTGCAGACGCAGGCCGCTAGGCTGCCTCTGCATTGGCGAAGGAAGCTCTCTCCTCCCGCTTCCTGCGAAATCTGCTTCTCAGCCTGAGCGAATCTCAGTGGGAACGGTCTTTCCTCTGGGGCCATTGCTCCTGTGCCTGGGGCTGCCGCAAGGGCACCACCCTCACAGGGAAAGGCCAAACACACCCCACATGTCTTTGCTCCTCTGGAGAGCTGCAGGCACCCTCAAGCTCTCAGGAAGCTTCTCGGCTGAGACGCAGAAGCACTCTGGCTGGGATCTCGCATCCCCTGCCTGGAGGACCATGGTGCCTGTTTCTCCCTGTGCGTTGCTTCACCAGAGCGGCCAGGCAACATCTGCCCCATCTACCCTTCTGCTCTTCCCTTCCAGCTGACAGAGTTCTCCCTGCTCTACTCTAGCCCTAGGAAATTTGGAGACAACCGGGCTCCTCCTCCTGTGCAAGGAGTCCCGGGGCCCAGTTGGAATGGAAAGGCAAAACCACAGGCAAGCCCAGGAAAGTGCTGAGTCATGTCTGACACACTCCCTCAGCCTGCTCCTTCATGGCTAGCGAGGCTGTGAGCTAGGAAAGTCTTTGGAAGCCCAGCAAGTGGCAGCAAGATGCAGGCCCCAACCCAGCAATCCCGGTGCTTGGAGCAGGTCTCACAGCCTCCCAGTGCCAAAGCGAGCTCCTCTCTGCCAAATGCAGCTTTGCACACGCAGGCCGCTCTGCTACCTCTGCATCCACGAAGGAAGCTCTCTAGGCCCGCTTCCTGCGAAATCTGCTTCAGCCTGAGGGAAAAGCCCTTGGAGAGGTCTTTGCTCAGGGGCAGTTGCTCCTGTGCCTGGGGAAGAGGGAAGGGCACCACACTCCCAAGGAAAGGCCAGACACACTCCACACGACTTTGCTCCTCTGGAGGGCGGCATAGAGCCTGCAACTTGGAGGTCGCTTCTCAGCGGAGACGCAGGGGCATTCTGGCTGTGATCCCGCAGCCCCTGCCTGGAGGCCCACGGTGCCTGTTTCTCTCTGGGCGTTGCTTCCACAGTGCGGCCAAGCAACATCTTCACCATGGGCACAACAGCGCTTCCCTTCCGTCTGACAGACGTCTCAGTGCTCTGCTCTAGACCTCTGAATTGGGGAGACAACCGAGCCCAGCCTCCTTTCCAAGGAGTCCTGTTCCTTCCATTGCACTGAAAGTCAATAGCACGGGGAAGCCTAGGAAGGGGCTGAGTCATGTCGGACACACTTCCTCAGCCTGCTCCTTTCAGGGAAGCAACGCTGGGAGCTAGGAAAGCCTTCTCAAGCTCGGAAAGTGCCAGAGAGATGCAGGCCGCGCACCCGGAGATCTCGGTGCTTGAAGCCAATCTCAGCGTCTCCCAGGGGCAAAGCGAACGCCTCTCTGCCAAATCCAGCTTTGCAGACGCAGGCCGCTAGGCTGCCTCTGCATTGGCGAAGGAAGCTCTCTCCTCCCGCTTCCTGCGAAATCTGCTTCTCAGCCTCAGCGAATCTCAGTGGGAACGGTCTTTCCTCTGGGGCCATTGCTCCAGTGCCTGGGGCTGCCGCAAGGGCACACCCTCACAGGGAAAGGCCAAACACACCCCACATGTATTTGCTCCTCTGGAGAGCTGCAGGCACCCTCAAGCTCTCAGGAAGCTTCTCGGCTGAGACGCAGAAGCACTCTGGCTGGGATCTCGCATCCCCTGCCTGGAGGCCCATGGTGCCTGTTTCTCCCTGGGCGTTGCTTCACCAGAGCGGCCAGGCAACATCTGCCCCATCTACCCTTCTGCTCTTCCCTTCCAGCTGACAGAGTTCTCCCTGCTCTACTCTAGCCCTAAGAAGTTTGGAGACAACCGGGCTCCTCCTCCTGTGCAAGGAGTCCCGGGGCCCAGTTGGAGTGGAAAGGCAAAACCACAGGCAAGCCCAGGAAAGTGCTGAGTCATGTCTGACACACTCCCTCAGCCTGCTCCTTCATGGCTAGCAAGGCTGTGAGCTAGGAAAGTCTTTGGAAGCCCAGCAAGTGGCAGCGAGATGCAGGCCCCAACCCAGCAATCCCGGTGCTTGGAGCAGGTCTCACAGCCTCCCAGTGCCAAAGCGAGCTCCTCTCTGCCAAATGCAGCTTTGCACACGCAGGCCGCTCTGCTGCCTCTGCATCCACGAAGGAAGCTCTCTAGGCCCGCTTCCTGCGAAATCTGCTTCAGCCTGAGGGAAAAGCCCTTGGAGAGGTCTTTGCTCAGGGGCAGTTGCTCCTGTGCCTGGGGAAGAGGGAAGGGCACCACACTCCCAAGGAAAGGCCAGACACACTCCACACGTCTTTGCTCCTCTGGAGTGCGGCATGGAGCCTCCAACTGGGAGGTCGCTTCTCAGCGGAGACGCAGGGGCATTCTGGCTGTGATCCAGCAGCCCCTGCCTGGAGGCCCACGGTGTCTGTTTCTCTCTGGGCGTTGCTTCCACAGTGCGGCCAAGCAACATCTTCACCATGGGCACAACAGCGCTTCCCTTCCGTCTGACAGACGTCTCAGTGGTCTGCTCTAGACCTCTGAAGTGGGGAGACAACCGAGCCCAGCCTCCTTTCCAAGGAGTCCTGCGCCTTCCATTGCACTGAAAGTCAATAGCACGGGGAAGCCTAGGAAGGGGCTGAGTCATGTCGGACACACTTCCTCAGCCTGCTCCTTTCAGGGAAGCAACGCTGGGAGCTAGGAAAGCCTTCTCAAACTCGGAAAGTGCCAGAGAGATGCAGGCCACGCACCCGGAAATCTCGGTGCTTGGAGCCAATCTCAGCGTCTCCCAGGGGCAAAGCGAACGCCTCTCTGCCAAATCCAGCTTTGCAGAGGCAGGCCGCTAGGCTGCCTCTGCATTGGCGAAGGAAGCTCTCTCCTCCCGCTTCCTGCGAAATCTGCTTCTCAGCCTCAGCGAATCTCAGTGGGAACGGTCTTTCCTCTGGGGCCGTTGCTCCTGTGCCTGGGGCTGCCGCAAGGGCACCACCCTCACAGGGAAAGGCCAAACACACCCCACATGTCTTTGCTCCTCTGGAGAGCTGCAGGCAACCTCAAGCTCTCAGGAAGCTCCTTGGCTGAGACGCAGAAGCACTCTGGCTGGGATCTCGCATCCCCTGCCTGGAAGCCCATGGTGCCTGTTTCTCCCTGGGCGTTGCTTCACCAGAGCGGCCAGGCAACATCTGCCCCATCTACCCTTCTGCTCTTCCCTTCCAGCTGACAGAGTTCTCCCTGCTCTACTCTAGCCCTAGGAAGTTTGGAGACAACCGGGCTCCTCCTCCTGTGCAAGGAGTCCCGGGGCCCAGTTGGAGTGGAAAGGCAAAACCACAGGCAAGCCCAGGAAAGTGCTGAGTCATGTCTGACACACTCCCTCAGCCTGCTCCTTCATGGCTAGCGTAGCTGTGAGCTAGGAAAGTCTTTGGAAGCTCAGCAAGTGGCAGCGAGATGCAGGCCCCAACCCAGCAACCCCGGTGCTTGGAGCAGGTCTCACAGCCTCCCAGTGCCAAAGCGAGCTCCTCTCTGCCAAATGCAGCTTTGCACACGCAGGCCGCTCTGCTGCCTCTGCATCCACGAAGGAAGCTCTCTAGGCCCGCTTCCTGCGAAATCTGCTTCCGCCTGAGGGAAAAGCCCTTGGAGAGGTTTTTGCTCAGGGGCAGTTGCTCCTGTGCCTGGGGAAGAGGGAAGGGCACCACACTCCCAAGGAAAGGCCAGACACACTCCACACGTCTTTGCTCCTCTGGAGGGCGGCATGGAGCCTCCAACTGGGAGGTCGCTTCTCAGCGGAGACGCAGGGGCATTCTGGCTGTGATCCCGCAGCCCCTGCCTGGAGGCCCACGGTGCCTGTTTCTCTCTGGGCGTTGCTTCCACAGTGCGGCCAAGCAACATCTTCACCATGGGCACAACAGCGCTTCCCTTCCGTCTGACAGACGTCTCAGTGCTCTGCTCTAGACCTCTGAAGTGGGGAGACAACCGAGCCCAGCCTCCTTTCCAAGGCGTCCTGCGCCTTCCATTGCACTGAAAGGCAATAGCACGGGGAAGCCTAGGAAGGGGCTGAGTCATGTCGGACACACTTCCTCAGCCTGCTCCTTTCAGGGAAGCAACGCTGGGAGCTAGGAAAGCCTTCTCAAGCTCGGAAAGTGCCAGAGAGATACAGGCCGCGCAACGGGAAATCTCGGTGCTTAAAGCCAATCTCAGCGTCTCCCAGGGGCAAAGCGAACGCCTCTCTGCCAAATCCAGCTTTGCAGACGCAGGCCGCTAGGCTGCCTCTGCATTGGCGAAGGAAGCTCTCTCCTCCCGCTTCCTGCGAAATCTGCTTCTCAGCCTGAGTGAATCTCAGTGGGAACGGTCTTTCCTCTGGGGCCGTTGCTCCTGTTCCTGGGGCTGCCGCAAGGGCACCACCCTCACAGGGAAAGGCCAAACACACCCCACATGTCTTTGCTCCTCTGGAGAGCTGCAGGCAACCTCAAGCTCTCAGGAAGCTTCTCGGCTGAGACGCAGAAGCACTCTGGCTGGGATCTCGCATCCCCTGCCTGGAGGCCCATGGTGCCTGTTTCTCCCTGGGCGTTGCTTCACCAGAGCGGCCAGGCAACATCTGCCCCATCTACCCTTCTCCTCTTCCTTCCAGCTGACAGAGTTCTCCCTGCTCTACTCTAGCCCTAGGAAGTTTGGAGACAACCGGGCTCCTCCTCCTGTGCAAGGAGTCCCGGGGCCCAGTTGGAGTGGAAAGGCAAAACCACAGGCAAGCCCAGGAAAGTGCTGAGTCATGTCTGACACACTCCCTCAGCCTGCTCCTTCATGGCTAGCGAGGCTGTGAGCTAGGAAAGTCTTTGGAAGCCCAGCAAGTGGCAGCGAGATGCAGGCCCCAACCCAGCAATCCCGGTGCTTGGAGCAGGTCTCACAGCCTCCCAGTGCCAAAGCGAGCTCCTCTCTGCCAAATGCAGCTTTGCACACGCAGGCCGCTCTGCTGCCTCTGCATCCACGAAGGAAGCTCTCTAGGCCCGCTTCCTGCGAAATCTGCTTCAGCCTGAGGGAAAAGCCCTAGGAGAGGTCTTTCCTCAGGGGCAGTTGCTCCTGTGCCTGGGGAAGAGGGAAGGGCACCACACTCCCAAGGAAAGGCCAGACACACTCCACACGTCTTTGCTCCTCTGGAGGGCGGCATGGAGCCTCCAACTGGGAGGTCGCTTCTCAGCGGAGACGCAGGGGCATTCTGGCTGTGATCCCGCAGCCCCTGCCTGGAGGCCCACGGTGCCTGTTTCTCTCTGGGCGTTGCTTCCACAGTGCGGCCAAGCAACATCTTCACCATGGGCACAACAGCGCTTCCCTTCCGTCTGACAGACGTCTCAGCGCTCTGCTCTAGACCTCTGAAGTGGGGAGACAACCGAGACCAGCCTCCTTTCCAAGGAGTCCTGCGCCTTCGATTGCACTGAAAGGCAATAGCACGGGGAAGCCTAGGAAGGGGCTGAGTCATGTCGGACACACTTCCTCAGCCTGCTCCTTTCAGGGAAGCAACGCTGGGAGCTAGGAAAGCCTTCTCAAGCTCGGAAAGTGCCAGAGAGATGCAGGCCGCGCACCCGGAAATCTCGGTGCTTGGAGCCAATCTCAGCGTCTCCCAGGGGCAAAGCGAACGCCTCTCTGCCAAATCCAGCTTTGCAGACGCAGGCCGCTAGGCTGCCTCTGCATTGGCGAAGGAAGCTCTCTCCTCCCGCTTCCTGCGAAATCTGCTTCTCAGCCTCAGCGAATCTCAGTGGGAACGGTCTTTCCTCTGGGGCCATTGCTCCTGTGCCTGGGGCTGCCGCAAGGGCACCACCCTCACAGGGAAAGGCCAAACACACCCCACATGTCTTTGCTCCTCTGGAGAGCTGCAGGCACCCTCAAGCTCTCAGGAAGCTTCTCGGCTGAGACGCAGAAGCACTCTGGCTTGGATCTCGCATCCCCTGCCTGGAGGCCCATGGTGCCTGTTTCTCCCTGTGCGTTGCTTCACCAGAGCGGCCAGGCAACATCTGCCCCATCTACCCTTCTGCTCTTCCCTTCCAGCTGACAGAGTTCTCCCTGCTCTACTCTAGCCCTAGGAAATTTGGAGACAACCGGGCTCCTCCTCCTGTGCAAGGAGTCCCGGGGCCCAGTTGGAATGGAAAGGCAAAACCACAGGCAAGCCCAGGAAAGTGCTGAGTCATGTCTGACACACTCCCTCAGCCTGCTCCTTCATGGCTAGCGAGGCTGTGAGCTAGGAAAGTCTTTGGAAGCCCAGCAAGTGGCAGCAAGATGCAGGCCCCAACCCAGCAATCCCGGTGCTTGGAGCAGGTTTCACAGCCTCCCAGTGCCAAAGCGAGCTCCTCTCTGCCAAATGCAGCTTTGCACACGCAGGCCGCTCTACTGCCTCTGCATCCACGAAGGAAGCTCTCTAGGCCCGCTTCCTGCGAAATCTGCTTCAGCCTGAGGGAAAAGCCCTTGGAGAGGTCTTTGCTCAGGGGCAGTTGCTCCTGTGCCTGGGGAAGAGGGAAGGGCACCACACTCCCAAGGAAAGGCCAGACACACTCCACACGACTTTGCTCCTCTGGAGGGCGGCATAGAGCCTGCAACTTGGAGGTCGCTTCTCAGCGGAGACGCAGGGGCATTCTGGCTGTGATCCCGCAGCCCCTGCCTGGAGGCCCACGGTGCCTGTTTCTCTCTGGGCGTTGCTTCCACAGTGCGGCCAAGCAACATCTTCACCATGGGCACAACAGCGCTTCCCTTCCGTCTGACAGACGTCTCAGTGCTCTGCTCTAGACCTCTGAATTGGGGAGACAACCGAGCCCAGCCTCCTTTCCAAGGAGTCCTGTGCCTTCCATTGCACTGAAAGGCAATAGCACGGGGAAGCCTAGGAAGGGGCTGAGTCATGTCGGACACACTTCCTCCGCCTGCTCCTTTCAGGGAAGCAACGCTGGGAGCTAGGAAAGCCTTCTCAAGCTCGGAAAGTGCCAGAGAGATGCAGGCCGCGCACCCGGAGATCTCGGTGCTTGAAGCCAATCTCAGCGTCTCCCAGGGGCAAAGCGAACGCCTCTCTGCCAAATCCAGCTTTGCAGACGCAGGCCGCTAGGCTGCCTCTGCATTGGCGAAGGAAGCTCTCTCCTCCCGCTTCCTGCGAAATCTGCTTCTCAGCCTCAGCGAATCTCAGTGGGAACGGTCTTTCCTCTGGGGCCATTGCTCCAGTGCCTGGGGCTGCCGCAAGGGCACCACCCTCACAGGGAAAGGCCAAACACACCCCACATGTATTTGCTCCTCTGGAGAGCTGCAGGCACCCTCAAGCTCTCAGGAAGCTTCTCGGCTGAGACGCAGAAGCACTCTGGCTGGGGTCTCGCATCCCCTGCCTGGAGGCCCATGGTGCCTGTTTCTCCCTGGGCGTTGCTTCACCAGAGCGGCCAGGCAACATCTGCCCCATCTACCCTTCTGCTCTTCCCTTCCAGCTGACAGAGTTCTCCCTGCTCTACTCTAGCCCTAGGAAGTTTGGAGACAACCGGGCTCCTCCTCCTGTGCAAGGAGTCCCGAGGCCCAGTTGGAGTGGAAAGGCAAAACCACAGGCAAGCCCAGGAAAGTGCTGAGTCATGTCTGACACACTCCCTCAGCCTGCTCCTTCATGGCTAGCAAGGCTATGAGCTAGGAAAGTCTTTGGAAGCCCAGCAAGTGGCAGCGAGATGCAGGCCCCAACCCAGCAATCCCGGTGCTTGGAGCAGGTCTCACAGCCTCCCAGTGCCAAAGCGAGCTCCTCTCTGCCAAATGCAGCTTTGCACACGCAGGCTGCTCTGCTGCCTCTGCATCCAAGAAGGAATCTCTCTAGGCCCGCTTCCTGCGAAATCTTCTTCAGCCTGAGGGAAAAGCCCTTGGAGAGGTCTTTGCTCAGGGGCAGTTGCTCCTGTGCCTGGGGAAGAGGGAAGGGCACCACACTCCCAAGGAAAGGCCAGACACACTCCACACGTCTTTGCTCCTCTGGAGGGCGGCATGGAGCCTCCAACTGGGAGGTCGCTTCTCAGCGGAGACGCAGGGGCATTCTGGCTGTGATCCAGCAGCCCCTGCCTGGAGGCCCACGGTGTCTGTTTCTCTCTGGGCGTTGCTTCCACAGTGCGGCCAAGCAACATCTTCACCATGGGCACAACAGCGCTTCCCTTCCGCCTGACAGACGTCTCAGTGCTCTGCTCTAGACCTCTGAATTGGGGAGACAACCGAGCCCAGCCTCCTTTCCAAGGAGTCCTGCGCCTTCGATTGCACTGAAAGGCAATAGCACGGGGAAGCCTAGGAACGGGTTGAGGCATGTCGGACACACTTCCTCAGCCTGCTCCTTTCAGGGAAGCAACGCTGGGAGCTAGGAAAGCCTTCTCAAGCTCGGAAAGTGCCAGAGAGATGCAGGCCGCGCACCCGGAAATCTCGGTGCTTGGAGCCAATCTCAGCGTCTCCCAGGGGCAAAGCGAACGCCTCTCTGCCAAATCCAGCTTTGCAGACGCAGGCCGCTAGGCTGCCTCTGCATTGGCGAAGGAAGCTCTCTCCTCCCGCTTCCTGCGAAATCTGCTTCTCAGCCTCAGCGAATCTCAGTGGGAACGGTCTTTCCTCTGGGGCCGTTGCTCCTGTGCCTGGGGCTGCCGCAAGGGCACCACCCTCACAGGGAAAGGCCAAACACACCCCACATGTCTTTGCTCCTCTGGAGAGCTGCAGGCAACCTCAAGCTCTCAGGAAGCTTCTCGGCTGAGACGCAGAAGCACTCTGGCTGGGATCTCGCATCCCCTGCCTGGAGGCCCATGGTGCCTGTTTCTCCCTGGGCGTTGCTTCACCAGAGCGGCCAGGCAACATCTGCCCCATCTACCCTTCTCCTCTTCCTTCCAGCTGACAGAGTTCTCCCTGCTCTACTCTAGCCCTAGGAAGTTTGGAGACAACCGGGCTCCTCCTCCTGTGCAAGGAGTCCCGGGGCCCAGTTGGAGTGGAAAGGCAAAACCACAGGCAAGCCCAGGAAAGTGCTGAGTCATGTCTGACACACTCCCTCAGCCTGCTCCTTCATGGCTAGCGAGGCTGTGAGCTAGGAAAGTCTTTGGAAGCCCAGCAAGTGGCAGCGAGATGCAGGCCCCAACCCAGCAATCCCGGTGCTTGGAGCAGGTCTCACAGCCTCCCAGTGCCAAAGCGAGCTCCTCTCTGCCAAATGCAGCTTTGCACACGCAGGCCGCTCTGCTGCCTCTGCATCCACGAAGGAAGCTCTCTAGGCCCGCTTCCTGCGAAATCTGCTTCAGCCTGAGGGAAAAGCCCTAGGAGAGGTCTTTGCTCAGGGGCAGTTGCTCCTGTGCCTGGGGAAGAGGGAAGGGCACCACACTCCCAAGGAAAGGCCAGACACACTCCACACGTCTTTGCTCCTCTGGAGGGCGGCATGGAGCCTCCAACTGGGAGGTCGCTTCTCAGCGGAGACGCAGGGGCATTCTGGCTGTGATCCCGCAGCCCCTGCCTGGAGGCCCACGGTGCCTGTTTCTCTCTGGGCGTTGCTTCCACAGTGCGGCCAAGCAACATCTTCACCATGGGCACAACAGCGCTTCCCTTCCGTCTGACAGACGTCTCAGCGCTCTGCTCTAGACCTCTGAAGTGGGGAGACAACCGAGACCAGCCTCCTTTCCAAGGAGTCCTGCGCCTTCGATTGCACTGAAAGGCAATAGCACGGGGAAGCCTAGGAAGGGGCTGAGTCATGTCGGACACACTTCCTCAGCCTGCTCCTTTCAGGGAAGCAACGCTGGGAGCTAGGAAAGCCTTCTCAAGCTCGGAAAGTGCCAGAGAGATGCAGGCCGCGCACCCGGAAATCTCGGTGCTTGGAGCCAATCTCAGCGTCTCCCAGGGGCAAAGCGAACGCCTCTCTGCCAAATCCAGCTTTGCAGACGCAGGCCGCTAGGCTGCCTCTGCATTGGCGAAGGAAGCTCTCTCCTCCCGCTTCCTGCGAAATCTGCTTCTCAGCCTCAGCGAATCTCAGTGGGAACGGTCTTTCCTCTGGGGCCATTGCTCCTGTGCCTGGGGCTGCCGCAAGGGCACCACCCTCACAGGGAAAGGCCAAACACACCCCACATGTCTTTGCTCCTCTGGAGAGCTGCAGGCACCCTCAAGCTCTCAGGAAGCTTCTCGGCTGAGACGCAGAAGCACTCTGGCTTGGATCTCGCATCCCCTGCCTGGAGGCCCATGGTGCCTGTTTCTCCCTGTGCGTTGCTTCACCAGAGCGGCCAGGCAACATCTGCCCCATCTACCCTTCTGCTCTTCCCTTCCAGCTGACAGAGTTCTCCCTGCTCTACTCTAGCCCTAGGAAATTTGGAGACAACCGGGCTCCTCCTCCTGTGCAAGGAGTCCCGGGGCCCAGTTGGAATGGAAAGGCAAAACCACAGGCAAGCCCAGGAAAGTGCTGAGTCATGTCTGACACACTCCCTCAGCCTGCTCCTTCATGGCTAGCGAGGCTGTGAGCTAGGAAAGTCTTTGGAAGCCCAGCAAGTGGCAGCAAGATGCAGGCCCCAACCCAGCAATCCCGGTGCTTGGAGCAGGTTTCACAGCCTCCCAGTGCCAAAGCGAGCTCCTCTCTGCCAAATGCAGCTTTGCACACGCAGGCCGCTCTACTGCCTCTGCATCCACGAAGGAAGCTCTCTAGGCCCGCTTCCTGCGAAATCTGCTTCAGCCTGAGGGAAAAGCCCTTGGAGAGGTCTTTGCTCAGGGGCAGTTGCTCCTGTGCCTGGGGAAGAGGGAAGGGCACCACACTCCCAAGGAAAGGCCAGACACACTCCACACGACTTTGCTCCTCTGGAGGGCGGCATAGAGCCTGCAACTTGGAGGTCGCTTCTCAGCGGAGACGCAGGGGCATTCTGGCTGTGATCCCGCAGCCCCTGCCTGGAGGCCCACGGTGCCTGTTTCTCTCTGGGCGTTGCTTCCACAGTGCGGCCAAGCAACATCTTCACCATGGGCACAACAGCGCTTCCCTTCCGTCTGACAGACGTCTCAGTGCTCTGCTCTAGACCTCTGAATTGGGGAGACAACCGAGCCCAGCCTCCTTTCCAAGGAGTCCTGTGCCTTCCATTGCACTGAAAGGCAATAGCACGGGGAAGCCTAGGAAGGGGCTGAGTCATGTCGGACACACTTCCTCCGCCTGCTCCTTTCAGGGAAGCAACGCTGGGAGCTAGGAAAGCCTTCTCAAGCTCGGAAAGTGCCAGAGAGATGCAGGCCGCGCACCCGGAGATCTCGGTGCTTGAAGCCAATCTCAGCGTCTCCCAGGGGCAAAGCGAACGCCTCTCTGCCAAATCCAGCTTTGCAGACGCAGGCCGCTAGGCTGCCTCTGCATTGGCGAAGGAAGCTCTCTCCTCCCGCTTCCTGCGAAATCTGCTTCTCAGCCTCAGCGAATCTCAGTGGGAACGGTCTTTCCTCTGGGGCCATTGCTCCAGTGCCTGGGGCTGCCGCAAGGGCACCACCCTCACAGGGAAAGGCCAAACACACCCCACATGTATTTGCTCCTCTGGAGAGCTGCAGGCACCCTCAAGCTCTCAGGAAGCTTCTCGGCTGAGACGCAGAAGCACTCTGGCTGGGGTCTCGCATCCCCTGCCTGGAGGCCCATGGTGCCTGTTTCTCCCTGGGCGTTGCTTCACCAGAGCGGCCAGGCAACATCTGCCCCATCTACCCTTCTGCTCTTCCCTTCCAGCTGACAGAGTTCTCCCTGCTCTACTCTAGCCCTAGGAAGTTTGGAGACAACCGGGCTCCTCCTCCTGTGCAAGGAGTCCCGGGGCCCAGTTGGAGTGGAAAGGCAAAACCACAGGCAAGCCCAGGAAAGTGCTGAGTCATGTCTGACACACTCCCTCAGCCTGCTCCTTCATGGCTAGCAAGGCTATGAGCTAGGAAAGTCTTTGGAAGCCCAGCAAGTGGCAGCGAGATGCAGGCCCCAACCCAGCAATCCCGGTGCTTGGAGCAGGTCTCACAGCCTCCCAGTGCCAAAGCGAGCTCCTCTCTGCCAAATGCAGCTTTGCACACGCAGGCTGCTCTGCTGCCTCTGCATCCAAGAAGGAATCTCTCTAGGCCCGCTTCCTGCGAAATCTTCTTCAGCCTGAGGGAAAAGCCCTTGGAGAGGTCTTTGCTCAGGGGCAGTTGCTCCTGTGCCTGGGGAAGAGGGAAGGGCACCACACTCCCAAGGAAAGGCCAGACACACTCCACACGTCTTTGCTCCTCTGGAGGGCGGCATGGAGCCTCCAACTGGGAGGTCGCTTCTCAGCGGAGACGCAGGGGCATTCTGGCTGTGATCCAGCAGCCCCTGCCTGGAGGCCCACGGTGTCTGTTTCTCTCTGGGCGTTGCTTCCACAGTGCGGCCAAGCAACATCTTCACCATGGGCACAACAGCGCTTCCCTTCCGCCTGACAGACGTCTCAGTGCTCTGCTCTAGACCTCTGAATTGGGGAGACAACCGAGCCCAGCCTCCTTTCCAAGGAGTCCTGCGCCTTCGATTGCACTGAAAGGCAATAGCACGGGGAAGCCTAGGAACGGGTTGAGGCATGTCGGACACACTTCCTCAGCCTGCTCCTTTCAGGGAAGCAACGCTGGGAGCTAGGAAAGCCTTCTCAAGCTCGGAAAGTGCCAGAGAGATGCAGGCCGCGCACCCGGAAATCTCGGTGCTTGGAGCCAATCTCAGCGTCTCCCAGGGGCAAAGCGAACGCCTCTCTGCCAAATCCAGCTTTGCAGACGCAGGCCGCTAGGCTGCCTCTGCATTGGCGAAGGAAGCTCTCTCCTCCCGCTTCCTGCGAAATCTGCTTCTCAGCCTCAGCGAATCTCAGTGGGAACGGTCTTTCCTCTGGGGCCGTTGCTCCTGTGCCTGGGGCTGCCGCAAGGGCACCACCCTCACAGGGAAAGGCCAAACACACCCCACATGTCTTTGCTCCTCTGGAGAGCTGCAGGCAACCTCAAGCTCTCAGGAAGCTTCTCGGCTGAGACGCAGAAGCACTCTGGCTGGGATCTCGCATCCCCTGCCTGGAGGCCCATGGTGCCTGTTTCTCCCTGGGCGTTGCTTCACCAGAGCGGCCAGGCAACATCTGCCCCATCTACCCTTCTGCTCTTCCCTTCCAGCTGACAGAGTTCTCCCTGCTCTACTCTAGCCCTAGGAAGTTTGGAGACAACCGGGCTCCTCCTCCTGTGCAAGGAGTCCCGGGGCCCAGTTGGAGTGGAAAGGCAAAACCACAGGCAAGCCCAGGAAAGTGCTGAGTCATGTCTGACACACTCCCTCACCCTGCTCCTTCATGGCTAGCGAGGCTGTGAGCTAGGAAAGTCTTTGGAAGCCCAGCAAGTGGCAGCGAGATGCAGGCCCCAACCCAGCAATCCCGGTACTTGGAGCAGGTCTCACAGCCTCCCAGTGCCAAAGCGAGCTCCTCTCTGCCAAATGCAGCTTTGCTCACGCAGGCCGCTCTGCTGCCTCTGCATCCACGAAGGAAGCTCTCTAGGCCCGCTTCCTGCGAAATCTGCTTCAGCCTGAGGGAAAAGCCCTTGGAGAGGTCTTTGCTCAGGGGCAGTTGCTCCTGTGCCTGGGGAAGAGGGAAGGGCACCACACTCCCAAGGAAAGGCCAGACACACTCCACACGTCTTTGCTCCTCTGGAAGGCGGCATGGAGCCTCCAACTGGGAGGTCGCTTCTCAACGGAGACGCAGGGGCATTCTGGCTGTGATCCCGCAGCCCCTGCCTGGAGGCCCACGGTGCCTGTTTCTCTCTGGGCGTTGCTTCCACAGTGCGGCCAAGCAACATCTTCACCATGGGCACAACAGCGCTTCCCTTCCGTCTGACAGACGTCTCAGTGCTCTGCTCTAGACCTCTGAAGTGGGGAGACAACCGAGACCAGCCTCCTTTCCAAGGAGTCCTGCGCCTTCGATTGCACTGAAAGGCAATAGCACGGGGAAGCCTAGGAAGGGGCTGAGTCATGTCGGACACACTTCCTCAGCCTGCTCCTTTCAGGGAAGCAACGCTGGGAGCTAGGAAAGCCTTCTCAAGCTCGGAAAGTGCCAGAGAGATGCAGGCCGCGCACCCGGAAATCTCGGTGCTTGGAGCCAATCTCAGCGTCTCCCAGGGGCAAAGCGAACGCCTCTCTGCCAAATCCAGCTTTGCAGACGCAGGCCGCTAGGCTGCCTCTGCATTGGCGAAGGAAGCTCTCTCCTCCCGCTTCCTGCGAAATCTGTTTCTCAGCCTCAGCGAATCTCAGTGGGAACGGTCTTTCCTCTGGGGCCATTGCTCCTGTGCCTGGGGCTGCCGCAAGGGCACCACCCTCACAGGGAAAGGCCAAACACACCCCACATGTCTTTGCTCCTCTGGAGAGCAGCAGGCACCCTCAAGCTCTCAGGAAGCTTCTCGGCTGAGACGCAGAAGCACTCTGGCTGGGATCTCGCATCCCCTGCCTGGAGGCCCATGGTGCCTGTTTCTCCCTGGGCGTTGCTTCCCCAGAGCGGCCAGGCAACATCTGCCCCATCTACCCTTCTGCTCTTCCCTTCCAGCTGACAGAGTTCTCCCTGCTCTACTCTAGCCCTAGGAAGTTTGGAGACAACCGGGCTCCTCCTCCTGTGCAAGGAGTCCCGGGGCCCAGTTGGAGTGGAAAGGCAAAACCACAGGCAAGCCCAGGAAAGTGCTGAGTCATGTCTGACACACTCCCTCAGCCTGCTCCTTCATGGCTAGCGAGGCTGTGAGCTAGGAAAGTCTTTGGAAGCCCAGCAAGTGGCAGCGAGATGCAGGCCCCAACCCAGCAATCCCGGTGCTTGGAGCAGGTCTCACAGCCTCCCAGTGCCAAAGCGAGCTCCTCTCTGCCAAATGCAGCTTTGCACACGCAGGCCGCTCTGCTGCCTCTGCATCCACGAAGGAAGCTCTCTAGGCCCGCTTCCTGCGAAATCTGCTTCAGCCTGAGGGAAAAGCCCTTGGAGAGGTCTTTGCTCAGGGGCAGTTGCTCCTGTGCCTGGGGAAGAGGGAAGGGCACCACACTCCCAAGGAAAGGCCAGACACACTCCACACGTCTTTGCTCCTCTGGAGGGCGGCATAGAGCCTCCAACTGGGAGGTCGCTTCTCAGCGGAGACGCAGGGGCATTCTGGCTGTGATCCAGCAGCCCCTGCCTGGAGGCCCACGATGTCTGTTTCTCTCTGGGCGTTGCTTCCACAGTGCGGCCAAGCAACATCTTCACCATGGGCACAACAGCGCTTCCCTTCCATCTGACAGACGTCTCAGTGCTCTGCTCTAGACCTCTGAAGTGGGGAGACAACCGAGCCCAGCCTCCTTTCCAAGGAGTCCTGCGCCTTCCATTGCACTGAAAGTCAATAGCACGGGGAAGCCTAGGAAGGGGCTGAGTCATGTCGGACACACTTCCTCAGCCTGCTCCTTTCAGGGAAGCAACGCTGGGAGCTAGGAAAGCCTTCTCAAGCTCGGAAAGTGCCAGAGAGATGCAGGCCACGCACCCGGAAATCTCGGTGCTTGGAGCCAATCTCAGCGTCTCCCAGGGGCAAAGCGAACGCCTCTCTGCCAAATCCAGCTTTGCAGACGCAGGCCGCTAGGCTGTCTCTGCATTGGCGAAGGAAGCTCTGTCCTCCCGCTTCCTGCGAAATCTGCTTCTCAGCCTCAGCGAATCTCAGTGGGAACGGTCTTTCCTCTGGGGCCGTTGCTCCTGTGCCTGGGGCTGCCGCAAGGGCACCACCCTCACAGGGAAAGGCCAAACACACCCCACATGTCTTTGCTCCTCTGGAGAGCTGCAGGCAACCTCAAGCTCTCAGGAAGCTCCTCGGCTGAGACGCAGAAGCACTCTGGCTGGGATCTCGCATCCCCTGCCTGGAAGCCCATGGTGCCTGTTTCTCCCTGGGCGTTGCTTCACCAGAGCGGCCAGGCAACATCTGCCCCATCTACCCTTCTGCTCTTCCCTTCCAGCTGACAGAGTTCTCCCTGCTCTACTCTAGCCCTAGGAAGTTTGGAGACAACCGGGCTCCTCCTCCTGTGCAAGGAGTCCCGGGGCCCAGTTGGAGTGGAAAGGCAAAACCACAGGCAAGCCCAGGAAAGTGCTGAGTCATGTCTGACACACTCCCTCAGCCTGCACCTTCATGGCTAGCGTGGCTGTGAGCTAGGAAAGTATTTGGAAGCTCAGCAAGTGGCAGCGAGATGCAGGCCCCAACCCAGCAATCCCGGTGCTTGGAGCAGGTCTCACAGCCTCCCAGTGCCAAAGCGAGCTCCTCTCTGCCAAATGCAGCTTTGCACACGCAGGCCGCTCTGCTGCCTCTGCATCCACGAAGGAAGCTCTCTAGGCCCGCTTCCTGCGAAATCTGCTTCCGCCTGAGGGAAAAGCCCTTGGAGAGGTCTTTGCTCAGGGGCAGTTGCTCCTGTGCCTGGGGAAGAGGGAAGGGCACCACACTCCCAAGGAAAGGCCAGACACACTCCACACGTCTTTGCTCCTCTGGAGGGCGGCATGGAGCCTCCAACTGGGAGGTCGCTTCTCAGCGGAGACGCAGGGGCATTCTGGCTGTGATCCCGCAGCCCCTGCCTGGAGGCCCACGGTGCCTGTTTCTCTCTGGGCGTTGCTTCCACAGTGCGGCCAAGCAACATCTTCACCATGGGCACAACAGCGCTTCCCTTCCGCCTGACAGACGTCTCAGTGCTCTGCTCTAGACCTCTGAAGTGGGGAGACAACCGAGCCCAGCCTCCTTTCCAAGGCGTCCTGCGCCTTCCATTGCACTGAAAGGCAATAGCACGGGGAAGCCTAGGAAGGGGCTGAGTCATGTCGGACACACTTCCTCAGCCTGCTCCTTTCAGGGAAGCAACGCTGGGAGCTAGGAAAGCCTTCTCAAGCTCGGAAAGTGCCAGAGAGATAGAGGCCGCGCAACGGGAAATCTCGGTGCTTGAAGCCAATCTCAGCGTCTCCCAGGGGCAAAGCGAACACCTCTCTGCCAAATCCAGCTTTGCAGACGCAGGCCGCTAGGCTGCCTCTGCATTGGCGAAGGAAGCTCTCTCCTCCCGCTTCCTGCGAAATCTGCTTCTCAGCCTCAGCGAATCTCAGTGGGAACGGTCTTTCCTCTGGGGCCATTGCTCCAGTGCCTGGGGCTGCCGCAAGGGCACACCCTCACAGGGAAAGGCCAAACACACCCCACATGTATTTGCTCCTCTGGAGAGCTGCAGGCACCCTCAAGCTCTCAGGAAGCTTCTCGGCTGAGACGCAGAAGCACTCTGGCTGGGATCTCGCATCCCCTGCCTGGAGGCCCATGGTGCCTGTTTCTCCCTGGGCGTTGCTTCACCAGAGCGGCCAGGCAACATCTGCCCCATCTACCCTTCTGCTCTTCCCTTCCAGCTGACAGAGTTCTCCCTGCTCTACTCTAGCCCTAGGAAGTTTGGAGACAACCGGGCTCCTCCTCCTGTGCAAGGAGTCCCGGGGCCCAGTTGGAGTGGAAAGGCAAAACCACAGGCAAGCCCAGGAAAGTGCTGAGTCATGTCTGACACACTCCCTCAGCCTGCTCCTTCATGGCTAGCAAGGCTGTGAGCTAGGAAAGTCTTTGGAAGCCCAGCAAGTGGCAGCGAGATGCAGGCCCCAACCCAGCAATCCCGGTGCTTGGAGCAGGTCTCACAGCCTCCCAGTGCCAAAGCGAGCTCCTCTCTGCCAAATGCAGCTTTGCACACGCAGGCCGCTCTGCTGCCTCTGCATCCACGAAGGAAGCTCTCTAGGCCCGCTTCCTGCGAAATCTGCTTCAGCCTGAGGGAAAAGCCCTTGGAGAGGTCTTTGCTCAGGGGCAGTTGCTCCTGTGCCTGGGGAAGAGGGAAGGGCACCACACTCCCAAGGAAAGGCCAGACACACTCCACACGTCTTTGCTCCTCTGGAGTGCGGCATGGAGCCTCCAACTGGGAGGTCGCTTCTCAGCGGAGACGCAGGGGCATTCTGGCTGTGATCCAGCAGCCCCTGCCTGGAGGCCCACGGTGTCTGTTTCTCTCTGGGCGTTGCTTCCACAGTGCGGCCAAGCAACATCTTCACCATGGGCACAACAGCGCTTCCCTTCCGTCTGACAGACGTCTCAGTGCTCTGCTCTAGACCTCTGAAGTGGGGAGACAACCGAGCCCAGCCTCCTTTCCAAGGAGTCCTGCGCCTTCCATTGCACTGAAAGTCAATAGCACGGGGAAGCCTAGGAAGGGGCTGAGTCATGTCGGACACACTTCCTCAGCCTGCTCCTTTCAGGGAAGCAACGCTGGGAGCTAGGAAAGCCTTCTCAAACTCGGAAAGTGCCAGAGAGATGCAGGCCACGCACCCGGAAATCTCGGTGCTTGGAGCCAATCTCAGCGTCTCCCAGGGGCAAAGCGAACGCCTCTCTGCCAAATCCAGCTTTGCAGAGGCAGGCCGCTAGGCTGCCTCTGCATTGGCGAAGGAAGCTCTCTCCTCCCGCTTCCTGCGAAATCTGCTTCTCAGCCTCAGCGAATCTCAGTGGGAACGGTCTTTCCTCTGGGGCCGTTGCTCCTGTGCCTGGGGCTGCCGCAAGGGCACCACCCTCACAGGGAAAGGCCAAACACACCCCACATGTCTTTGCTCCTCTGGAGAGCTGCAGGCAACCTCAAGCTCTCAGGAAGCTCCTTGGCTGAGACGCAGAAGCACTCTGGCTGGGATCTCGCATCCCCTGCCTGGAAGCCCATGGTGCCTGTTTCTCCCTGGGCGTTGCTTCACCAGAGCGGCCAGGCAACATCTGCCCCATCTACCCTTCTGCTCTTCCCTTCCAGCTGACAGAGTTCTCCCTGCTCTACTCTAGCCCTAGGAAGTTTGGAGACAACCGGGCTCCTCCTCCTGTGCAAGGAGTCCCGGGGCCCAGTTGGAGTGGAAAGGCAAAACCACAGGCAAGCCCAGGAAAGTGCTGAGTCATGTCTGACACACTCCCTCAGCCTGCTCCTTCATGGCTAGCGTGGCTGTGAGCTAGGAAAGTATTTGGAAGCTCAGCAAGTGGCAGCGAGATGCAGGCCCCAACCCAGCAACCCCGGTGCTTGGAGCAGGTCTCACAGCCTCCCAGTGCCAAAGCGAGCTCCTCTCTGCCAAATGCAGCTTTGCACACGCAGGCCGCTCTGCTGCCTCTGCATCCACGAAGGAAGCTCTCTAGGCCCGCTTCCTGCGAAATCTGCTTCCGCCTGAGGGAAAAGCCCTTGGAGAGGTTTTTGCTCAGGGGCAGTTGCTCCTGTGCCTGGGGAAGAGGGAAGGGCACCACACTCCCAAGGAAAGGCCAGACACACTCCACACGTCTTTGCTCCTCTGGAGGGCGGCATGGAGCCTCCAACTGGGAGGTTGCTTCTCAGCGGAGACGCAGGGGCATTCTGGCTGTGATCCCGCAGCCCCTGCCTGGAGGCCCACGGTGCCTGTTTCTCTCTGGGCGTTGCTTCCACAGTGCGGCCAAGCAACATCTTCACCATGGGCACAACAGCGCTTCCCTTCCGTCTGACAGACGTCTCAGTGCTCTGCTCTAGACCTCTGAAGTGGGGAGACAACCGAGCCCAGCCTCCTTTCCAAGGCGTCCTGCGCCTTCCATTGCACTGAAAGGCAATAGCACGGGGAAGCCTAGGAAGGGGCTGAGTCATGTCGGACACACTTCCTCAGCCTGCTCCTTTCAGGGAAGCAACGCTGGGAGCTAGGAAAGCCTTCTCAAGCTCGGAAAGTGCCAGAGAGATAGAGGCCGCGCAACGGGAAATCTCGGTGCTTAAAGCCAATCTCAGCGTCTCCCAGGGGCAAAGCGAACGCCTCTCTGCCAAATCCAGCTTTGCAGACGCAGGCCGCTAGGCTGCCTCTGCATTGGCGAAGGAAGCTCTCTCCTCCCGCTTCCTGCGAAATCTGCTTCTCAGCCTGAGTGAATCTCAGTGGGAACGGTCTTTCCTCTGGGGCCGTTGCTCCTGTTCCTGGGGCTGCCGCAAGGGCACCACCCTCACAGGGAAAGGCCAAACACACCCCACATGTCTTTGCTCCTCTGGAGAGCTGCAGGCAACCTCAAGCTCTCAGGAAGCTTCTCGGCTGAGACGCAGAAGCACTCTGGCTGGGATCTCGCATCCCCTGCCTGGAGGCCCATGGTGCCTGTTTCTCCCTGGGCGTTGCTTCCCCAGAGCGGCCAGGCAACATCTGCCCCATCTACCCTTCTCCTCTTCCTTCCAGCTGACAGAGTTCTCCCTGCTCTACTCTAGCCCTAGGAAGTTTGGAGACAACCGGGCTCCTCCTCCTGTGCAAGGAGTCCCGGGGCCCAGTTGGAGTGGAAAGGCAAAACCACAGGCAAGCCCAGGAAAGTGCTGAGTCATGTCTGACACACTCCCTCAGCCTGCTCCTTCATGGCTAGCGAGGCTGTGAGCTAGGAAAGTCTTTGGAAGCCCAGCAAGTGGCAGCGAGATGCAGGCCCCAACCCAGCAATCCCGGTGCTTGGAGCAGGTCTCACAGCCTCCCAGTGCCAAAGCGAGCTCCTCTCTGCCAAATGCAGCTTTGCACACGCAGGCCGCTCTGCTGCCTCTGCATCCACGAAGGAAGCTCTCTAGGCCCGCTTCCTGCGAAATCTGCTTCAGCCTGAGGGAAAAGCCCTTGGAGAGGTCTTTGCTCAGGGGCAGTTGCTCCTGTGCCTGGGGAAGAGGGAAGGGCACCACACTCCCAAGGAAAGGCCAGACACACTCCACATGTCTTTGCTCCTCTGGAGGGCGGCATGGAGCCTCCAACTGGGAGGTCGCTTCTCAGCGGAGACGCAGGGGCATTCTGGCTCTAATCCCGCAGCCCCTGCCTGGAGGCCCACGGTGCCTGTTTCTCTCTGGGCGTTGCTTCCACAGTGCGGCCAAGCAACATCTTCACCATGGGCACAACAGCGCTTCCCTTCCGTCTGACAGACGTCTCAGTGCTCTGCTCTAGACCTCTGAAGTGGGGAGACAACCGAGCCCAGCCTCCTTTCCAAGGAGTCCTGCGCCTTCCATTGCACTGAAAGGCAATAGCACGGGGAAGCCTAGGAAGGGGCTGAGTCATGTCGGACACACTTCCTCAGCCTGCTCCTTTCAGGGAAGCAACGCTGGGAGCTAGGAAAGCCTTCTCAAGCTCGGAAAGTGCCAGAGAGATGCAGGCCACGCACCCGGAAATCTCGGTGCTTGGAGCCAATCTCAGCGTCTCCCAGGGGCAAAGCGAACGCCTCTCTGCCAAATCCAGCTTTGCAGACGCAGGCCGCTAGGCTGCCTCTGCATTGGCGAAGGAAGCTCTGTCCTCCCGCTTCCTGCGAAATCTGCTTCTCAGCCTGAGCGAATCTCAGTGGGAACGGTCTTTCCTCTGGGGCCGTTGCTCCTGTGCCTGGGGCTGCCGCAAGGGCACCACCCTCACAGGGAAAGGCCAAACACACCCCACATGTCTTTGCTCCTCTGGAGAGCTGCAGGCAACCTCAAGCTCTCAGGAAGCTTCTCGGCTGAGACGCAGAAGCACTCTGGCTGGGGTCTCGCATCCCCTGCCTGGAGGCCCATGGTGCCTGTTTCTCCCTGGGCGTTGCTTCACCAGAGCGGCCAGGCAACATCTGCCCCATCTACCCTTCTGCTCTTCCCTTCCAGCTGACAGTGTTCTCCCTGCTCTACTCTAGCCCTAGGAAGTTTGGAGACAACCGGGCTCCTCCTTCTGTGCAAGGAGTCCCGGGGCCCAGTTGGAGTGGAAAGGCAAAACCACAGGCAAGCCCAGGAAAGTGCTGAGTCATGTCTGACACACTCCCTCAGCCTGCTCCTTCATGGCTAGCGAGGCTGTGAGCTAGGAAAGTCTTTGGAAGCCCAGCAAGTGGCAGCAGGATGCAGGCCCCAACCCAGCAATCCCGGTGCTTGGAGCAGGTCTCACAGCCTCCCAGTGCCAATGCGAGCTCCTCTCTGCCAAATGCAGCTTTGCACACGCAGGCCGCTCTGCTGCCTCTGCATCCACGAAGGAAGCTCTCTAGGCCCGCTTCCTGCGAAATCTGCTTCCGCCTGAGGGAAAAGTCCTTGGAGAGGTCTTTGCTCAGGGGCAGTTGCTCCTGTGCCTGGGGAAGAGGGAAGGGCACCACACTCCCACGGAAAGGCCAGACACATTCCACACGTCTTTGCTCCTCTGGAGGGCGGCATGGAGCCTCCAACTGGGAGGTCGCTTCTCAGCGGAGACGCAGGGGCATTCTGGCTGTGATCCCGCAGCCCCTGCCTGGAGGCCCACGGTGCCTGTTTCTCTCTGGGCGTTGCTTCCACAGTGCGGCCAAGCAACATCTTCACCATGGGCACAACAGCGCTTCCCTTCCGCCTGAAAGACGTCTCAGTGCTCTGCTGTAGACCTCTGAAGTGGGGAGACAACCGAGCCCAGCCTCCTTTCCAAGGAATCCTGCGCCTTCGATTGCACTGAAAGGCAATAGCACGGGGAAGCCTAGGAAGGGGCTGAGTCATGTCGGACACACTTCCTCAGCCTGCTCCTTTCAGGGAAGCAACGCTGGGAGCTAGGAAAGCCTTCTCAAGCTCGGAAAGTGCCAGAGAGATGCAGGCCACGCACCCGGAAATCTCGGTGCTTGGAGCCAATCTCAGCGTCTCCCAGGGGCAAAGCGAACGCCTCTCTGCCAAATCCAGCTTTGCAGATGCAGGCCGCTAGGCTGCCTCTGCATTGGCGAAGGAAGCTCTCTCCTCCCGCTTCCTGCGAAATCTGCTTCTCAGCCTCAGCGAATCTCAGTGGGAACGGTCTTTCCCCTGGGGCCGTTGCTCCTGTGCCTGGGGCTGCCGCAAAGCACCACCCTCACAGGGAAAGGCCAAACACACCCCACATGTCTTTGCTCCTCTGGAGAGCTGCAGGCAACCTCAAGCTCTCAGGAAGCTTCTCGGCTGAGACGCAGAAGCACTCTGGCTGGGATCTCGCATCCCCTGCCTGGAGGCCCATGGTGCCTGTTTCTCCCTGGGCGTTGCTTCACCAGAGAGGCCAGGCAACATCTGCCCCATCTACCCTTCTGCTCTTCCCTTCCAGCTGACAGTGTTCTCCCTGCTCTACTCTAGCCCTAGGAAGTTTGGAGACAACCGGGCTCATCCTCCTGTGCAAGGAGTCCCGGGGCCCAGTTGGAGTGGAAAGGCAAAACCACAGGCAAGCCCAGGAAAGTGATGAGTCATGTGTGACACACTCCCTCAGCCTGCTCCTTCATGGCTAGCGAGGCTGTGAGCTAGGAAAGTCTTTGGAAGCCCAGCAAGTGGCAGCGAGATGCAGGCCCCAACCCAGCAATCCCGGTGCTTGGAGCAGGTCTCACAGCCTCCCAGTGCCAAAGCGAGCTCCTCTCTGCCAAATGCAGCTTTGCACACGCAGGCCGCTCTGCTGCCTCTGCATCCACGAAGGAAGCTCTCTAGGCCCGCTTCCTGCGAAATCTGCTTCCGCCTGAGGGAAAAGCCCTTGGAGAGGTCTTTGCTCAGGGGCAGTTGCTCCTGTGCCTGGGGAAGAGGGAAGGGCACCACACTCCCAAGGAAAGGCCAGACACACTCCACACGTCTTTGCTCCTCTGGAGGGCGGCATGGAGCCTCCAACTGGGAGGTCCCTTCTCAGCGGACACGCAGGGGCATTCTGGCTGTGATCCCGCAGCCACTGCCTGGAGGCCCACGGTGCCTGTTTCTCTCTGGGCGTTGCTTCCACAGTGCGGCCAAGCAACATCTTCACCATGGGCAAAACAGCGCTTCCCTTCCGCCTGACAGACGTCTCAGTGCTCTGCTCTAGACCTCTGAATTGGGGAGACAACCGAGCCCAGCCTCCTTTCCAAGGAGTCCTGCGCCTTCGATTGCACTGAAAGGCAATAGCACGGGGAAGCCTAGGAAGGGGCTGAGGCATGTCGGACACACTTCCTCAGCCTGCTCCTTTCCGGGAAGCAACGCTGGGAGCTAGGAAAGCCTTCTCAAGCTCGGAAAGTGCCAGAGAGATGCAGGCCGCGCACCCGGAAATCTCGGTGCTTGGAGCCAATCTCAGCGTCTCCCAGGGGCAAAGCGAACGCCTCTCTGCCAAATCCAGCTTTGCAGACGCAGGCCGCTAGGCTGCCTCTGCATTGGCGAAGGAAGCTCTCTCCTCCCGCTTCCTGCGAAATCTGCTTCTCAGCCTCAGCGAATCTCAGTGGGAACGGTCTTTCCTCTGGGGCCGTTGCTCCTGTGCCTGGGGCTGCCGCAAGGGCACCACCCTCACAGGGAAAGGCCAAACACACCCCACATGTCTTTGCTCCTCTGGAGAGCTGCAGGCAACCTCAAGCTCTCAGGAAGCTTCTCGGCTGAGACGCAGAAGCACTCTGGCTGGGATCTCGCATCCCCTGCCTGGAGGCCCATGGTGCCTGTTTCTCCCTGGGCGTTGCTTCCCCAGAGCGGCCAGGCAACATCTGCCCCATCTACCCTTCTGCCCTTCCCTTCCAGCTGACAGAGTTCTCCCTGCTCTACTCTAGCCCTAGGAAGTTTGGAGACAACCGGGCTCCTCCTCCTGTGCAAGGAGTCCCGGGGCCGAGTTGGAGTGGAAAGGCAAAACCACAGGCAAGCCCAGGAAAGTGCTGAGTCATGTCTGACACACTCCCTCAGCCTGCTCCTTCATGGGTAGCGAGGCTGCGAGCTAGGAAAGTCTTTGGAAGCCCAGCAAGTGGCAGCGAGATGCAGGCCCCAACCCAGCAATCCCGGTACTTGGAGCAGGTCTCACAGCCTCCCAGTGCCAAAGCGAGCTCCTCTCTGCCAAATGCAGCTTTGCACACGCAGGCCGCTCTGCTGCCTCTGCATCCACGAAGGAAGCTCTCTAGGCCTGCACCCTGCGAAATCTGCTTCCGCCTGAGGGAAAAGCCCTTGGAGAGGTCTTTGCTCAGGGGCAGTTGCTCCTGTGCCTGGGGAAGAGGGAAGGGCACCACACTCCCAAGGAAAGGCCAGACACACTCCACACGTCTTTGCTCCTCTGGAGGGCGGCATGGAGCCTCCAACTGGGAGGTCGCTTCTCAGCGGAGACGCAGGGGCATTCTGGCTGTGATCCCGCAGCCCCTGCCTGGAGGCCCACGGTGCCTGTTTCTCTCTGGGCGTTGCTTCCACAGTGCGGCCAAGCAACATCTTCACCATGGGCACAACAGCGCTTCCCTTCCGCCTGACAGACGTCTCAGTGCTCTGCTCTAGACCTCTGAAGTGGGGAGACAACCGAGCCCAGCCTCCTTTCCAAGGAGTCCTGCGCCTTCGATTGCACTGAAAGGCAATAGCACGGGGAAGCCTAGGAAGGGGCTGAGTCATGTCGGACACACTTCCTCAGCCTGCTCCTTTCCGGGAAGCAACGCTGGGAGCTAGGAACGCCTTCTCAAGCTCGGAAAGTGCCAGAGAGATGCAGGTCGTGCACCCGGAAATCTCGGTGCTTGGAGCCAATCTCAGCGTCTCCCAGGGGAAAAGCGAACGCCTCTCTGCCAAATCCAGTTTTGCAGACGCAGGCCGCTAGGCTGCCTCTGCATTGGCGAAGGAAGCTCTCTCCTCCCGCTTCCTGCGAAATCTGCTTCTCAGCCTGAGCGAATCTCAGTGGGAACGGTCTTTCCTCTGGGGCCGTTGCTCCTGTGCCTGGGGCTGCCGCAAGGGCACCACCCTCACAGGGAAAGGCCAAACACACCCCACATGTCTTTGCTCCTCTGGAGAGCTGCAGGCAACCTCAAGCTCTCAGGAAGCTTCTCGGCTGAGACGCAGAAGCACTCTGGCTGGGATCTCGCATCCCCTGCCTGGAAGCCCATGGTGCCTGTTTCTCCCTGGGCGTTGCTTCACCAGAGCGGCCAGGCAACATCTGCCCCATCTACCCTTCTGCTCTTCCCTTCCAGCTGACAGAGTTCTCCCTGCTCTACTCTACCCTAGGAAGTTTGGAGACAACCGGGCTCCTCCTCCTGTGCAAGGAGTCCCGGAGCCCAGTTGGAGTGGAAAGGCAAAACAACAGGCAAGCCCAGGAAAGTGCTGAGTCATGTCTGACACACTCCCTCACCCTGCTCCTTCATGGCTAGCGAGGCTGTGAGCTAGGAAAGTCTTTGGAAGCCCAGCAAGTGGCAGCGAGATGCAGGCCACAACCCAGCAATCCCGGTGCTTGGAGCAGGTCTCACAGCCTCCCAGTGCCAAAGCGAGCTCCTCTCTGCCAAATGCAGCTTTGCACACGCAGGCCGCTCTGCTGCCTCTGCATCCACGAAGGAAGCTCTCTAGGCCCGCTTCCTGCGAAATCTGCTTCAGCCTGAGGGAAAAGCCCTTGGAGAGGTCTTTGCTCAGGGGCAGTTGCTCCTGTGCCTGGGGAAGAGGGAAGGGCACCACACTCCCAAGGAAAGGCCAGACACACTCCACACGTCTTTGCTCCTCTGGAGGGCGGCATGGAGCCTCCAACTGGGAGGTCGCTTCTCAGCGGAGACGCAGGGGCATTCTGGCTGTGATCCCGCAGCCCCTGCCTGGAGGCCCACGGTGCCTGTTTCTCTCTGGGCGTTGCTTCACCAGAGAGAACAGGCAACATCTGCCCCATTAACCCTTCTGCTCTTCCGTTCCAGCTGACAGTGTTCTCCCTGCTCTACTCTAGCCCTAGGAAGTTTGGAGACAACCGGGCTCCTCCTCCTGTGCAAGGAGTCCCGGGGCCCAGATGGAGTGGAAAGGCAAAACCACAGGCAAGCCCAGGAAAGTGCTGAGTCATGTCTGACACACTCCCTCAGCCTGCTCCTTCATGGCTAGCGAGGCTGTGAGCTAGGAAAGTCTTTGGAAGCCCAGCAAGTGGCAACGAGATGCAGGCCCCAACCCAGCAATCCCGGTGCTTGGAGCAGGTCTCAGAGCCTCCCAGTGCCAAAGCGAGCTCCTCTCTGCCAAATGCAGCTTTGCACACGCAGGCCGCTCTGCTGCCTCTGCATCCACGAAGGAAGCTCTCTAGGCCCGCACCCTGCGAAATCTCCTTCCGCCTGAGGGAAAAGCCCTTGGAGAGGTCTTTGCTCATTGGCAGTTGCTCCTGTGCCTGGGGAAGAGGGAAGGGCACCACACTCCCAAGGAAAGGCCAGACACACTCCACACGTCTTTGCTCCTCTGGAGGGCGGCATGGAGCCTCCAACTGGGAGGACGCTTCTCAGCGGAGACGCAGGGGCATTCTGGCTGTGATCCCGCAGCCCCTGCCTGGAGGCCCACGGTGCCTGTTTCTCTCTGGGCGTTGCTTCCACAGTGCGGCCAAGCAACATCTTCACCATGGGCACAACAGCGCTTCCCTTCCGCCTGACAGACGTCTCAGTGCTCTGCTCTAGACCTCTGAAGTGGGGAGACAACCGAGCCCAGCCTCCTTTCCAAGGAGTCCTGCGCCTTCGATTGCACTGAAAGGCAATAGCAGGGGGAAGCCTAGGAAGGGGCTGAGTCATGTCGGACACACTTCCTCAGCCTGCTCCTTTCCGGGAAGCAACGCTGGGAGCTAGGAAAGCCTTCTCAAGCTCGGAAAGTGCCAGAGAGATGCAGGCCACGCACCCGGAAATCTCGGTGCTTGGAGCCAATCTCAGCGTCTCCCAGGGGCAAAGCGAACGCCTCTCTGCCAAATCCAGCTTTGCAGACGCAGGCCGCTAGGCTGCCTCTGCATTGGCGAAGGAAGCTCTCTCCTCCCGCTTCCTGCGAAATCTGCTTCTCAGCCTCAGCGAATCTCAGTGGGAACGGTCTTTCCTCTGGGGCCGTTGCTCCTGTGCCTGGGGCTGCCGCAAGGGCACCACCCTCACAGGGAAAGGCCAAACACACCCCACATGTCTTTGCTCCTCTGGAGAGCTGCAGGCAACCTCAAGCTCTCAGGAAGCTTCTCGGCTGAGACGCAGAAGCACTCTGGCTGGGATCTCGCATCCCCTGCCTGGAGGCCCATGGTGCCTGTTTCTCCCTGGGCGTTGCTTCCCCAGAGCGGCCAGGCAACATCTGCCCCATCTACCCTTCTGCTCTTCCCTTCCAGCTGACAGAGTTCTCCCTGCTCTACTCTAGCCCTAGGAAGTTTGGAGACAACCGGGCTCCTCCTCCTGTGCAAGGAGTCCCAGGGCCCAGTTGGAGTGGAAAGGCAAAACCACAGGCAAGCCCAGGAAAGTGCTGAGTCATGTCTGACACACTCCCTCAGCCTGCTCCTTCATGGCTAGCGAGGCTGTGAGCTAGGAAAGTCTTTGGAAGCTCAGCAAGTGGCAGCGAGATGCAGGCCCCAACCCAGCAATCCCGGTGCTTGGAGCAGGTCTCACAGCCTCCCAGTGCCAAAGCGAGCTCCTCTCTGCCAAATGCAGCTTTGCACACGCAGGCCGCTCTGCTGCCTCTGCATCCACGAAGGAAGCTCTCTAGGCCCGCTTCCTGCGAAATCTGCTTCAGCCTGAGGGAAAAGCCCTTGGAGAGGTCTTGGCTCAGGGGCAGTTGCTCCTGTGCCTGGGGAAGAGGGAAGGGCACCACACTCCCAAGGAAAGGCCAGACACACTCCACACGTCTTTGCTCCTCTGGAGGGCGGCATGGAGCCTCCAACTGGGAGGTCGCTTCTCAGCGGAGACGCAGGGGCATTCTGGCTGTGATCCCGCAGCCCCTGCCTGGAGGCCCACGGTGCCTGTTTCTCTCTGGGCGTTGCTTCCACAGTGCGGCCAAGCAACATCTTCACCATGGGCACAACAGCGCTTCCCTTCCGCCTGACAGACGTCTCAGTGCTCTGCTCTAGACCTCTGAAGTGGGGAGACAACCGAGCCCAGCCTCCTTTCCAAGGTGTCCTGAGCCTTCCATTGCACTGAAAGGCAATAGCACGGGGAAGCCTAGGAAGGGGCTGAGTCATGTCGGACACACTTCCTCAGCCTGCTCCTTTCAGGGAAGCAACGCTGGGAGCTAGGAAAGCCTTCTCAAGCTCGGAGAGTGCAAGAGAGATGCAGGCCGCGCACCCGGAAATCTCTGTGCTTGGAGCCAATCTCAGCGTCTCCCAGGGGCAAAGCGAACGCCTCTCTGCCAAATCCAGCTTTGCAGACGCAGGCCGCTAGGCTGCCTCTGCATTGGCGAAGGAAGCTCTCTCCTCCCGCTTCCTGCGAAATCTGCTTCTCAGCCTCAGCGAATCTCAGTGGGAACGGTCTTTCCTCTGGGGCCGTTGCTCCTGTGCCTGGGGCTGCCGCAAGGGCACCACCCTCACAGGGAAAGGCCAAACACACCCCACATGTCTTTGCTCCTCTGGAGAGCTGCAGGCAACCTCAAACTCTCAGGAAGCTTCTCGGCTGAGACGCAGAAGCACTCTGGCTGGGGTCTCGCATCCCCTGCCTGGAGGCCCATGGTGCCTGTTTCTCCCTGGGCGTTGCTTCACCAGAGCGGCCAGGCAACATCTGCCCCATCTACCCTTCTGCTCTTCCCTTCCAGCTGACAGAGTTCTCCCTGCTCTACTCTAGCCCTAGGAAGTGTGGAGACAACCGGGCTCCTCCTCCTGTGCAAGGAGTCCCGGGGCCCAGTTGGAGTGGAAAGGCAAAACCACAGGCAAGCCCAGGAAAGTGCTGAGTCATGTCTGACACACTCCCTCAGCCTGCTCCTTCATGGCTAGCGAGGCTGTGAGCTAGGAAAGTCTTCGGAAGCTCAGCAAGTGGCAGCGAGATGCAGGCCCCAACCCAGCAATCCCGGTGCTTGGAGCAGGTCTCAGAGCCTCCCAGTGCCAAAGCGAGCTCCTCTCTGCCAAATGCAGCTTTGCACACGCAGGCCGCTCTGCTGCCTCTGCATCCACGAAGGAAGCTCTCTAGGCCCGCTTCCTGCGAAATCTGCTTCAGCCTGAGGGAAAAGCCCTTGGAGAGGTCTTTGCTCAAGGGCAGTTGCTCCTGTGCCTGGGGAAGAGGGAAGGGCACCACACTCCCAAGGAAAGGCCAGACACACTCCACACGTCTTTGCTCCTCTGGAGGGCGGCATGGAGCCTCCAACTGGGAGGTCGCTTCTCAGCGGAGACGCAGGGGCATTCTGGCTGTGATCCCGCAGCCCCTGCCTGGAGGCCCACGGGGCCTGTTTCTCTCTGGGCGTTGCTTCCACAGTGCGGCCAAGCAACATCTTCACCATGGGCACAACAGCGCTTCCCTTCCGCCTGACAGACGTCTCAGTGCTCTGCTCTAGACCTCTGAAGTGGGGAGACAACCGAGCCCAGCCTCCTTTCCAAGGCGTCCTGCGCCTTCCATTGCACTGAAAGGCAATAGCACGGGGAAGCCTAGGAAGGGGCTGAGTCATGTCGGACACACTTCCTCAGCCTGCTCCTTTCAGGGAAGCAACGCTGGGAGCTAGGAAAGCCTTCTCAAGCTCGGAGAGTGCAAGAGAGATGCAGGCCGCGCACCCGGAAATCTCGGTGCTTGGAGCCAATCTCAGCGTCTCCCAGGGGCAAAGCGAACGCCTCTCTGCCAAATCCAGCTTTGCAGACGCAGGCCGCTAGGCTGCCTCTGCATTGGCGAAGGAAGCTCTCTCCTCCCGCTTCCTGCGAAATCTGCTTCTCAGCCTGAGCGAATCTCAGTGGGAACGGTCTTTCCTCTGGGGCCATTGCTCCTGTGCCTGGGGCTGCCGCAAGGGCACCACCCTCACAGGGAAAGGCCAAACACACCCCACATGTCTTTGCTCCTCTGGAGAGCTGCAGGCAACCTTAAACTCTCAGGAAGCTTCTCGGCTGAGACGCAGAAGCACTCTGGCTGGGGTCTCGCATCCCCTGCCTGGAGACCTATGGTGCCTGTTTCTCCCTGGGCCATTGCTTCACCAGAGCGGCCAGGCAACATCTGCCCCATCTACCCTTCTGCTCTTCCCTTCCAGCTGACAGAGTTCTCCCTGCTCTACTCTAGCCCTAGGAGGTTTGGAGACAACCGGGCTCCTCCTCCTGTGCAAGGAGTCCCGGGGCCCAGTTGGAGTGGAAAGGCAAAACCACAGGCAAGCCCAGGAAAGTGCTGAGTCATGTCTGACACACTCCCTCAGCCTGCTCCTTCATGGCTAGCGAGGCTGTGAGCTAGGAAAGTCTTTGGAAGCTCAGCAAGTGGCAGCGAGATGCAGGCCCCAACCCAGCAATCCCGGTGCTTGGAGCAGGTCTCACAGCCTCCCAGTGCCAAAGCGAGCTCCTCTCTGCCAAATGCAGCTTTGCACACGCAGGCCGCTCTGCTGCCTCTGCATTCACGAAGGAAGCTCTCTAGGCCCGCACCCTGCGAAATCTGCTTCCGCCTGAGGGAAAAGCCCTTGGAGAGGTCTTTGCTCATTGGCAGTTGCTCCTGTGCCTGGGGAAGAGGGAAGGGCACCACACTCCCAAGGAAAGGCCAGACACACTCCACACGTCTTTGCTCCTCTGGAGGGCGGCATGGAGCCTCCAACTGGGAGGACGCTTCTCAGCGGAGACGCAGGGGCATTCTGGCTGTGATCCCGCAGCCCCTGCCTGGAGGCCCACGGTGCCTGTTTCTCTCTGGGTGTTGCTTCCACAGTGCGGCCAAGCAACATCTTCACCATGGGCACAACAGCGCTTCCCTTCCGCCTGACAGACGTCTCAGTGCTCTGCTCTAGACCTCTGAAGTGGGGAGACAACCGAGCCCAGCCTCCTTTCCAAGGAGTCCTGCGCCTTCGATTGCACTGAAAGGCAATAGCACGGGGAAGCCTAGGAAGGGGCTGAGTCATGTCGGACACACTTCCTCAGCCTGCTCCTTTCC
This sequence comes from Moschus berezovskii, assembly GCF_049115385.1. Taxonomy (NCBI): domain Eukaryota; kingdom Metazoa; phylum Chordata; class Mammalia; order Artiodactyla; family Moschidae; genus Moschus; species Moschus berezovskii. The sequence goes on from NC_142467.1 coordinate 116,141,814, forward strand.
GGGAAGCAACGCTGGGAGCTAGGAAAGCCTTCTCAAGCTCGGAAAGTGCCAGAGAGATGCAGGCCGCGCACCCGGAAATCTCGGTGCTTGGAGCCAATCTCAGCGTCTCCCAGGGGCAAAGCGAACGCCTCTCTGCCAAATCCAGCTTTGCAGACGCAGGCCGCTAGGCTGCCTCTGCATTGGCGAAGGAAGCTCTCTCCTCCCGCTTCCTGCGAAATCTGCTTCTCAGCCTCAGCGAATCTCAGTGGGAACGGTCTTTCCTCTGGGGCCGTTGCTCCTGTGCCTGGGGCTGCCGCAAGGGCACCACCCTCACAGGGAAAGGCCAAACACACCCCACATGTCTTTGCTCCTCTGGAGAGCTGCAGGCAACCTCAAGCTCTCAGGAAGCTTCTCGGCTGAGACGCAGAATCACTCTGGCTGGGATCTCGCATCCCCTGACTGGAGGCCCATGGTGCCTGTTTCTCCCTGGGCGTTGCTTCCCCAGAGCGGCCAGGCAACATCTGCCCCATCTACCCTTCTGCTCTTCCCTTCCAGCTGACAGAGTTCTCCCTGCTCTACTCTAGCCCTAGGAAGTTTGGAGACAACCGGGCTCCTCCTCCTGTGCAAGGAGTCCCGGAGCCCAGTTGGAGTGGAAAGGCAAAACCACAGGCAAGCCCAGGAAAGTGCTGAGTCATGTCTGACACACTCCCTCACCCTGCTCCTTCATGGCTAGCGAGGCTGTGAGCTAGGAAAGTCTTTGGAAGCCCAGCAAGTGGCAGCGAGATGCAGCCCCCAACCCAGCAATCCCGGTGCTTGGAGCAGGTCTCACAGCCTCCCAGTGCCAAAGCGAGCTCCTCTCTGCCAAATGCAGCTTTGCACACGCAGGCCGCTCTGCTGCCTCTGCATCCACGAAGGAAGCTCTCTAGCCCCGCTTCCTGCGAAATCTGCTTCCGCCTGAGGGAAAATCCCTTGTTGAGGTCTTTGCTCAGGGGCAGTTGCTCCTGTGCCTGGGGAAGAGGGAAGGGCACCACACTCCCAAGGAAAGGCCAGACACACTCCACATGTCTTTGCTCCTCTGGAGGGCGGCATGGAGCCTCCAACTGGGAGGTCCCTTCTCAGCGGAGAGGCAGGGGCATTCTGGCTGTGATCCCGCAGCCCCTGCCTGGAGGCCCACGGTGCCTGTTTCTCTCTGGGCGTTGCTTCCACAGTGCGGCCAAGCAACATCTTCACCATGGGCAAAACAGCGCTTCCCTTCCGCCTGAGAGACGTCTCAGTGCTCTGCTCTAGACCTCTGAAGTGGGGAGACAACCGAGCCCAGCCTCCTTTCCAAGGAGTCCTGCGCCTTCGATTGCACTGAAAGGCAATAGCACGGGGAAGCCTAGGAAGGGGCTGAGTCATGTCGGACACACTTCCTCAGCCTGCTCCTTTCAGGGAAGCAACGCTGGGAGCTAGGAAAGCCTTCTCAAGCTCGGAGAGTGCCAGAGAGATGCAGGCCGCGCACCCGGAAATCTCTGTGCTTGGAGCCAATCTCAGCGTCTCCCAGGGGCAAAGCGAACGCCTCTCTGCCAAATCCAGCTTTGCAGACGCAGGCCGCTAGGCTGCCTCTGCATTGGCGAAGGAAGCTCTCTCCTCCCGCTTCCTGCGAAATCTGCTTCTCAGCCTGAGCGAATCTCAGTGGGAACGGTCTTTCCTCTGGGGCCGTTGCTCCTGTGCCTGGGGCTGCCGCAAGGGCACCACCCTCACAGGGAAAGGCCAAACACACCCCACATGTCTTTGCTCCTCTGGAGAGCTGCAGGCAACCTCAAACTCTCAGGAAGCTTCTCGGCTGAGACGCAGAAGCACTCTGGCTGGGGTCTCGCATCCCCTGCCTGGAGGCCCATGGTGCCTGTTTCTCCCTGGGCGTTGCTTCACCAGAGCGGCCAGGCAACATCTGCCCCATCTACCCTTCTGCTCTTCCCTTCCAGCTGACAGAGTTCTCCCTGCTCTACTCTAGCCCTAGGAAGTGTGGAGACAACCGGGCTCCTCCTCCTGTGCAAGGAGTCCCGGGGCCCAGTTGGAGTGGAAAGGCAAAACCACAGGCAAGCCCAGGAAAGTGCTGAGTCATGTCTGACACACTCCCTCAGCCTGCTCCTTCATGGCTAGCGAGGCTGTGAGCTAGGAAAGTCTTTGGAAGCCCAGCAAGTGGCAGCGAGATGCAGGCCCCAACCCAGCAATCCCGGTGCTTGGAGCAGGTCTCAGAGCCTCCCAGTGCCAAAGCGAGCTCCTCTCTGCCAAATGCAGCTTTGCACACGCAGGCCGCTCTGCTGCCTCTGCATCCACGAAGGAAGCTCTCTAGGCCCGCTTCCTGCGAAATCTGCTTCAGCCTGAGGGAAAAGCCCTTGGAGAGGTCTTTGCTCAAGGGCAGTTGCTCCTGTGCCTGGGGAAGAGGGAAGGGCACCACACTCCCAAGGAAAGGCCAGACACACTCCACACGTCTTTGCTCCTCTGGAGGGCGGCATGGAGCCTCCAACTGGGAGGTCGCTTCTCAGCGGAGACGCAGGGGCATTCTGGCTGTGATCCCGCAGCCCCTGCCTGGAGGCCCACGGTGCCTGTTTCTCTCTGGGCGTTGCTTCCACAGTGCGGCCAAGCAACATCTTCACCATGGGCACAACAGCGCTTCCCTTCCGCCTGACAGACGTCTCAGTGCTCTGCTCTAGACCTCTGAAGTGGGGAGACAACCGAGCCCAGCCTCCTTTCCAAGGCGTCCTGCGCCTTCGATTGCACTGAAAGGCAATAGCACGGGGAAGCCTAGGAAGGGGCTGAGTCATGTCGGACACACTTCCTCAGCCTGCTCCTTTCAGGGAAGCAACGCTGGGAGCTAGGAAAGCCTTCTCAAGCTCGGAGAGTGCAAGAGAGATGCAGGCCGCGCACCCGGAAATCTCGGTGCTTGGAGCCAATCTCAGCGTCTCCCAGGGGCAAAGCGAACGCCTCTCTGCCAAATCCAGCTTTGCAGACGCAGGCCGCTAGGCTGCCTCTGCATTGGCGAAGGAAGCTCTCTCCTCCCGCTTCCTGCGAAATCTGCTTCTCAGCCTGAGCGAATCTCAGTGGGAACGGTCTTTCCTCTGGGGCCGTTGCTCCTGTGCCTGGGGCTGCCGCAAGGGCACCACCCTCACAGGGAAAGGCCAAACACACCCCACATGTCTTTGCTCCTCTGGAGAGCTGCAGGCAACCTCAAACTCTCAGGAAGCTTCTCGGCTGAGACGCAGAAGCACTCTGGCTGGGGTCTCGCATCCCCTGCCTGGAGGCCCATGGTGCCTGTTTCTCCCTGGGCCGTTGCTTCACCAGAGCGGCCAGGCAACATCTGCCCCATCTACCCTTCTGCTCTTCCCTTCCAGCTGACAGAGTTCTCCCTGCTCTACTCTAGCCCTAGGAAGTTTGGAGACAACCGGGCTCCTCCTCCTGTGCAAGGAGTCCCGGGGCCCAGTTGGAGTGGAAAGGCAAAACCACAGGCAAGCCCAGGAAAGTGCTGAGTCATGTCTGACACACTCCCTCAGCCTGCTCCTTCATGGCTAGCGAGGCTGTGAGCTAGGAAAGTCTTTGGAAGCTCAGCAAGTGGCAGCGAGATGCAGGCCCCAACCCAGCAATCCCGGTGCTTGGAGCAGGTCTCACAGCCTCCCAGTGCCAAAGCGAGCTCCTCTCTGCCAAATGCAGCTTTGCACACGCAGGCCGCTCTGCTGCCTCTGCATCCACGAAGGAAGCTCTCCAGGCCCGCTTCCTGCGAAATCTGCTTCAGCCTGAGGGAAAAGCCCTTGGAGAGGTCTTTGCTCAGGGGCAGTTGCTCCTGTGCCTGGGGAAGAGGGAAGGGCACCACACTCCCAAGGAAAGGCCAGACACACTCCACACGTCTTTGCTCCTCTGGAGGGCGGCATGGAGCCTCCAACTGGGAGGTCGCTTCTCAGCGGAGACGCAGGGGCATTCTGGCTGTGATCCCACAGCCCCTGCCTGGAGGACCACGGTGCCTGTTTCTCTCTGGGCGTTGCTTCCACAGTGCGGCCAAGCAACATCTTCACCATGGGCACAACAGCGCTTCCCTTCCGCCTGACAGACGTCTCAGTGCTCTGCTCTAGACCTCTGAAGTGGGGAGACAACCGAGCCCAGCCTCCTTTCCAAGGAGTCCTGCGCCTTCCATTGCACTGAAAGGCAATAGCACGGGGAAGCCTAGGAAGGGGCTGAGTCATGTCGGACACACTTCCTCAGCCTGCTCCTTTCAGGGAAGCAACGCTGGGAGCTAGGAAAGCCTTCTCAAGCTCGGAGAGTGCAAGAGAGATGCAGGCCGCGCACCCGGAAATCTCTGTGCTTGGAGCCAATCTCAGCGTCTCCCAGGGGCAAAGCGAACGCCTCTCTGCCAAATCCAGCTTTGCAGACGCAGGCCGCTAGGCTGCCTCTGCATTGGCGAAGGAAGCTCTCTCCTCCCGCTTCCTGCGAAATCTGCTTCTCAGCCTGAGCGAATCTCAGTGGGAACGGTCTTTCCTCTGGGGCCGTTGCTCCTGTGCCTGGGGCTGCCGCAAGGGCACCACCCTCACAGGGAAAGGCCAAACACACCCCACATGTCTTTGCTCCTCTGGAGAGCTGCAGGCAACCTCAAGCTCTCAGGAAGCTTCTCGGCTGAGACGCAGAAGCACTCTGGCTGGGGTCTCGCATCCCCTGCCTGGAGGCCCATGGTGCATGTTTCTCCCTGGGCGTTGCTTCACCAGAGCGGCCAGGCAACATCTGCCCCATCTACCCTTCTGCTCTTCCCTTCCAGCTGACAGAGTTCTCCCTGCTCTACTCTAGCCCTAGGAAGTTTGGAGACAACCGGGCTCCTCCTCCTGTGCAAGGAGTCCCGGGGCCCAGTTGGAGTGGAAAGGCAAAACCACAGGCAAGCTCAGGAAAATGCTGAGTCATGTCTGACACACTCCCTCAGCCTGCTCCTTCATGGCTAGCGAGGCTGTGACCTAGGAAAGTCTTTGGAAGCTCAGCAAGTGGCAGCGAGATGCAGGCCCCAACCCAGCAATCCCGGTGCTTGGAGCAGGTCTCACAGCCTCCCAGTGCCAAAGCGAGCTCCTCTCTGCCAAATGCAGCTTTGCACACGCAGGCCGCTCTGCTGCCTCTGCATCCACGAAGGAAGCTCTCTACGCCCGCTTCCTGCGAAATCTGCTTCAGCCTGAGGGAAAAGCCCTTGGAGAGGTCTTTGCTCAGGGGCAGTTGCTCCTGTGCCTGGGGAAGAGGGAAGGGCACCACACTCCCAAGGAAAGGCCAGACACACTCCACACGTCTTTGCTCCTCTGGAGGGCGGCATGGAGCCTCCAACTGGGAGGTCGCTTCTCAGCTGAGACGCAGGGGCATTCTGGCTGTGATCCCAGAGCCCCTGCCTGGAGGCCCAAGGTGCCTGTTTCTCTCTGGGCGTTGCTTCCACAGTGCGGCCAAGCAACATCTTCACCATGGGCACAACAGCGCTTCCCTTCCGCCTGACAGACGTCTCAGTGCTCTGCTCTAGACCTCTGAAGTGGGGAGACAACCGAGCCCAGCCTCCTTTCCAAGGAGTCCTGCGCCTTCCATTGCACTGAAAGGCAATAGCACGGGGAAGCCTAGGAAGGGGCTGAGTCATGTCGGACACACTTCCTCAGCCTGCTCCTTTCAGGGAAGCAACGCTGGGAGCTAGGAAAGATTTCTCAAGCTCGGAGAGTGCAAGAGAGATGCAGGCCACGCACCCGGAAATCTCTGTGCTTGGAGCCAATCTCAGCGTCTCCCAGGGGCAAAGCGAACGCCTCTCTGCCAAATCCAGCATTGCAGACGCAGGCCGCTAGGCTGCCTCTGCATTGGCGAAGGAAGCTCTCTCCTCCCGCTTCCTGCGAAATCTGCTTCTCAGCCTGAGCGAATCTCAGTGGGAACGGTCTTTCCTCTGGGGCCGTTGCTCCTGTGCCTGGGGCTGCCGCAAGGGCACCACCCTCACAGGGAAAGGCCAAACACACCCCACATGTCTTTGCTCCTCTGGAGAGCTGCAGGCAACCTCAAACTCTCAGGAAGCTTCTCGGCTGAGACGCAGAAGCACTCTGGCTGGGGTCTCGCATCCCCTGCCTGAAGGCCCATGGTGCCTGTTTCTCCCTGGGCGTTGCTTCACCAGAGCGGCCAGGCAACATCTGCCCCATCTACCCTTCTGCTCTTCCCTTCCAGCTGACAGAGTTCTCCCTGCTCTACTCTAGCCCTAGGAAGTGTGGAGACAACCGGGCTCCTCCTCCTGTGCAAGGAGTCCCAGGGCCCAGTTGGAGTGGAAAGGCAAAACCACAGGCAAGCCCAGGAAAGTGCTGAGTCATGTCTGACACACTCCCTCAGCCTGCTCCTTCACGGCTAGCGAGGCTGTGAACTAGGAAAGTCTTTGGAAGCTCAGCAAGTGGCAGCGAGATGCAGGCCCCAACCCAGCAATCCCGGTGCTTGGAGCAGGTCTCACAGCCTCCCAGTGCCAAAGCGAGCTCCTCTCTGCCAAATGCAGCTTTGCACACGCAGGCCGCTCTGCTGCCTCTGCATCCACGAAGGAAGCTCTCTAGGCCCGCTTCCTGCGAAATCTGCTTCAGCCTGAGGGAAAAGCCCTTGGAGAGGTCTTTGCTCAGGGGCAGTTGCTCCTGTGCCTGGGGAAGAGGGAAGGGCACCACACTCCCAAGGAAAGGCCAGACACACTCCACACGTCTTTGCTCCTCTGGAGGGCGGCATGGAGCCTCCAACTGGGAGGTTGCTTCTCAGCGGAGACGCAGGGGCATTCTGGCTGTGATCCCGCAGCCCCTGCCTGGAGGCCCACGGTTCCTGTTTCTCTCTGGGCGTTGCTTCCACAGTGCGGCCAAGCAACATCTTCACCATGGGCACAACAGCGCTTCCCTTCCGCCTGACAGACGTCTCAGTGCTCTGCTCTAGACCTCTGAAGTGGGGAGACAACCGAGCCCAGCCTCCTTTCCAAGGCGTCCTGCGCCTTCCATTGCATTGAAAGGCAATAGCACGGGGAAGCCTAGGAAGGGGCTGAGTCATGTCGGACACACTTCCTCAGCCTGCTCCTTTCAGGGAAGCAACGCTGGGAGCTAGGAAAGCCTTCTCAAGCTCGGAGAGTGCCAGAGAGATGCAGGCCGCGCACCCGGAAATCTCGGTGCTTGGAGCCAATCTCAGCGTCTCCCAGGGGCAAAGCGAACGCCTCTCTGCCAAATCCAGCTTTGCAGACGCAGGCCGCTAGGCTGCCTCTGCATTGGCGAAGGAAGCTCTCTCCTCCCGCTTCCTGCGAAATCTGCTTCTCAGCCTGAGCGAATCTCAGTGGGAACGGTCTTTCCTCTGGGGCCGTTGCTCCTGTGCCTGGGGCTGCCGCAAGGGCACCACCCTCACAGGGAAAGGCCAAACACACCCCACATGTCTTTGCTCCTCTGGAGAGCTGCAGGCAACCTCAAACTCTCAGGAAGCTTCTCGGCTGAGATGCAGAAGCACTCTGGCTGGGGTCTCGCATCCCCTGCCTGGAGGCCCATGGTGCCTGTTTCTCCCTGGGCCGTTGCTTCACCAGAGCGGCCAGGCAACATCTGCCCCATCTACCCTTCTGCTCTTCCCTTCCAGCTGACAGAGTTCTCCCTGCTCTACTCTAGCCCTAGGAAGTTTGGAGACAACCGGGCTCCTCCTCCTGTGCAAGGAGTCCCGGGGCCCAGTTGGAGTGGAAAGGCAAAACCACAGGCAAGCCCAGGAAAGTGCTGAGTCATGTCTGACACACTCCCTCAGCCTGCTCCTTCATGGCTAGCGAGGCTGTGAGCTAGGAAAGTCTTTGGAAGCTCAGCAAGTGGCAGCGAGATGCAGGCCCCAACCCAGCAATCCCGGTGCTTGGAGCAGGTCTCACAGCCTCCCAGTGCCAAAGCGAGCTCCTCTCTGCCAAATGCAGCTTTGCACACGCAGGCCGCTCTGCTGCCTCTGCATCCACGAAGGAAGCTCTCTAGGCCCGCTTCCTGCGAAATCTGCTTCCGCCTGAGGGAAAAGCCCTTGGAGAGGTCTTTGCTCAGGGGCAGTTGCTCCTGTGCCTGGGGAAGAGGGAAGGGCACCACACTCCCAAGGAAAGGCCAGACACACTCCACACGTCTTTGCTCCTCTGGAGGGCGGCATGGAGCCTCCAACTGGGAGGTCGCTTCTCAGCGGAGACCCAGGTGCATTCTGGCTGTGATCCCGCAGCCCCTGCCTGGAGGCCCACGGTGCCTGTTTCTCTCTGGGCGTTGCTTCCACAGTGAGGCCAAGCAACATCTTCACCATGGGCACAACAGCGCTTCCCTTCCGCCTGACAGACGTCTCAGTGCTCTGCTCTAGACCTCTGAAGTGGGGAGACAACCGAGCCCAGCCTCCTTTCCAAGGCGTCCTGCGCCTTCCATTGCACTGAAAGGCAATAGCACGGGGAAGCCTAGGAAGGGGCTGAGTCATGTCGGACACACTTCCTCAGCCTGCTCCTTTCAGGGAAGCAACGCTGGGAGTTAGGAAAGCCTTCTCAAGCTCGGAGAGTGCAAGAGAGATGCAGGCCACGCACCCGGAAATCTCGGTGCTTGGAGCCAATCTCAGCGTCTCCCAGGGGCAAAGCGAACGCCTCTCTGCCAAATCCAGCTTTGCAGACGCAGGCCGCTAGGCTGCCTCTGCATTGGCGAAGGAAGCTCTCTCCTCCCGCTTCCTGCGAAATCTGCTTCTCAGCCTGAGCGAATCTCAGTGGGAACGGTCTTTCCTCTGGGGCCGTTGCTCATGTGCCTGGGGCTGCCGCAAGGGCACCACCCTCACAGGGAAAGGCCAAACACACCCCACATGTCTTTGCTCCTCTGGAGAGCTGCAGGCAACCTCAAACTCTCAGGAAGCTTCTCGGCTGAGACGCAGAAGCACTCTGGCTGGGGTCTCGCATCCCCTGCCTGGAGGCCCATGGTGCCTGTTTCTCCATGGGCGTTGCTTCACCAGAGCGGCCAGGCAACATCTGCCCCATCTACCCTTCTGCTCTTCCCTTCCAGCTGACAGAGTTCTCCCTGCTCTACTCTAGCCCTAGGAAGTTTGGAGACAACCGGGCTCCTCCTCCTGTGCAAGGAGTCCCGGGGCCCAGTTGGAGTGGAAAGGCAAAACCACAGGCAAGCCCAGGAAAGTGCTGAGTCATGTCTGACACACTCCCTCAGCCTGCTCCTTCATGGCTAGCGAGGCGGTGAGCTAGGAAAGTCTTTGGAAGCCCAGCAAGTGGCAGCGAGATGCAGGCCCCAACCCAGCAATCCCGGTGCTTGGAGCAGGTCTCACAGCCTCCCAGTGCCAAAGCGAGCTCCTCTCTGCCAAATGCAGCTTTGCACACGCAGGCCGCTCTGCTGCCTCTGCATCCACGAAGGAAGCTCTCTAGGCCCGCTTCCTGCGAAATCTGCCTCAGCCTGAGGGAAAAGCCCTTGGAGAGGTCTTTGCTCAGGGGCAGTTGCTCCTGTGCCTGGGGAAGAGGGAAGGGCACCACACTCCCAAGGAAAGGCCAGACACACTCCACACGTCTTTGCTCCTCTGGAGGGTGGCATGGAGCCTCCAACTGGGAGGTCGCTTCTCAGCGGAGACGCAGGGGCATTCTGGCTCTGATCCCGCAGCCCCTGCCTGGAGGCCCACGGTGCCTGTTTCTCTCTGGGCGTTGCTTCCACAGTGCGGCCAAGCAACATCTTCACCATGGGCACAACAGCGCTTCCCTTCCGCCTGACAGACGTCTCAGTGCTCTGCTCTAGACCTCTGAAGTGGGGAGACAACCGAGCCCAGCCTCCTTTCCAAGGCGTCCTGCGCCTTCCATTGCACTGAAAGGCAATAGCACGGGGAAGCCTAGGAAGGGGCTGAGTCATGTCGGACACACTTCCTCAGCCTGCTCCTTTCAGGGAAGCAACGCTGGGAGCTAGGAAAGCCTTCTCAAGCTCGGAGAGTGCAAGAGAGATGCAGGCCGCGCACCCGGAAATCTCGGTGCTTGGAGCCAATCTCAGCGTCTCCCAGGGGCAAAGCGAACGCCTCTCTGACAAATCCAGCTTTGCAGACGCAGGCCGCTAGGCTGCCTCTGCATTGGCGAAGGAAGCTCTCTCCTCCCGCTTCCTGGGAAATCTGCTTCTCAGCCTGAGCGAATCTCAGTGGGAACGGTCTTTCCTCTGGGGCCGTTGCTCCTGTGCCTGGGGCTGCCGCAAGGGCACCACCCTCACAGGGAAAGGCCAAACACACCCCACATGTCTTTGCTCCTCTGGAGAGCTGCAGGCAACCTCAAACTCTCAGGAAGCTTCTCGGCTGAGACGCAGAAGCACTCTGGCTGTGGTCCCGCATCCCCTGCCTGGAGGCCCATGGTGCCTGTTTCTCCATGGGCGTTGCTTCACCAGAGCGGCCAGGCAACATCTGCCCCATCTACCCTTCTGCTCTTCCCTTCCAGCTGACAGAGTTCTCCCTGCTCTACTCTAGCCCTAGGAAGTGTGGAGACAACCGGGCTCCTCCTCCTGTGCAAGGAGTCCCGGGGCCCAGTTGGAGTGGAAAGGCAAAACCACAGGCAAGCCCAGGAAAGTGCTGAGTCATGTCTGGCACACTCCCTCAGCCTGCTCCTTCATGGCTAGCGAGGCTGTGAGCTAGGAAAGTCTTTGGAAGCTCAGCAAGTGGCAGCGAGATGCAGGCCCCAACCCAGCAATCCCGGTGCTTGGAGCAGGTCTCACAGCCTCCCAGTGCCAAAGCGAGCTCCTCTCTGCCAAATGCAGCTTTGCACACGCAGGCCGCTCTGCTGCCTCTGCATCCACGAAGGAAGCTCTCTACGCCCGCTTCCTGCGAAATCTGCTTCAACCTGAGGGAAAAGCCCTTCGAGAGGTCTTTGCTCAGGGGCAGTTGCTCCTGTGCCTGGGGAAGAGGGAAGGGCACCACACTCCCAAGGAAAGGCCAGACACACTCCACACGTCTTTGCTCCTCTGGAGGGCGGCATGGAGCCTCCAACTGGGAGGTCGCTTCTCAGCGGAGACGCAGGGGCATTCTGGCTGTGATCCCGCAGCCCCTGCCTGGAGGCCCAAGGTGCCTGTTTCTCTCTGGGCGTTGCTTCCACAGTGCGGCCAAGCAACATCTTCACCATGGGCACAACAGCGCTTCCCTTCCGCCTGACAGACGTCTCAGTGCTCTGCTCTAGACCTCTGAAGTGGGGAGACAACCGAGCCCAGCCTCCTTTCCAAGGCGTCCTGCGCCTTCCATTGCACTGAAAGGCAATAGCACGGGGAAGCCTAGGAAGGGGCTGAGTCATGTCGGACACACTTCCTCAGCCTGCTCCTTTCAGGGAAGCAACGCTGGGAGCTAGGAAAGCCTTCTCAAGCTCGGAGAGTGCAAGAGAGATGCAGGCCGCGCACCCGGAAATCTCGGTGCTTGGAGCCAATCTCAGCGTCTCCCAGGGGCAAAGCGAACGCCTCTCTGCCAAATCCAGCTTTGCAGACGCAGGCCGCTAGGCTGCCTCTGCATTGGCGAAGGAAGCTCTCTCCTCCCGCGTCCTGGGAAATCTGCTTCTCAGCCTGAACGAATCTCAGTGGGAACGGTCTTTCCTCTGGGGCCGTTGCTCCTGTGCCTGGGGCTGCCGCAAGGGCACCACCCTCACAGGGAAAGGCCAAACACACCCCACATGTCTTTGCTCCTCTGGAGAGCTGCAGGCAACCTCAAACTCTCAGGAAGCTTCTCGGCTGAGACGCAGAAGCACTCTGGCTGGGGTCTCGCATCCCCTGCCTGGAGGCCCATGGTGCCTGTTTCTCCATGGGCGTTGCTTCACCAGAGCGGCCAGGCAACATCTGCCCCATCTACCCTTCTGCTCTTCCCTTCCAGCTGACAGAGTTCTCCCTGCTCTACTCTAGCCCTAGGAAGTTTGGAGACAACCGGGCTCCTCCTCCTGTGCAAGGAGTCCCGGGGCCCAGTTGGAGTGGAAAGGCAAAACCACAGGCAAGCCCAGGAAAGTGCTGAGTCATGTCTGGCACACTCCCTCACCCTGCTCCTTCATGGCTAGCGAGGCTGTGAGCTAGGAAAGTCTTTGGAAGCCCAGCAAGTGGCAGCGAGATGCAGGCCACAACCCAGCAATCCCGGTGCTTGGAGCAGGTCTCACAGCCTCCCAGTGCCAAAGCGAGCTACTCTCTGCCAAATGCAGCTTTGCACACGCAGGCCGCTCTGCTGCCTCTGCATCCACGAAGGAAGCTCTCTAGCCCCGCTTCCTGCGAAATCTGCTTCCGCCTGAGGGAAAAGCCCTTGGAGAGGTCTTTGCTCAGGGGCAGTTGCTCCTGTGCCTGGGGAAGAGGGAAGGGCACCACACTCCCAAGGAAAGGCCAGACACACTCCACACGTCTTTGCTCCTCTGGAGGGCGGCATGGAGTCTCCAACTGGGAGGTCCCTTCTCAGTGGAGACACAGGGGCATTCTGGCTGTGATCCCGCAGCCCCTGCCTGGAGGCCCACGGTGCCTGTTTCTCTCTGGGCGTTGCTTCCACAGTGCGGCCAAGCAACATCTTCACCATGGGCACAACAGCGCTTCCCTTCCGCCTGAGAGATGTCTCAGTGCTCTGCTCTAGACCTCTGAAGTGGGGAGACAACCGAGCCCAGCCTCCTTTCCAAGGAGTCCTGCGCCTTCCATTGCACTGAAAGGCAATAGCTCGGGAAGCCTAGGAAGGGGCTGAGTCATGTCGGACACACTTCCTCAGCCTGCTCCTTTCAGGGAAGCAACGCTGGGAGCTAGGAAAGCCTTCTCAAGCTCGGAGAGTGCAAGAGAGATGCAGGCCGCGCACCCGGAAATCTCGGTGCTTGGAGCCAATCTCAGCGTCTCCCAGGGGCAAAGCGAACGCCTCTCTGCCAAATCCAGCTTTGCAGACGCAGGCCGCTAGGCTGCCTCTGCATTGGCGAAGGAAGCTCTCTCCTCCCGCTTCCTGCGAAATCTGCTTCTCAGCCTGAGCGAATCTCAGTGGGAACGGTCTTTCCTCTGGGGCCGTTGCTCCTGTGCCTGGGGCTGCCGCAAGGGCACCACCCTCACAGGGAAAGGCCAAACACACCCCACATGTCTTTGCTCCTCTGGAGAGCTGCAGGCAACCTCAAACTCTCAGGAAGCTTCTCGGCTGAGACGCAGAAGCACTCTGGCTGGGGTCTCGCATCCCCTGCCTGGAGGCCCATGGTGCCTGTTTCTCCCTGGGCGTTGCTTCCCCAGAGCGGCCAGGCAACATCTGCCCCATCTACCCTTCTGCTCTTCCCTTCCAGCTGACAGAGTTCTCCCTGCTCTACTCTAGCCCTAGGAAGTGTGGAGACAACCGGGCTCCTCCTCCTGTGCAAGGAGTCCCGGGGCCCAGTTGGAGTGGAAAGGCAAAACCACAGGCAAGCCCAGGAAAGTGCTGAGTCATGTCTGACACACTCCCTCAGCCTGCTCCTTCATGGCTAGCGAGGCTGTGAGCTAGGAAAGTCTTTGGAAGCCCAGCAAGTGGCAGCGAGATGCAGGCCCCAACCCAGCAATCCCGGTGCTTGGAGCAGGTCTCAGAGCCTCCCAGTGCCAAAGCGAGCTCCTCTCTGCCAAATGCAGCTTTGCACACGCAGGCCGCTCTGCTGCCTCTGCATCCACGAAGGAAGCTCTCTAGGCCCGCTTCCTGCGAAATCTGCTTCAGCCTGAGGGAAAAGCCCTTGGAGAGGTCTTTGCTCAAGGGCAGTTGCTCCTGTGCCTGGGGAAGAGGGAAGGGCACCACACTCCCAAGGAAAGGCCAGACACACTCCACACGTCTTTGCTCCTCTGGAGGGCGGCATGGAGCCTCCAACTGGGAGGTCGCTTCTCAGCGGAGACGCAGGGGCATTCTGGCTGTGATCCCGCAGCCCCTGCCTGGAGGCCCACGGTGCCTGTTTCTCTCTGGGCGTTGCTTCCACAGTGCGGCCAAGCAACATCTTCACCATGGGCACAACAGCGCTTCCCTTCCGCCTGACAGACGTCTCAGTGCTCTGCTCTAGACCTCTGAAGTGGGGAGACAACCGAGCCCAGCCTCCTTTCCAAGGCGTCCTGCGCCTTCGATTGCACTGAAAGGCAATAGCACGGGGAAGCCTAGGAAGGGGCTGAGTCATGTCGGACACACTTCCTCAGCCTGCTCCTTTCAGGGAAGCAACGCTGGGAGCTAGGAAAGCCTTCTCAAGCTCGGAGAGTGCAAGAGAGATGCAGGCCGCGCACCCGGAAATCTCGGTGCTTGGAGCCAATCTCAGCGTCTCCCAGGGGCAAAGCGAACGCCTCTCTGCCAAATCCAGCTTTGCAGACGCAGGCCGCTAGGCTGCCTCTGCATTGGCGAAGGAAGCTCTCTCCTCCCGCTTCCTGCGAAATCTGCTTCTCAGCCTGAGCGAATCTCAGTGGGAACGGTCTTTCCTCTGGGGCCGTTGCTCCTGTGCCTGGGGCTGCCGCAAGGGCACCACCCTCACAGGGAAAGGCCAAACACACCCCACATGTCTTTGCTCCTCTGGAGAGCTGCAGGCAACCTCAAACTCTCAGGAAGCTTCTCGGCTGAGACGCAGAAGCACTCTGGCTGGGGTCTCGCATCCCCTGCCTGGAGGCCCATGGTGCCTGTTTCTCCCTGGGCCGTTGCTTCACCAGAGCGGCCAGGCAACATCTGCCCCATCTACCCTTCTGCTCTTCCCTTCCAGCTGACAGAGTTCTCCCTGCTCTACTCTAGCCCTCGGAAGTTTGGAGACAACCGGGCTCCTCCTCCTGTGCAAGGAGTCCCGGGGCCCAGTTGGAGTGGAAAGGCAAAACCACAGGCAAGCCCAGGAAAGTGCTGAGTCATGTCTGACACACTCCCTCAGCCTGCTCCTTCATGGCTAGCGAGGCTGTGAGCTAGGAAAGTCTTTGGAAGCTCAGCAAGTGGCAGCGAGATGCAGGCCCCAACCCAGCAATCCCGGTGCTTGGAGCAGGTCTCACACCCTCCCAGTGCCAAAGCGAGCTCCTCTCTCCAAATGCAGCTTTGCACACGCAGGCCGCTCTGCTGCCTCTGCATCCACGAAGGAAGCTCTCTAGGCCCGCTTCCTGCGAAATCTGCTTCAGCCTGAGGGAAAAGCCCTTGGAGAGGTCTTTGCTCAGGGGCAGTTGCTCCTGTGCCTGGGGAAGAGGGAAGGGCACCACACTCCCAAGGAAACGCCAGACACACTCCACACGTCTTTGCTCCTCTGGAGGGCGGCATGGAGTCTCCAACTGGGAGGTCCCTTCTCAGTGGAGACGCAGGGGCATTCTGGCTGTGATCCCGCAGCCCCTGCCTGGAGGCCCACGGTGCCTGTTTCTCTCTGGGCGTTGCTTCCACAGTGCGGCCAAGCAACATCTTCACCATGGGCACAACAGCGCTTCCCTTCCGCCTGACAGACGTCTCAGTGCTCTGCTCTAGATCTCTGAAGTGGGGAGACAACCGAGCCCAGCCTCCTTTCCAAGGAGTCCTGCGCCTTCGATTGCACTGAAAGGCAATAGCACGGGGAAGCCTAGGAAGGGGCTGAGTCATGTCGGACACACTTCCTCAGCCTGCTCCTTTCCGGGAAGCAACGCTGGGAGCTAGGAAAGCCTTCTCAAGCTCGGAAAGTGCCAGAGAGATGCAGGCCGCGCACCCGGAAATCTCGGTGCTTGGAGCCAATCTCAGCGTCTCCCAGGGGCAAAGCGAACGCCTCTCTGCCAAATCCAGCATTGCAGACGCAGGCCGCTAGGCTGCCTCTGCATTGGCGAAGGAAGCTCTCTCCTCCCGCTTCCTGCGAAATCTGCTTCTCAGCCTCAGCGAATCTCAGTGGGAACGGTCTTTCCTCTGGGGCCCTTGCTCCTGTGCCTGGGGCTGCCGCAAGGGCACCACCCTCACAGGGAAAGGCCAAACACACCCCACATGTCTTTGCTCCTCTGGAGAGCTGCAGGCAACCTCAAGCTCTCAGGAAGCTTCTCGGCTGAGACGCAGAAGCACTCTGGCTTGGATCTCGCATCCCCTGCCTGGAGGCCCATGGTGCCTGTTTCTCCCTGGGCGTTGCTTCCCCAGAGCGGCCAGGCAACATCTGCCCCATCTACCCTTCTGCTCTTCCCTTCCAGCTGACAGAGTTCTCCCTGCTCTACTCTAGCCCTAGGAAGTGTGGAGACAACCGGGCTCCTCCTCCTGTGCAAGGAGTCCCGGGGCCCAGTTGGAGTGGAAAGGCAAAACCACAGGCAAGCCCAGGAAAGTGCTGAGTCATGTCTGACACACTCCCTCAGCCTGCTCCTTCATGGCTAGCGAGGCTGTGAGCTAGGAAAGTCTTTGGAAGCTCAGCAAGTGGCAGCGAGATGCAGGCCCCAACCCAGCAATCCCGGTGCTTGGAGCAGGTCTCAGAGCCTCCCAGTGCCAAAGCGAGCTCCTCTCTGCCAAATGCAGCTTTGCACACGCAGGCCGCTCTGCTGCCTCTGCATCCACGAAGGAAGCTCTCTAGGCCCGCTTCCTGCGAAATCTGCTTCAGCCTGAGGGAAAAGCCCTTGGAGAGGTCTTTGCTCAAGGGCAGTTGCTCCTGTGCCTGGGGAAGAGGGAAGGGCACCACACTCCCAAGGAAAGGCCAGACACACTCCACACGTCTTTGCTCCTCTGGAGGGCGGCATGGAGCCTCCAACTGGGAGGTCGCTTCTCAGCGGAGACGCAGGGGCATTCTGGCTGTGATCCCGCAGCCCCTGCCTGGAGGCCCACGGTGCCTGTTTCTCTCTGGGCGTTGCTTCCACAGTGCGGCCAAGCAACATCTTCACCATGGGCACAACAGCGCTTCCCTTCCGCCTGACAGACGTCTCAGTGCTCTGCTCTAGACCTCTGAAGTGGGGAGACAACCGAGCCCAGCCTCCTTTCCAAGGCGTCCTGCGCCTTCGATTGCACTGAAAGGCAATAGCACGGGGAAGCCTAGGAAGGGGCTGAGTCATGTCGGACACACTTCCTCAGCCTGCTCCTTTCAGGGAAGCAACGCTGGGAGCTAGGAAAGCCTTCTCAAGCTCGGAGAGTGCAAGAGAGATGCAGGCCGCGCACCCGGAAATCTCGGTGCTTGGAGACAATCTCAGCGTCTCCCAGGGGCAAAGCGAACGCCTCTCTGCCAAATCCAGCTTTGCAGACGCAGGCCGCTAGGCTGCCTCTGCATTGGCGAAGGAAGCTCTCTCCTCCCGCTTCCTGCGAAATCTGCTTCTCAGCCTGAGCGAATCTCAGTGGGAACGGTCTTTCCTCTGGGGCCGTTGCTCCTGTGCCTGGGGCTGCCGCAAGGGCACCACCCTCACAGGGAAAGGCCAAACACACCCCACATGTCTTTGCTCCTCTGGAGAGCTGCAGGCAACCTCAAACTCTCAGGAAGCTTCTCGGCTGAGACGCAGAAGCACTCTGGCTGGGGTCTCGCATCCCCTGCCTGGAGGCCCATGGTGCCTGTTTCTCCCTGGGCCGTTGCTTCACCAGAGCGGCCAGGCAACATCTGCCCCATCTACCCTTCTGCTCTTCCCTTCCAGCTGACAGAGTTCTCCCTGCTCTACTCTAGCCCTCGGAAGTTTGGAGACAACCGGGCTCCTCCTCCTGTGCAAGGAGTCCCGGGGCCCAGTTGGAGTGGAAAGGCAAAACCACAGGCAAGCCCAGGAAAGTGCTGAGTCATGTCTGACACACTCCCTCAGCCTGCTCCTTCATGGCTAGCGAGGCTGTGAGCTAGGAAAGTCTTTGGAAGCTCAGCAAGTGGCAGCGAGATGCAGGCCCCAACCCAGCAATCCCGGTGCTTGGAGCAGGTCTCACACCCTCCCAGTGCCAAAGCGAGCTCCTCTCTCCAAATGCAGCTTTGCACACGCAGGCCGCTCTGCTGCCTCTGCATCCACGAAGGAAGCTCTCTAGGCCCGCTTCCTGCGAAATCTGCTTCAGCCTGAGGGAAAAGCCCTTGGAGAGGTCTTTGCTCAGGGGCAGTTGCTCCTGTGCCTGGGGAAGAGGGAAGGGCACCACACTCCCAAGGAAACGCCAGACACACTCCACACGTCTTTGCTCCTCTGGAGGGCGGCATGGAGTCTCCAACTGGGAGGTCCCTTCTCAGTGGAGACGCAGGGGCATTCTGGCTGTGATCCCGCAGCCCCTGCCTGGAGGCCCACGGTGCCTGTTTCTCTCTGGGCGTTGCTTCCACAGTGCGGCCAAGCAACATCTTCACCATGGGCACAACAGCGCTTCCCTTCCGCCTGACAGACGTCTCAGTGCTCTGCTCTAGACCTCTGAAGTGGGGAGACAACCGAGCCCAGCCTCCTTTCCAAGGAGTCCTGCGCCTTCGATTGCACTGAAAGGCAATAGCACGGGGAAGCCTAGGAAGGGGCTGAGTCATGTCGGACACACTTCCTCAGCCTGCTCCTTTCCGGGAAGCAACGCTGGGAGCTAGGAAAGCCTTCTCAAGCTCGGAAAGTGCCAGAGAGATGCAGGCCGCGCACCCGGAAATCTCGGTGCTTGGAGCCAATCTCAGCGTCTCCCAGGGGCAAAGCGAACGCCTCTCTGCCAAATCCAGCATTGCAGACGCAGGCCGCTAGGCTGCCTCTGCATTGGCGAAGGAAGCTCTCTCCTCCCGCTTCCTGCGAAATCTGCTTCTCAGCCTCAGCGAATCTCAGTGGGAACGGTCTTTCCTCTGGGGCCCTTGCTCCTGTGCCTGGGGCTGCCGCAAGGGCACCACCCTCACAGGGAAAGGCCAAACACACCCCACATGTCTTTGCTCCTCTGGAGAGCTGCAGGCAACCTCAAGCTCTCAGGAAGCTTCTCGGCTGAGACGCAGAAGCACTCTGGATGGGATCTCGCATCCCCTGCCTGGAGGCCCATGGTGCCTGTTTCTCCCTGGGCGTTGCTTCCCCAGAGCGGCCAGGCAACATCTGCCCCATCTACCCTTCTGCTCTTCCCTTCCAGCTGACAGAGTTCTCCCTGCTCTACTCTAGCCCTAGGAAGTTTGGAGACAACCGGGCTCCTCCTCCTGTGCAAGGAGTCCCGGGGCCCAGTTGGAGTGGAAAGGCAAAACCACAGGCAAGCCCAGGAAAGTGCTGAGTCATGTCTGACACACTCCCTCAGCCTGCTCCTTCATGGCTAGCGAGGCTGTGAGCTAGGAAAGTCTTAGGAAGCCCAGCAAGTGGCAGCGAGATGCAGGCCCCAACCCAGCAATCCCGGTACTTGGAGCAGGTCTCACAGCCTCCCAGTGCCAAAGCGAGCTCCTCTCTGCCAAATGCAGCTTTGCTCACGCAGGCTGCTCTGCTGCCTCTGCATCCACGAAGGAAGCTCTCTAGGCCCGCTTCCTGCGAAATCTGCTTCAGCCTGAGGGAAAAGCCCTTGGAGAGGTCTTTGCTCAGGGGCAGTTGCTCCTGTGCCTGGGGAAGAGGGAAGGGCACCACACTCCCAAGGAAAGGCCAGACACACTCCACACGTCTTTGCTCCTCTGGAGGGCGGCATGGAGCCTCCAACTGGGAGGTCGCTTCTCAGCGGAGACGCAGGGGCATTCTGGCTGTGATCCCGCAGCCCCTGCCTGGAGGCCCACGGTGCCTGTTTCTCTCTGGGCGTTGCTTCCACAGTGCGGCCAAGCAACATCTTCACCATGGGCACAACAGCGCTTCCCTTCCGCCTGAGAGACGTCTCAGTGCTCTGCTCTAGACCTCTGAAGTGGGGAGACAACCGAGCCCAGCCTCCTTTCCAAGGAGTCCTGCGCCTTCGATTGCACTGAAAGGCAATAGCACGGGGAAGCCTAGGAAGGGGCTGAGTCATGTCGGACACACTTCCTCAGCCTGCTCCTTTCAGGGAAGCAACGCTGGGAGCTAGGAAAGACTTCTCAAGCTCGGAAAGTGCCAGAGAGATGCAGGCCGCGCACCCGGAAATCTCGGTGCTTGGAGCCAATCTCAGCGTCTCCCAGGGGCGAAGCGAACGCCTCTCTGCCAAATCCAGCTTTGCAGACGCAGGCCGCTAGGCTGCCTCTGCATTGGCGAAGGAAGCTCTCTCCTCCCGCTTCCTGCGAAATCTGCTTCTCAGCCTCAGCGAATCTCAGTGGGAATGGTCTTTCCTCTGGGGCCGTTGCTCCTGTGCCTGGGGCTGCCGCAAGGGCACCACCCTCACAGGGAAAGGCCAAACACACCCCACATGTCTTTGCTCCTCTGGAGAGCTGCAGGCAACCTCAAGCTCTCAGGAAGCTTCTCGGCTGAGACGCAGAAGCACTCTGGCTGGGATCTCGCATCCCCTGCCTGGAGGCCCATGGTGCCTGTTTCTCCCTGGGCGTTGCTTCCCCAGAGCGGCCAGGCAACATCTGCCCCATCTACCCTTCTGCTCTTCCCTTCCAGCTGACAGAGTTCTCCCTGCTCTACTCTAGCCCTAGGAAGTTTGGAGACAACCGGGCTCCTCCTCCTGTGCAAGGAGTCCCGGAGCCCAGTTGGAGTGGAAAGGCAAAACCACAGGCAAGCCCAGGAAAGTGCTGAGTCATGTCTGACACACTCCCTCACCCTGCTCCTTCATGGCTAGCGAGGCTGTGAGCTAGGAAAGTCTTTGGAAGCCCAGCAAGTGGCAGCGAGATGCAGGCCCCAACCCAGCAATCCCGGTGCTTGGAGCAGGTCTCACAGCCTCCCAGTGCCAAAGCGAGCTCCTCTCTGCCAAATGCAGCTTTGCACACGCAGGCCGCTCTGCTGCCTCTGCATCCACGAAGGAAGCTCTCTAGCCCCGCTTCCTGCGAAATCTGCTTCAGCCTGAGGGAAAATCCCTTGTTGAGGTCTTTGCTCAGGGGCAGTTGCTCCTGTGCCTGGGGAAGAGGGAAGGGCACCACACTCCCAAGGAAAGGCCAGACACACTCCACACGTCTTTGCTCCTCTGGAGGGCGGCATGGAGCCTCCAACTGGGAGGTCGCTTCTCAGCGGAGACGCAGGGGCATTCTGGCTGTGATCCCGCAGCCCCTGCCTGGAGGCCCACGGTGCCTGTTTCTCTCTGGGCGTTGCTTCCACAGTGCGGCCAAGCAACATCTTCACCATGGGCACAACAGCGCTTTCCTTCCGCCTGAGAGACGTCTCAGTGCTCTGCTCTAGACCTCTGAAGTGGGGAGACAACCGAGCCCAGCCTCCTTTCCAAGGAGTACTGCACCTTCGATCGCACTGAAAGGCAATAGCACGGGGAAGCCTAGGAAGGGGCTGAGTCATGTCAGACACACTTCCTCAGCCTGCTCCTTTCAGGGAAGCAACGCTGGGAGCTAGGAAAGCCTTCTCAAGCTCGGAAAGTGCCAGAGAGATGCAGGCCGCGCACCCGGAAATCTCGGTGCTTGGAGCCAATCTCAGCGTCTCCCAGGGGCAAAGCGATCGCCTCTCTGCCAAATCCAGCTGTGCAGACGCAGGCCGCTAGGCTGCCTCTGCATTGGCGAAGGAAGCTCTCTCCTCCAGCTTCCTGCGAAATCTGCTTCTCAGCCTCAGTGAATCTCAGTGGGAACGGTCTTTCCTCTGGGGCCGTTGCTCCTGTGCCTGGGGCTGCCGCAAGGGCACCACCCTCACAGGGAAAGGCCAAACACACCCCACATGTCTTTGCTCCTCTGGAGAGCTGCAGGCAACCTCAAGCTCTCAGGAAGCTTCTCGGCTGAGACGCAGAAGCACTCTGGCTGGGATCTCGCATCCCCTGCCTGGAGGCCCATGGTGCCTGTTTCTCCCTGGGCGTTGCTTCACCAGAGCGGCCAGGCAACATCTGCCCCATCTACCTTTCTGCTCTTCCCTTCCAGCTGACAGAGTTCTCCCTGCTCTACTCTAGCCCTAGGAAGTTTGGAGACAACCGTGCTCCTCCTCCTGTGCAAGGAGTCCCGGGGCCCAGTTGGAGTGGAAAGGCAAAACCACAGGCAAGCCCAGGAAAGTGCTGAGTCATGTCTGACACACTCCCTCAGCCTGCTCCTTCATGGCTAGCGAGGCTGTGAGCTAGGAAAGTCTTTGGAAGCTCAGCAAGTGGCAGCGAGATGCAGGCCCCAACCCAGCAATCCCGGTGCTTGGAGCAGGTCTCACAGCCTCCCAGTGCCAAAGCGAGCTCCTCTCTGCCAAATGCAGCTTTGCACACGCAGGCCGCTCTGCTGCCTCTGCATCCACGAAGGAAGCTCTCTAGGCCCGCTTCCTGCGAAATCTGCTTCCGCCTGAGGGAAAAGCCCTTGGAGAGGTCTTTGCTAAGGGCAGTTGCTCCTGTGCCTGGGGAAGAGGGAAGGGCACCACACTCCCAAGGAAAGGCCAGACACACTCCACATGTCTTTGCTCCTCTGGAGGGCGGCATGGAGCCTCCAACTGGGAGGTCGCTTCTCAGCGGAGACGCAGGGGCATTCTGGCTGTGATCCCGCAGCCCCTGCCTGGAGGCCCACGGTTCCTGTTTCTCTCTGGGCGTTGCTTCCACAGTGCGGCCAAGCAACATCTTCACCATGGGCACAACAGCGCTTCCCTTCCGCCTGACAGACGTCTCAGTGCTCTGCTCTAGACCTCTGAAGTGGGGAGACAACCGAGCCCAGCCTCCTTTCCAAGGTGTCCTGAGCCTTCCATTGCACTGAAAGGCAATAGCACGGGGAAGCCTAGGAAGGGGCTGAGTCATGTCGGACACACTTCCTCAGCCTGCTCCTTTCAGGGAAGCAACGCTGGGAGCTAGGAAAGCCTTCTCAAGCTCGGAGAGTGCAAGAGAGATGCAGGCCGCGCACCCGGAAATCTCTGTGCTTGGAGCCAATCTCAGCGTCTCCCAGGGGCAAAGCGAACGCCTCTCTGCCAAATCCAGCTTTGCAGACGCAGGCCGCTAGGCTGCCTCTGCATTGGCGAAGGAAGCTCTCTCCTCCCGCTTCCTGCGAAATCTGCTTCTCAGCCTGAGCGAATCTCAGTGGGAACGGTCTTTCCTCTGGGGCCGTTGCTCCTGTGCCTGGGGCTGCCGCAAGGGCACCACCCTCACAGGGAAAGGCCAAACACACCCCACATGTCTTTGCTCCTCTGGAGAGCTGCAGGCAACCTCAAGCTCTCAGGAAGCTTCTCGGCTGAGACGCAGAAGCACTCTGGCTGGGATCTCGCATCCCCTGCCTGGAGGCCCATGGTGCCTGTTTCTCCCTGGGCGTTGCTTCCCCAGAGCGGCCAGGCAACATCTGCCCCATCTACCCTTCTGCTCTTCCCTTCCAGCTGACAGAGTTCTCCCTGCTCTACTCTAGCCCTAGGAAGTTTGGAGACAACCGGGCTCCTCCTCCTGTGCAAGGAGTCCCGGGGCCCAGTTGGAGTGGAAAGGCAAAACCACAGGCAAGCCCAGGAAAGTGCTGAGTCATGTCTGACACACTCCCTCAGCCTGCTCCTTCATGGCTAGCGAGGCTGTGAGCTAGGAAAGTCTTTGGAAGCCCAGCAAGTGGCAGCGAGATGCAGGCCCCAACCCAGCAATCCCGGTACTTGGAGCAGGTCTCACAGCCTCCCAGTGCCAAAGCGAGCTCCTCTCTGCAAAATGCAGCTTTGCTCACGCAGGCTGCTCTGCTGCCTCTGCATCCACGAAGGAAGCTCTCTAGGCCCGCTTCCTGCGAAATCTGCTTCAGCCTGAGGGAAAAGCCCTTGGAGAGGTCTTTGCTCAGGGGCAGTTGCTCCTGTGCCTGGGGAAGAGGGAAGGGCACCACACTCCCAAGGAAAGGCCAGACACACTCCACACGTCTTTGCTCCTCTGGAGGGCGGCATGGAGCCTCCAACTGGGAGGTCGCTTCTCAGCGGAGACGCAGGGGCATTCTGGCTGTGATCCCGCAGCCCCTGCCTGGAGGCCCACGGTGCCTGTTTCTCTCTGGGCGTTGCTTCCACAGTGCGGCCAAGCAACATCTTCACCATGGGCACAACAGCGCTTCCCTTCCGCCTGACAGACGTCTCAGTGCTCTGCTCTAGACCTCTGAAGTGGGGAGACAACCGAGCCCAGCCTCCTTTCCAAGGAGTCCTGCGCCTTCGATTGCACTGAAAGGCAATAGCACGGGGAAGCCTAGGAAGGGGCTGAGTCATGTCGGACACACTTCCTCAGCCTGCTCCTTTCAGGGAAGCAACGCTGGGAGCTAGGAAAGCCTTCTCAAGCTCGGAAAGTGCCAGAGAGATGCAGGCCGCGCACCCGGAAATCTCGGTGCTTGGAGCCAATCTCAGCGTCTCCCAGGGGCAAAGCGAACGCCTCTCTGCCAAATCCAGCTTTGCAGACGCAGGCCGCTAGGCTGCCTCTGCATTGGCGAAGGAAGCTCTCTCCTCCCGCTTCCTGCGAAATCTGCTTCTCAGCCTCAGCGAATCTCAGTGGGAACGGTCTTTCCTCTGGGGCCGTTGCTCCTGGGCCTGGGGCTGCCGCAAGGGCACCACCCTCACAGGGAAAGGCCAAACACACCCCACATGTCTTTGCTCCTCTGGAGAGCTGCAGGCAACCTCAAGCTCTCAGGAAGCTTCTCGGCTGAGACGCAGAAGCACTCTGGCTGGGATCTCGCATCCCCTGCCTGGAGGCCCATGGTGCCTGTTTCTCCCTGGGCGTTGCTTCCCCAGAGCGGCCAGGCAACATCTGCCCCATCTACCCTTCTGCTCTTCCCTTCCAGCTGACAGAGTTCTCCCTGCTCTACTCTAGCCCTAGGAAGTTTGGAGACAACCGGGCTCCTCCTCCTGTGCAAGGAGTCCCGGGGCCCAGTTGGAGTGGAAAGGCAAAACCACAGGCAAGCCCAGGAAAGTGCTGAGTCATGTCTGACACACTCCCTCAGCCTGCTCCTTCATGGCTAGCGAGGCTGTGAGCTAGGAAAGTCTTTGGAAGCCCAGCAAGTGGCAACGAGATGCAGGCCCCAACCCAGCAATCCCGGTGCTTGGAGCAGGTCTCAGAGCCTCCCAGTGCCAAAGCGAGCTCCTCTCTGCCAAATGCAGCTTTGCACACCCAGGCCGCTCTGCTGCCTCTGCATCCACGAAGGAAGCTCTCTAGGCCCGCACCCTGCGAAATCTGCTTCCGCCTGAGGGAAAAGCCCTTGGAGAGGTCTTTGCTCATTGGCAGTTGCTCCTGTGCCTGGGGAAGAGGGAAGGGCACCACACTCCCAAGGAAAGGCCAGACACACTCCACACGTCTTTGCTCCTCTGGAGGGCGGCATGGAGCCTCCAACTGGGAGGACGCTTCTCAGCGGAGACGCAGGGGCATTCTGGCTGTGATCCCGCAGCCCCTGCCTGGAGGCCCACGGTGCCTGTTTCTCTCTGGGCGTTGCTTCCACAGTGCGGCCAAGCAACATCTTCACCATGGGCACAACAGCGCTTCCCTTCCGCCTGACAGACGTCTCAGTGCTCTGCTCTAGACCTCTGAAGTGGGGAGACAACCGAGCCCAGCCTCCTTTCCAAGGAGTCCTGCGCCTTCGATTGCACTGAAAGGCAATAGCACGGGGAAGCCTAGGAAGGGGCTGAGTCATGTCGGACACACTTCCTCAGCCTGCTCCTTTCAGGGAAGCAACGCTGGGAGCTAGGAAAGCCTTCTCAAGCTCGGAAAGTGCCAGAGAGATGCAGGCCGCGCACCCGGAAATCTCGGTGCTTGGAGCCAATCTCAGCGTCTCCCAGGGGCAAAGCGAACGCCTCTCTGCCAAATCCAGCTTTGCAGACGCAGGCCGCTAGGCTGCCTCTGCATTGGCGAAGGAAGCTCTCTCCTCCCGCTTCCTGCGAAATCTGCTTCTCAGCCTCAGCGAATCTCAGTGGGAACGGTCTTTCCTCTGGGGCCGTTGCTCCTGTGCCTGGGGCTGCCGCAAGGGCACCACCCTCACAGGGAAAGGCCAAACACACCCCACATGTCTTTGCTCCTCTGGAGAGCTGCAGGCAACCTCAAGCTCTCAGGAAGCTTCTCGGCTGAGACGCAGAAGCACTCTGGCTGGGATCTCGCATCCCCTGCCTGGAGGCCCATGGTGCCTGTTTCTCCCTGGGCGTTGCTTCCCCAGAGCGGCCAGGCAACATCTGCCCCATCTACCCTTCTGCTCTTCCCTTCCAGCTGACAGAGTTCTCCCTGCTCTACTCTAGCCCTAGGAAGTTTGGAGACAACCGGGCTCCTCCTCCTGTGCAAGGAGTCCCGGAGCCCAGTTGGAGTGGAAAGGCAAAACCACAGGCAAGCCCAGGAAAGTGCTGAGTCATGACTGACACACTCCCTCACCCTGCTCCTTCATGGCTAGCGAGGCTGTGAGCTAGGAAAGTCTTTGGAAGCCCAGCAAGTGGCAGCGAGATGCAGGCCCCTACCCAGCAATCCCGGTGCTTGGAGCAGGTCTCACAGCCTCCCAGTGCCAAAGCGAGCTCCTCTCTGCCAAATGCAGCTTTGCACACGCAGGCCGCTCTGCTGCCTCTGCATCCACGAAGGAAGCTCTCTAGCCCCGCTTCCTGCGAAATCTGCTTCCGCCTGAGGGAAAATCCCTTGTTGAGGTCTTTGCTCAGGGGCAGTTGCTCCTGTGCCTGGGGAAGAGGGAAGGGCACCACACTCCCAAGGAAAGGCCAGACACACTCCACACGTCTTTGCTCCTCTGGAGGGCGGCATGGAGCCTCCAACTGGGAGGTTCCTTCTCAGCGGAGACGCAGGGGCATCTGGCTGTGATCCCGCAGCCCCTGCCTGGAGGCCCACGGTGCCTGTTTCTCTCTGGGCGTTGCTTCCACAGTGCGGCCAAGCAACATCTTCACCATGGGCACAACAGGGCTTCCCTTCCGCCTGAGAGACGTCTCAGTGCTCTGCTCTAGACCTCTGAAGTGGGGAGACAACCGAGCCCAGCCTCCTTTCCAAGGAGTCCTGCGCCTTCGATTGCACTGAAAGGCAATAGCACGGGGAAGCCTAGGAAGGGGCTGAGTCATGTCGGACACACTTCCTCAGCCTGCTCCTTTCAGGGAAGCAATGCTGGGAGCTAGGAAAGCCTTCTCAAGCTCGGAAAGTGCCAGAGAGATGCAGGCCGCGCACCCGGAAATCTCGGTGCTTGGAGCCAATCTCAGCGTCTCCCAGGGGCAAAGCGAACGCCTCTCTGCCAAATCCAGCTTTGCAGACGCAGGCCGCTAGGCTGCCTCTGCATTGGCGAAGGAAGCTCTCTCCTCCCGCTTCCTGCGAAATCTGCTTCTCAGCCTCAGCGAATCTCAGTGGGAACGGTCTTTCCTCTGGGGCCGTTGCTCCTGTGCCTGGGGCTGCCGCAAGGGCACCACCCTCACAGGGAAAGGCCAAACACACCCCACATGTCTTTGCTCCTCTGGAGAGCTGCAGGCAACCTCAAGCTCTCAGGAAGCTTCTCGGCTGAGACGCAGAAGCACTCTGGCTGGGATCTCGCATCCCCTGCCTGGAGGCCCATGGTGCCTGTTTCTCCCTGGGCGTTGCTTCCCCAGAGCGGCCAGGCAACATCTGCCCCATCTACCCTTCTGCTCTTCCCTTCCAGCTGACAGAGTTCTCCCTGCTCTACTCTAGCCCTAGGAAGTTTGGAGACAACCGGGCTCCTCCTCCTGTGCAAGGAGTCCCAGGGCCCAGTTGGAGTGGAAAGGCAAAACCACAGGCAAGCCCAGGAAAGTGCTGAGTCATGTCTGACACACTCCCTCAGCCTGCTCCTTCATGGCTAGCGAGGCTGTGAGCTAGGAAAGTCTTTGGAAGCTCAGCAAGTGGCAGCGAGATGCAGGCCCCAACCCAGCAATCCCGGTGCTTGGAGCAGGTCTCACAGCCTCCCAGTGCCAAAGCGAGCTCCTCTCTGCCAAATGCAGCTTTGCACACGCAGGCCGCTCTGCTGCCTCTGCATCCACGAAGGAAGCTCTCTAGGCCCGCTTCCTGCGAAATCTGCTTCAGCCTGAGGGAAAAGCCCTTGGAGAGGTCTTGGCTCAGGGGCAGTTGCTCCTGTGCCTGGGGAAGAGGGAAGGGCACCACACTCCCAAGGAAAGGCCAGACACACTCCACACGTCTTTGCTCCTCTGGAGGGCGGCATGGAGCCTCCAACTGGGAGGTCGCTTCTCAGCGGAGACGCAGGGGCATTCTGGCTGTGATCCCGCAGCCCCTGCCTGGAGGCCCACGGTGCCTGTTTCTCTCTGGGCGTTGCTTCCACAGTGCGGCCAAGCAACATCTTCACCATGGGCACAACAGCGCTTCCCTTCCGCCTGACAGACGTCTCAGTGCTCTGCTCTAGACCTCTGAAGTGGGGAGACAACCGAGCCCAGCCTCCTTTCCGAGGCGTCCTGCGCCTTCCATTGCACTGAAAGGCAATAGCACGGGGAAGCCTAGGAAGGGGCTGAGTCATGTCGGACACACTTCCTCAGCCTGCTCCTTTCAGGGAAGCAACGCTGGGAGCTAGGAAAGCCTTCTCAAGCTCGGAGAGTGCCAGAGAGATGCAGGTCGCGCACCCGGAAATCTCGGTGCTTGGAGCCAATCTCAGCGTCTCCCAGGGGCAAAGCGAACGCCTCTCTGCCAAATCCAGCTTTGCAGACGCAGGCCGCTAGGCTGCCTCTGCATTGGCGAAGGAAGCTCTCTCCTCCCGCTTCCTGCAAAATCTGCTTCTCAGCCTGAGCGAATCTCAGTGGAAACGGTCTTTCCCCTGGGGCCGTTGCTCCTGTGCCTGGGGCTGCCGCAAGGGCACCACCCTCACAGGGAAAGGCCAAACACACCCCACATGTCTTTGCTCCTCTGGAGAGCTGCAGGCAACCTTAAACTCTCAGGAAGCTTCTCGGCTGAGACGCAGAAGCACTCTTGCTGGGGTCTCGCATCCCCTGCCTGGAGACCCATGGTGCCTGTTTCTCCCTGGGCCGTTGCTTCACCAGAGCGGCCAGGCAACATCTGCCCCATCTACCCTTCTGCTCTTCCCTTCCAGCTGACAGAGTTCTCCCTGCTCTACTCTAGCCCTAGGAAGTTTGGAGACAACCGGGCTCCTCCTCCTGTGCAAGGAGTCCCGGGGCCCAGTTGGAGTGGAAAGGCAAAACCACAGGCAAGCCCAGGAAAGTGCTGAGTCATGTCTGACACACTCCCTCAGCCTGCTCCTTCATGGCTAGCGAGGCTGTGAGCTAGGAAAGTCTTTGGAAGCCCAGCAAGTGGCAACGAGATGCAGGCCCCAACCCAGGAATCCCGGTGCTTGGAGCAGGTCTCAGAGCCTCCCAGTGCCAAAGCGAGCTCCTCTCTGCCAATTGCAGCTTTGCACACGCAGGCCGCTCTGCTGCCTCTGCATCCACGAAGGAAGCTCTCTAGGCCCGCACCCTGCGAAATCTGCTTCCGCCTGAGGGAAAAGCCCTTGGAGAGGTCTTTGCTCATTGGCAGTTGCTCCTGTGCCTGGGGAAGAGGGAAGGGCACCACACTCCCAAGGAAAGGCCAGACACACTCCACACGTCTTTACTCCTCTGGAGGGCGGCATGGAGCCTCCAACTGGGAGGACGCTTCTCAGCGGAGACGCAGGGGCATTCTGGCTGTGATCCCGCAGCCCCTGCCTGGAGGCCCACGGTGCCTGTTTCTCTCTGGGCGTTGCTTCCACAGTGCGGCCAAGCAACATCTTCACCATGGGCACAACAGCGCTTCCCTTCCGCCTGACAGACGTCTCAGTGCTCTGCTCTAGACCTCTGAAGTGGGGAGACAACCGAGCCCAGCCTCCTTTCCAAGGTGTCCTGAGCCTTCCATTGCACTGAAAGGCAATAGCTCGGGGAAGCCTTGGAAGGGGCTGAGTCATGTCGGACACACTTCCTCAGCCTGCTCCTTTCAGGGAAGCAACGCTGGGAGCTAGGAAAGCCTTCTCAAGCTCGGAGAGTGCAAGAGAGATGCAGGCCGCGCACCCGGAAATCTCGGTGCTTGGAGCCAATCTCAGCGTCTCCCAGGGGCAAAGCGAACGCCTCTCTGCCAAATCCAGCTTTGCAGACGCAGGCCGCTAGGCTGCCTCTGCATTGGCGAAGGAAGCTCTCTCCTCCCGCTTCCTGCGAAATCTGCTTCTCAGCCTGAGCGAATCTCAGTGGGAACGGTCTTTCCTCTGGGGCCGTTGCTCCTGTGCCTGGGGCTGCCGCAAGGGCACCACCCTACAGGGAAAGGCCAAACACACCCCACATGTCTTTGCTCCTCTGGAGAGCTGCAGGCAACCTCAAACTCTCAGGAAGCTTCTCGGCTGAGACGCAGAAGCACTCTGGCTGGGGTCTCGCATCCCCTGCCTGGAGGCCCATGGTGCCTGTTTCTCCCTGGGCGTTGCTTCACCAGAGCGGCCAGGCAACATCTGCCCCATCTACCCTTCTGCTCTTCCCTTCCAGCTGACAGAGTTCTCCCTGCTCTACTCTAGCCCTAGGAAGTGTGGAGACAACCGGGCTCCTCCTCCTGTGCAAGGAGTCCCGGGGCCCAGTTGGAGTGGAAAGGCAAAACCACAGGCAAGCCCAGGAAAGTGCTGAGTCATGTCTGACACACTCCCTCAGCCTGCTCCTTCATGGCTAGCGAGGCTGTGAGCTAGGAAAGTCTTTGGAAGCTCAGCAAGTGGCAGCGAGATGCAGGCCCCAACCCAGCAATCCCGGTGCTTGGAGCAGGTCTCAGAGCCTCCCAGTGCCAAAGCGAGCTCCTCTCTGCCAAATGCAGCTTTGCACACGCAGGCCGCTCTGCTGCCTCTGCATCCACGAAGGAAGCTCTCTAGGCCCGCTTCCTGCGAAATCTGCTTCAGCCTGAGGGAAAAGCCCTTGGAGAGGTCTTTGCTCAAGGGCAGTTGCTCCTGTGCCTGGGGAAGAGGGAAGGGCACCACACTCCCAAGGAAAGGCCAGACACACTCCACACGTCTTTGCTCCTCTGGAGGGCGGCATGGAGCCTCCAACTGGGAGGTCGCTTCTCAGCGGAGATGCAGGGGCATTCTGGCTGTGATCCCGCAGCCCCTGCCTGGAGGCCCACGGTGCCTGTTTCTCTCTGGGCGTTGCTTCCACAGTGCGGCCAAGCAACATCTTCACCATGGGCACAACAGCGCTTCCCTTCCGCCTGACAGACGTCTCAGTGCTCTGCTCTAGACCTCTGAAGTGGGGAGACAACCGAGCCCAGCCTCCTTTCCAAGGCGTCCTGCGCCTTCCATTGCACTGAAAGGCAATAGCACGGGGAAGCCTAAGAAGGGGCTGAGTCATGTCGGACACACTTCCTCAGCCTGCTCCTTTCAGGGAAGCAACGCTGGGAGCTAGGAAAGCCTTCTCAAGCTCGGAGAGTGCCAGAGAGATGCAGGCCGCGCACCCGGAAATCTCGGTGCTTGGAGCCAATCTCAGCGTCTCCCAGGGGCAAAGCGAACGCCTCTCTGCCAAATCCAGCTTTGCAGACGCAGGCCGCTAGGCTGCCTCTGCATTGGCGAAGGAAGCTCTCTCCTCCCGCTTCCTGCGAAATCTGCTTCTCAGCCTGAGCGAATCTCAGTGGGAACGGTCTTTCCTCTGGGGCCATTGCTCCTGTGCCTGGGGCTGCCGCAAGGGCACCACCCTCACAGGGAAAGGCCAAACACACCCCACATGTCTTTGCTCCTCTGGAGAGCTGCAGGCAACCTTAAACTCTCAGGAAGCTTCTCGGCTGAGACGCAGAAGCACTCTGGCTGGGGTCTCGCATCCCCTGCCTGGAGACCCATGGTGCCTGTTTCTCCCTGGGCCGTTGCTTCACCAGAGCGGCCAGGCAACATCTGCCCCATCTACCCTTCTGCTCTTCCCTTCCAGCTGACAGAGTTCTCCCTGCTCTACTCTAGCCCTAGGAAGTTTGGAGACAACCGGGCTCCTCCTCCTGTGCAAGGAGTCCCGGGGCCCAGTTGGAGTGGAAAGGCAAAACCACAGGCAAGCCCAGGAAAGTGCTGAGTCATGTCTGACACACTCCCTCAGCCTGCTCCTTCATGGCTAGCGAGGCTGTGAGCTAGGAAAGTCTTTGGAAGCTCAGCAAGTGGCAGCGAATGCAGGCCCCAACCCCGCAATCCCGGTGCTTGGAGCAGGTCTCACAGCCTCCCAGTGCCAAAGCGAGCTCCTCTCTGTCAAATGCAGCTTTGCACACGCAGGCCGCTCTGCTGCCTCTGCATCCACGAAGGAAGCTCTCTAGGCCCGCTTCCTGCGAAATCTGCTTCAGCCTGAGGGAAAAGCCCTTGGAGAGGTCTTGGCTCAGGGGCAGTTGCTCCTGTGCCTGGGGAAGAGGGAAGGGCACCGCACTCCCAAGGAAAGGCCAGACACACTCCACACGTCTTTGCTCCTCTGGAGGGCGGCATGGAGCCTCCAACTGGGAGGTCGCTTCTCAGCGGAGACGCAGGGGCATTCTGGCTGTGATCCCGCAGCCCCTGCCTGGAGGACCACGGTGCCTGTTTCTCTCTGGGCGTTGCTTCCACAGTGCGGCCAAGCAACATCTTCACCATGGGCACAACAGCGCTTCCCTTCCGCCTGACAGACGTCTCAGTGCTCTGCTCTAGACCTCTGAAGTGGGGAGACAACCGAGCCCAGCCTCCTTTCCAAGGCGTCCTGCGCCTTCCATTGCACTGAAAGGCAATAGCACGGGGAAGCCTAGGAAGGGGCTGAGTCATGTCGGACACACTTCCTCAGCCTGCTCCTTTCAGGGAAGCAACGCTGGGAGCTAGGAAAGCCTTCTCAAGCTCGGAGAGTGCCAGAGAGATGCAGGCCGCGCACCCGGAAATCTCGGTGCTTGGAGCCAATCTCAGCGTCTCCCAGGGGCAAAGCGAACGCCTCTCTGCCAAATCCAGCTTTGCAGACGCAGGCCGCTAGGCTGCCTCTGCATTGGCGAAGGAAGCTCTCTCCTCCCGCTTCCTGCGAAATCTGCTTCTCAGCCTGAGCGAATCTCAGTGGGAACGGTCTTTCCTCTGGGGCCGTTGCTCCTGTGCCTGGGGCTGCCGCAAGGGCACCACCCTCACAGGGAAAGGCCAAACACACCCCACATGTCTTTGCTCCTCTGGAGAGCTGCAGGCAACCTCAAACTCTCAGGAAGCTTCTCGGCTGAGACGCAGAAGCACTCTGGCTGGGGTCTCGCATCACCTGCCTGGAGGCCCATGGTGCCTGTTTCTCCCTGGGCGTTGCTTCCACAGTGCGGCCAAGCAACATCTTCACCATGGGCACAACAGCGCTTCCCTTCGGCCTGACAGACGTCTCAGTGCTCTGCTCTAGACCTCTGAAGTGGGGAGACAACCGAGCCCAGCCTCCTTTCCAAGGAGTCCTGCGCCTTCCATTGCACTGAAAGGCAATAGCACGGGGAAGCCTAGGAAGGGGCTGAGTCATGTCGGACACACTTCCTCAGCCTGCTCCTTTCAGGGAAGCAACGCTGGGAGCTAGGAAAGCCTTCTCAAGCTCGGAGAGTGCAAGAGAGATGCAGGCCGCGCACCCGGAAATCTCGGTGCTTGGAGCCAATCTCAGCGTCTCCCAGGGGCAAAGCGAACGCCTCTCTGCTAAATCCAGCTTTGCAGACGCAGGCCGCTAGGCTGCCTCTGCATTGGCGAAGGAAGCTCTCTCCTCCCGCTTCCTGGGAAATCTGCTTCTCAGCCTGAGCGAATCTCAGTGGGAACAGTCTTTCCTCTGGGGCCGTTGCTCCTGTGCCTGGGGCTGCCGCAAGGGCACCACCCTCACAGGGAAAGGCCAAACACACCCCACATGTCTTTGCTCCTCTGGAGAGCTGCAGGCAACCTCAAATTCTCAGGAAGCTTCTCGGCTGAGACGCAGAAGCACTCTGGCTGGGGTCTCGCATCACCTGCTTGGAGGCCCATGTTGCCTGTTTCTCCCTGGGCGTTGCTTCCACAGTGCGGCCAAGCAACATCTTCACCATGGGCACAACAGCGCTTCCCTTCTGCCTGACAGACGTCTCAGTGCTCTGCTCTAGACCTCTGAAGTGGGGAGACTACCGAGCCCAGCCTCCTTTCCAAGGAGTCCTGCGCCTTCCATTGCACTGAAAGGCAATAGCACGGGGAAGGCTAGAAATGGGCTGAGTCATGTCGGACACACTTCCTCAGCCTGCTCCTTTCAGGGAAGCAACGCTGGGAGCTAGGAAAGCCTTCTCAAGCTCGGAGAGTGCAAGAGAGATGCAGGCCGCGCACCCGGAAATCTCGGTGCTTGGAGCCAATCTCAGCGTCTCCCAGGGGCAAAGCGAACGCCTCTCTGCCAAATCCAGCTTTGCAGACGCAGGCCGCTAGGCTGCCTCTGCATTGGCGAAGGAAGCTCTCTCCTCCCGCGTCCTGCGAAATCTGCTTCTCAGCCTGAGCGAATCTCAGTGGGAACGGTCTTTCCTCTGGGGCCGTTGCTCCTGTGCCTGGGGCTGCCGCAAGGGCACCACCCTCACAGGGAAAGGCCAAACACACCCCACATGTCTTTGCTCCTCTGGAGAGCTGCAGGCAACCTCAAACTCTCAGGAAGCTTCTCGGCTGAGACGCAGAAGCACTCTGGCTGGGGTCTCGCATCCCCTGCCTGGAGGCCCATGGTGCCTGTTTCTCCCTGGGCGTTGCTTCACCAGAGCGGCCAGGCAACATCTGCCCCATCTACCCTTCTGCTCTTCCCTTCCAGCTGACAGAGTTCTCCCTGCTCTACTCTAGCCCTAGGAAGTTTGGAGACAACCTGGCTCCTCCTCCTGTGCAAGGAGTCCCGGGGCCCAGTAGGAGTGGAAAGGCAAAACCACAGGCAAGCCCAGGAAAGTGCTGAGTCATGTCTGACACACTCCCTCAGCCTGCTCCTTCATGGCTAGCGAGGCTGTGAGCTAGGAAAGTCTTTGGAAGCTCAGCAAGTGGCAGCGAGATGCAGGCCCCAACCCAGCAATCCCGGTGCTTGGAGCAGGTCTCACAGCCTCCCAGTGCCAAAGCGAGCTCCTCTCTGCCAAATGCAGCTTTGCACACGCAGGCCGCTCTGCTGCCTCTGCATCCACGAAGGAAGCTCTCTAGGCCCGCTTCCTGCGAAATCTGCTTCAGCCTGAGGGAAAAGCCCTTGGAGAGGTCTTTGCTCAGGGGCAGTTGCTCCTGTGCCTGGGGAAGAGGGAAGGGCACCACACTCCCAAGGAAAGGCCAGACACACTCCACACGTCTTTGCTCCTCTGGAGGGCGGCATGGAGCCTCCAACTGGGAGGTCGCTTCTCAGCGGAGACGCAGGGGCATTCTGGCTGTGATCCCGCAGCCCCTGCCTGGAGGCCACGGTGCCTGTTTCTCTCTGGGCGTTGCTTCCACAGTGCGGCCAAGCAACATCTTCACCATGGGCACAACAGCGCTTCCCTTCCGCCTGACAGACGTCTCAGTGCTCTGCTCTAGACCTCTGAAGTGGGGAGACAACCGAGCCCAGCCTCCTTTCCAAGGCGTCCTGCGCCTTCCGTTGCACTGAAAGGCAATAGCACGGGGAAGCCTAGGAAGGGGCTGAGTCATGTGGGACACACTTCCTCAGCCTGCTCCTTTCAGGGAAGCAACGCTGGGAGCTAGGAAAGCCTTCTCAAGCTCGGAGAGTGCAAGAGAGATGCAGGCCGCGCACCCGGAAATCTCGGTGCTTGGAGCCAATCTCAGCGTCTCCCAGGGGCGAAGCGAACGCCTCTCTGCCAAATCCAGCTTTGCAGACGCAGGCCGCTAGGCTGCCTCTGCATTGGCGAAGGAAGCTCTCTCCTCCCGCTTCCTGCGAAATCTGCTTCTCAGCCTGAGCGAATCTCAGTGGGAACGGTCTTTCCTCTGGGGCCGTTGCTCCTGTGCCTGGGGCTGCCGCAAGGGCACCACCCTCACAGGGAAAGGCCAAACACACCCCACATGTCTTTGCTCCTCTGGAGAGCTGCAGGCAACCTCAAACTCTCAGGAAGCTTCTCGGCTGAGACGCAGAAGCACTCTGGCTGGGGTCTCGCATCCCCTGCCTGGAGGCCCATGGTGCCTGTTTCTCCCTGGGCGTTGCTTCACCAGAGCGGCCAGGCAACATCTGCCCCATCTACCCTTCTGCTCTTCCCTTCCAGCTGACAGAGTTCTCCCTGCTCTACTCTAGCCCTAGGAAGTGTGGAGACAACCGGGCTCCTCCTCCTGTGCAAGGAGTCCCGGGGCCCAGTTGGAGTGGAAAGGCAAAACCACAGGCAAGCCCAGGAAAGTGCTGAGTCATGTCTGACACACTCCCTCAGCCTGCTCCTTCATGGCTAGCGAGGTTGTGAGCTAGGAAAGTCTTTGGAAGCTCAGCAAGTGGCAGCGAGATGCAGGCCCCAACCCAGCAATCCCGGTGCTTGGAGCAGGTCTCACAGCCTCCCAGTGCCAAAGCGAGCTCCTCTCTGCCAAATGCAGCTGTGCACACGCAGGCCGCTCTGCTGCCTCTGCATCCACGAAGGAAGCTCTCTAGGCCCGCTTCCTGCGAAATCTGCCTCAGCCTGAGGGAAAAGCCCTTGGAGAGGTCTTTGCTCAGGGGCAGTTGCTCCTGTGCCTGGGGAAGAGGGAAGGGCACCACACTCCCAAGGAAAGGCCAGACACACTCCACACGTCTTTGCTCCTCTGGAGGGTGGCATGGAGCCTCCAACTGGGAGGTCGCTTCTCAGCGGAGACGCAGGGGCATTCTGGCTGTGATCCCGCAGCCCCTGCCTGGAGGCCCACGGTGCCTGTTTCTCTCTGGGCGTTGCTTCCACAGTGCGGCCAAGCAACATCTTCACCATGGGCACAACAGCGCTTCCCTTCCGCCTGACAGACGTCTCAGTGCTCTGCTCTAGACCTCTGAAGTGGGGAGACAACCGAGCCTAGCCTCCTTTCCAAGGCGTCCTGCGCCTTCCATTGCACTGAAAGGCAATAGCACGGGGAAGCCTAGGAAGGGGCTGAGTCATGTCGGACACACTTCCTCAGCCTGCTCCTTTCAGGGAAGCAACGCTGGGAGCTAGGAAAGCCTTCTCAAGCTCGGAGAGTGCAAGAGAGATGCAGGCCGCGCACCCGGAAATCTCGGTGCTTGGAGCCAATCTCAGCGTCTCCCAGGGGCAAAGCGAACGCCTCTCTGCCAAATCCAGCTTTGCAGACGCAGGCCGCTAGGCTGCCTCTGCATTGGCGAAGGAAGCTCTCTCCTCCCGCTTCCTGGGAAATCTGCTTCTCAGCCTGAGCGAATCTCAGTGGGAACGGTCTTTCGTCTGGGGCCGTTGCTCCTGTGCCTGGGGCTGCCGCAAGGGCACCACCCTCACAGGGAAAGGCCAAACACACCCCACATGTCTTTGCTCCTCTGGAGAGCTGCAGGCAACCTCAAACTCTCAGGAAGCTTCTCGGCTGAGACGCAGAAGCACTCTGGCTGGGGTCTCGCATCCCCTGCCTGAAGGCCCATGGTGCCTGTTTCTCCCTGGGCGTTGCTTCACCAGAGCGGCCAGGCAACATCTGCCCCATCTACCCTTCTGCTCTTCCCTTCCAGCTGACAGAGTTCTCCCTGCTCTACTCTAGCCCTAGGAAGTGTGGAGACAACCGGGCTCCTCCTCCTGTGCAAGGAGTCCCGGGGCCCAGTTGGAGTGGAAAGGCAAAACCACAGGCAAGCCCAGGAAAGTGCTGAGTCATGTCTGACACACTCCCTCAGCCTGCTCCTTCATGGCTAGCGAGGCTGTGAGCTAGGAAAGTCTTTGGAAGCTCAGCAAGTGGCAGCGAGATGCAGGCCCCAACCCAGCAATCCCGGTGCTTGGAGCAGGTCTCACAGCCTCCCAGTGCCAAAGCGAGCTCCTCTCTGCCAAATGCAGCTTTGCACACGCAGGCCGCTCTGCTGCCTCTGCATCCACGAAGGAAGCTCTCTAGGCCCGCTTCCTGCGAAATCTGCTTCAGCCTGAGGGAAAAGCCCTTGGAGAGGTCTTTGCTCAGGGGCAGTTGCTCCTGTGCCTGGGGAAGAGGGAAGGGCACCACACTCCCAAGGAAAGGCCAGACACACTCCACACGTCTTTGCTCCTCTGGAGGGCGGCATGGAGCCTCCAACTGGGAGGTCGCTTCTCAGCGGAGACGCAGGGGCATTCTGGCTGTGATCCCGCAGCCCCTGCCTGGAGGCCCACGGTGCCTGTTTCTCTCTGGGCGTTGCTTCCACAGTGCGGCCAAGCAACATCTTCACCATGGGCACAACAGCGCTTCCCTTCCGCCTGACAGACGTCTCAGTGCTCTGCTCTAGACCTCTGAAGTGGGGAGACAACCGAGCCCAGCCTCCTTTCCAAGGCGTCCTGCGCCTTCCGTTGCACTGAAAGGCAATAGCACGGGGAAGCCTAGGAAGGGGCTGAGTCATGTCGGACACACTTCCTCAGCCTGCTCCTTTCAGGGAAGCAACGCTGGGACCTAGGAAAGCCTTCTCAAGCTCGGAGAGTGCAAGAGAGATGCAGGCCGCGCACCCGGAAATCTCGGTGCTTGGAGCCAATCTCAGCGTCTCCCAGGGGCGAATCGAACGCCTCTCTGCCAAATCCAGCTTTGCAGACGCAGGCCGCTAGGCTGCCTCTGCATTGGCGAAGGAAGCTCTCTCCTCCCGCGTCCTGCGAAATCTGCTTCTCAGCCTGAGCGAATCTCAGTGGGAACGGTCTTTCCTCTGGGGCCGTTGCTCCTGTGCCTGGGGCTGCCGCAAGGGCACCACCCTCACAGGGAAAGGCCAAACACACCCCACATGTCTTTGCTCCTCTGGAGAGCTGCAGGCAACCTCAAACTCTCAGGAAGCTTCTCGGCTGAGACGCAGAAGCACTCTGGCTGGGGTCTCGCATCCCCTGCCTGGAGGCCCATGGTGCCTGTTTCTCCCTGGGCGTTGCTTCACCAGAGCGGCCAGGCAACATCTGCCCCATCTACCCTTCTGCTCTTCCCTTCCAGCTGACAGAGTTCTCCCTGCTCTACTCTAGCCCTAGGAAGTTTGGAGACACCCGGGCTCCTCCTCCTGTGCAAGGAGTCCCGGGGCCCAGTTGGAGTGGAAAGGCAAAACCACAGGCAAGCCCAGGAAAGTGCTGAGTCATGTCTGACACACTCCCTCAGCCTGCTCCTTCATGGCTAGCGAGGCTGTGAGCTAGGAAAGTCTTTGGATGCTCAGCAAGTGGCAGCGAGATGCAGGCCCCAACCCAGCAATCCCGGTGCTTGGAGCAGGTCTCACAGCCTCCCAGTGCCAAAGCGAGCTCCTCTCTGCCAAATGCAGCTTTGCACACGCAGGCCGCTCTGCTGCCTCTGCATCCACGAAGGAAGCTCTCTAGGCCCGCTTCCTGCGAAATCTGCTTCAGCCTGAGGGAAAAGCCCTTGGAGAGGTCTTTGCTCAGGGGCAGTTGCTCCTGTGACTGGGGAAGAGGGAAGGGCACCACACTCCCAAGGAAAGGCCAGACACACTCCACACGTCTTTGCTCCTCTGGAGGGCGGCATGGAGCCTCCAACTGGGAGGTCGCTTCTCAGCGGAGACGCAGGGGCATTCTGGCTGTGATCCCGCAGCCCCTGCCTGGAGGCCCACGGTGCCTGTTTCTCTCTGGGCGTTGCTTCCACAGTGCGGCCAAGCAACATCTTCACCATGGGCACAACAGCGCTTCCCTTCCGCCTGACAGACGTCTCAGTGCTCTGCTCTAGACCTCTGAAGTGGGGAGACAACCGAGCCCAGCCTCCTTTCCAAGGCGTCCTGCGCCTTCCGTTGCACTGAAAGGCAATAGCACGGGGAAGCCTAGGAAGGGGCTGAGTCATGTCGGACACACTTCCTCAGCCTGCTCCTTTCAGGGAAGCAACGCTGGGAGCTAGGAAAGCCTTCTCAAGCTCGGAGAGTGCA
Organism: Moschus berezovskii; assembly: GCF_049115385.1. Lineage (NCBI taxonomy): Eukaryota > Metazoa > Chordata > Mammalia > Artiodactyla > Moschidae > Moschus > Moschus berezovskii. Next base: position 116,181,317 of record NC_142467.1, read on the forward strand.
AGAGAGATGCAGGCCGCGCACCCGGAAATCTCGGTGCTTGGAGCCAATCTCAGCGTCTCCCAGGGGCGAAGCGAACGCCTCTCTGCCAAATCCAGCTTTGCAGACGCAGGCGGCTAGGCTGCCTCTGCATTGGCGAAGGAAGCTCTCTCCTCCCGCTTCCTGCGAAATCTGCTTCTCAGCCTGAGCGAATCTCAGTGGGAACGGTCTTTCCTCTGGGGCCGTTGCTCCTGTGCCTGGGGCTGCCGCAAGGGCACCACCCTCACAGGGAAAGGCCAAACACACCCCACATGTCTTTGCTCCTCTGGAGAACTGCAGGCAACCTCAAACTCTCAGGAAGCTTCTCGGCTGAGACGCAGAAGCACTCTGGCTGGGGTCTCGCATCCCCTGCCTGGAGGCCCATGGTGCCTGTTTCTCCCTGGGCGTTGCTTCACCAGAGCGGCCAGGCAACATCTGCCCCATCTACCCTTCTGCTCTTCCCTTCCAGCTGACAGAGTTCTCCCTGCTCTACTCTAGCCCTAGGAAGTGTGGAGACAACCGGGCTCATCCTCCTGTGCAAGGAGTCCCGGGGCCCAGTTGGAGTGGAAAGGCAAAACCACAGGCAAGCCCAGGAAAGTGCTGAGTCATGTCTGACACACTCCCTCAGCCTGCTCCTTCATGGCTAGCGAGGCTGTGAGCTAGGAAAGTCTTTGGAAGCTCAGCAAGTGGCAGCGAGATGCAGGCCCCAACCCAGCAATCCCGGTGCTTGGAGCAGGTCTCACAGCCTCCCAGTGCCAAAGCGAGCTCCTCTCTGCCAAATGCAGCTGTGCACACGCAGGCCGCTCTGCTGCCTCTGCATCCACGAAGGAAGCTCTCTAGGCCCGCTTCCTGCGAAATCTGCCTCAGCCTGAGGGAAAAGCCCTTGGAGAGGTCTTTGCTCAGGGGCAGTTGCTCCTGTGCCTGGGGAAGAGGGAAGGGCACCACACTCCCAAGGAAAGGCCAGACACACTCCACACGTCTTTGCTCCTCTGGAGGGCGGCATGGAGCCTCCAACTGGGAGGTCGCTTCTCAGCGGAGACGCAGGGGCATTCTGGCTGTGATCCCGCAGCCCCTGCCTGGAGGCCCACGGTGCCTGTTTCTCTCTGGGCGTTGCTGCCACAGTGCGGCCAAGCAACATCTTCACCATGGGCACAACAGCGCTTCCCTTCCGCCTGACAGACGTCTCAGTGCTCTGCTCTAGACCTCTGAAGTGGGGAGACAACCGAGCCCAGCCTCCTTTCCAAGGCGTCCTGCGCCTTCCATTGCACTGAAAGGCAATAGCACGGGGAAGCCTAAGAAGGGGCTGAGTCATGTCGGACACACTTCCTCAGCCTGCTCCTTTCAGGGAAGCAACGCTGGGAGCTAGGAAAGCCTTCTCAAGCTCGGAGAGTGCAAGAGAGATGCAGGCCGCGCACCCGGAAATCTCGGTGCTTGGAGCCAATCTCAGCGTCTCCCAGGGGCAAAGCGAACGCCTCTCTGCCAAATCCAGCTGTGCAGACGCAGGCCGCTAGGCTGCCTCTGCATTGGCGAAGGAAGCTCTCTCCTCCCGCTTCCTGGGAAATCTGCTTCTCAGCCTGAGCGAATCTCAGTGGGAACGGTCTTTCGTCTGGGGCCGTTGCTCCTGTGCCTGGGGCTGCCGCAAGGGCACCACCCTCACAGGGAAAGGCCAAACACACCCCACATGTCTTTGCTCCTCTGGAGAGCTGCAGGCAACCTCAAACTCTCAGGAAGCTTCTCGGCTGAGACGCAGAAGCACTCTGGCTGGGGTCTCGCATCCCCTGCCTGGAGGCCCATGGTGCCTGTTTCTCCCTGGGCGTTGCTTCCCCAGAGCGGCCAGGCAACATCTGCCCCATCTACCCTTCTGCTCTTCCCTTCCAGCTGACAGAGTTCTCCCTGCTCTACTCTAGCCCTAGGAAGTGTGGAGACAACCGGGCTCCTCCTCCTGTGCAAGGAGTCCCGGGGCCCAGTTGGAGTGGAAAGGCAAAACCACAGGCAAGCCCAGGAAAGTGCTGAGTCATGTCTGACACACTCCCTCAGCCTGCTCCTTCATGGCTAGCGAGGCGGTGAGCTAGGAAAGTCTTTGGAAGCTCAGCAAGTGGCAGCGAGATGCAGGCCCCAACCCAGCAATCCCGGTGCTTGGAGCAGGTCTCACAGCCTCCCAGTGCCAAAGCGAGCTCCTCTCTGCCAAATGCAGCTTTGCACACGCAGGCCGCTCTGCTGCCTCTGCATCCACGAAGGAAGCTCTCTAGGCCCGCTTCCTGCGAAATCTGCTTCAGCCTGAGGGAAAAGCCCTTGGAGAGGTCTTTGCTCAGGGGCAGTTGCTCCTGTGCCTGGGGAAGAGGGAAGGGCACCACACTCCCAAGGAAAGGCCAGACACACTCCACACGTCTTTGCTCCTCTGGAGGGCGGCATGGAGCCTCCAACTGGGAGGTCGCTTCTCAGCGGAGACGCAGGGGCATTCTGGCTGTGATCCCGCAGCCCCTGCCTGGAGGCCCACGGTGCCTGTTTCTCTCTGGGCGTTGCTTCCACAGTGCGGCCAAGCAACATCTTCACCATGGGCACAACAGCGCTTCCCTTCCGCCTGACAGACGTCTCAGTGCTCTGCTCTAGACCTCTGAAGTGGGGAGACAACCGAGCCCAGCCTCCTTTCCAAGGAGTCCTGCGCCTTCCATTGCACTGAAAGGCAATAGCACGGGGAAGCCTAGGAAGGGGCTGAGTCATGTCGGACACACTTCCTCAGCCTGCTCCTTTCAGGGAAGCAACGCTGGGAGCTAGGAAAGCCTTCTCAAGCTCGGAGAGTGCAAGAGAGATGCAGGCCGCGCACCCGGAAATCTCGGTGCTTGGAGCCAATCTCAGCGTCTCCCAGGGGCAAAGCGAACGCCTCTCTGCCAAATCCAGCTTTGCAGACGCAGGCCGCTAGGCTGCCTCTGCATTGGCGAAGGAAGCTCTCTCCTCCCGCTTCCTGCGAAATCTGCTTCTCAGCCTGAGCGAATCTCAGTGGGAACGGTCTTTCCTCTGGGGCCATTGCTCCTGTGCCTGGGGCTGCCGCAAGGGCACCACCCTCACAGGGAAAGGCCAAACACACCCCACATGTCTTTGCTCCTCTGGAGAGCTGCAGGCAACCTCAAACTCTCAGGAAGCTTCTCGGCTGAGACGCAGAAGCACTCTGGCTGGGGTCTCGCATCCCCTGCCTGGAGGCCCATGGTGCCTGTTTCTCCCTGGGCGTTGCTTCACCAGAGCGGCCAGGCAACATCTGCCCCATCTACCCTTCTGCTCTTCCCTTCCAGCTGACAGAGTTCTCCCTGCTCTACTCTAGCCCTAGGAAGTGTGGAGACAACCGGGCTCCTCCTCCTGTGCAAGGAGTCCCGGGGCCCAGTTGGAGTGGAAAGGCAAAACCACAGGCAAGCCCAGGAAAGTGCTGAGTCATGTCTGACACACTCCCTCAGCCTGCTCCTTCATGGCTAGCGAGGCGGTGAGCTAGGAAAGTCTTTGGAAGCTCAGCAAGTGGCAGCGAGATGCAGGCCCCAACCCAGCAATCCCGGTGCTTGGAGCAGGTCTCACAGCCTCCCAGTGCCAAAGCGAGCTCCTCTCTGCCAAATGCAGCTTTGCACACGCAGGCCGCTCTGCTGCCTCTGCATCCACGAAGGAAGCTCTCTAGGCCCGCTTCCTGCGAAATCTGCTTCAGCCTGAGGGAAAAGCCCTTGGAGAGGTCTTTGCTCAGGGGCAGTTGCTCCTGTGCCTGGGGAAGAGGGAAGGGCACCACACTCCCAAGGAAAGGCCAGACACACTCCACACGTCTTTGCTCCTCTGGAGGGCGGCATGGAGCCTCCAACTGGGAGGTCGCTTCTCAGCGGAGACGCAGGGGCATTCTGGCTGTGATCCCGCAGCCCCTGCCTGGAGGCCCACGGTGCCTGTTTCTCTCTGGGCGTTGCTTCCACAGTGCGGCCAAGCAACATCTTCACCATGGGCACAACCGCGCTTCCCTTCCGCCTGACAGACGTCTCAGTGCTCTGCTCTAGACCTCTGAAGTGGGGAGACAACCGAGCCCAGCCTCCTTTCCAAGGAGTCCTGCGCCTTCCATTGCACTGAAAGGCAATAGCACGGGGAAGCCTAGGAAGGGGCTGAGTCATGTCGGACACACTTCCTCAGCCTGCTCCTTTCAGGGAAGCAACGCTGGGAGCTAGGAAAGCCTTCTCAAGCTCGGAGAGTGCAAGAGAGATGCAGGCCGCGCACCCGGAAATCTCGGTGCTTGGAGCCAATCTCAGCGTCTCCCAGGGGCAAAGCGAACGCCTCTCTGCCAAATCCAGCTTTGCAGACGCAGGCCGCTAGGCTGCCTCTGCATTGGCGAAGGAAGCTCTCTCCTCCCGCTTCCTGCGAAATCTGCTTCTCAGCCTGAGCGAATCTCAGTGGGAACGGTCTTTCCTCTGGGGCCATTGCTCCTGTGCCTGGGGCTGCCGCAAGGGCACCACCCTCACAGGGAAAGGCCAAACACACCCCACATGTCTTTGCTCCTCTGGAGAGCTGCAGGCAACCTCAAACTCTCAGGAAGCTTCTCGGCTGAGACGCAGAAGCACTCTGCCTGGGGTCTCGCATCCCCTGCCTGGAGGCCCATGGTGCCTGTTTCTCCCTGGGCCGTTGCTTCACCAGAGCGGCCAGGCAACATCTGCCCCATCTACCCTTCTGCTCTTCCCTTCCAGCTGACAGAGTTCTCCCTGCTCTACTCTAGCCCTAGGAAGTGTGGAGACAACCGGGCTCCTCCTCCTGTGCAAGGAGTCCCGGGGCCCAGTTGGAGTGGAAAGGCAAAACCACAGGCAAGCCCAGGAAAGTGCTGAGTCATGTCTGACACACTCCCTCAGCCTGCTCCTTCATGGCTAGCGAGGCGGTGAGCTAGGAAAGTCTTTGGAAGCTCAGCAAGTGGCAGCGAGATGCAGGCCCCAACCCAGCAATCCCGGTGCTTGGAGCAGGTCTCACAGCCTCCCAGTGCCAAAGCGAGCTCCTCTCTGCCAAATGCAGCTTTGCACACGCAGGCCGCTCTGCTGCCTCTGCATCCACGAAGGAAGCTCTCTACGCCCGCTTCCTGCGAAATCTGCTTCAACCTGAGGGAAAAGCCCTTGGAGAGGTCTTTGCTCAGGGGCAGTTGCTCCTGTGCCTGGGGAAGAGGGAAGGGCACCACACTCCCAAGGAAAGGCCAGACACACTCCACACGTCTTTGCTCCTCTGGAGGGCGGCATGGAGCCTCCAACTGGGAGGTCGCTTCTCAGCGGAGACGCAGGGGCATTCTGGCTGTGATCCCGCAGCCCCTGCCTGGAGGCCCACGGTGCCTGTTTCTCTCTGGGCGTTGCTTCCACAGTGCGGCCAAGCAACATCTTCACCATGGGCACAACCGCGCTTCCCTTCCGCCTGACAGACGTCTCAGTGCTCTGCTCTAGACCTCTGAAGTGGGGAGACAACCGAGCCCAGCCTCCTTTCCAAGGCGTCCTGCGCCTTCCGTTGCACTGAAAGGCAATAGCACGGGGAAGCCTAGGAAGGGGCTGAGTCATGTCGGACACACTTCCTCAGCCTGCTCCTTTCAGGGAAGCAACGCTGGGAGCTAGGAAAGCCTTCTCAAGCTCGGAGAGTGCAAGAGAGATGCAGGCCGCGCACCCGGAAATCTCGGTGCTTGGAGCCAATCTCAGCGTCTCCCAGGGGCGAAGCGAACGCCTCTCTGCCAAATCCAGCTTTGCAGACACAGGCCGCTAGGCTGCCTCTGCATTGGCGAAGGAAGCTCTCTCCTCCCGCGTCCTGCGAAATCTGCTTCTCAGCCTGAGCGAATCTCAGTGGGAACGGTCTTTCCTCTGGGGCCGTTGCTCCTGTGCCTGGGGCTGCCGCAAGGGCACCACCCTCACAGGGAAAGGCCAAACACACCCCACATGTCTTTGCTCCTCTGGAGAGCTGCAGGCAACCTCAAACTCTCAGGAAGCTTCTCGGCTGAGACGCAGAAGCACTCTGGCTGGGGTCTCGCATCCCCTGCCTGGAGGCCCATGGTGCCTGTTTCTCCCTGGGCGTTGCTTCACCAGAGCGGCCAGGCAACATCTGCCCCATCTACCCTTCTGCTCTTCCCTTCCAGCTGACAGAGTTCTCCCTGCTCTACTCTAGCCCTAGGAAGTTTGGAGACACCCGGGCTCCTCCTCCTGTGCAAGGAGTCCCGGGGCCCAGTTGGAGTGGAAAGGCAAAACCACAGGCAAGCCCAGGAAAGTGCTGAGTCATGTCTGACACACTCCCTCAGCCTGCTCCTTCATGGCTAGCGAGGCGGTGAGCTAGGAAAGTCTTTGGAAGCTCAGCAAGTGGCAGCGAGATGCAGGCCCCAACCCAGCAATCCCGGTGCTTGGAGCAGGTCTCACAGCCTCCCAGTGCCAAAGCGAGCTCCTCTCTGCCAAATGCAGCTTTGCACACGCAGGCCGCTCTGCTGCCTCTGCATCCACGAAGGAAGCTCTCTACGCCCGCTTCCTGCGAAATCTGCTTCAGCCTGAGGGAAAAGCCCTTGGAGAGGTCTTTGCTCAGGGGCAGTTGCTCCTGTGCCTGGGGAAGAGGGAAGGGCACCACACTCCCAAGGAAAGGCCAGACACACTCCACACGTCTTTGCTCCTCTGGAGGGCGGCATGGAGCCTCCAACTGGGAGGTCGCTTCTCAGCGGAGACGCAGGGGCATTCTGGCTGTGATCCCGCAGCCCCTGCCTGGAGGCCCACGGTGCCTGTTTCTCTCTGGGCGTTGCTTCCACAGTGCGGCCAAGCAACATCTTCACCATGGGCACAACAGCGCTTCCCTTCCGCCTGACAGACGTCTCAGTGCTCTGCTCTAGACCTCTGAAGTGGGGAGACAACCGAGCCCAGCCTCCTTTCCAAGGCGTCCTGCGCCTTCCGTTGCACTGAAAGGCAATAGCACGGGGAAGCCTAGGAAGGGGCTGAGTCATGTCGGACACACTTCCTCAGCCTGCTCCTTTCAGGGAAGCAATGCTGGGACCTAGGAAAGCCTTCTCAAGCTCGGAGAGTGCAAGAGAGATGCAGGCCGCGCACCCGGAAATCTCGGTGCTTGGAGCCAATCTCAGCGTCTCCCAGGGGCGAAGCGAACGCCTCTCTGCCAAATCCAGCTTTGCAGACGCAGGCCGCTAGGCTGCCTCTGCATTGGCGAAGGAAGCTCTCTCCTCCCGCGTCCTGCGAAATCTGCTTCTCAGCCTGAGCGAATCTCAGTGGGAACGGTCTTTCCTCTGGGGCCGTTGCTCCTGTGCCTGGGGCTGCCGCAAGGGCACCACCCTCACAGGGAAAGGCCAAACACACCCCACATGTCTTTGCTCCTCTGGAGAGCTGCAGGCAACCTCAAACTCTCAGGAAGCTTCTCGGCTGAGACGCAGAAGCACTCTGGCTGGGGTCTCGCATCCCCTGCCTGGAGGCCCATGGTGCCTGTTTCTCCCTGGGCGTTGCTTCACCAGAGCGGCCAGGCAACATCTGCCCCATCTACCCTTCTGCTCTTCCCTTCCAGCTGACAGAGTTCTCCCTGCTCTACTCTAGCCCTAGGAAGTTTGGAGACACCCGGGCTCCTCCTCCTGTGCAAGGAGTCCCGGGGCCCAGTTGGAGTGGAAAGGCAAAACCACAGGCAAGCCCAGGAAAGTGCTGAGTCATGTCTGACACACTCCCTCAGCCTGCTCCTTCATGGCTAGCGAGGCGGTGAGCTAGGAAAGTCTTTGGAAGCTCAGGAAGTGGCAGCGAGATGCAGGCCCCAACCCAGCAAACCCGGTGCTTGGAGCAGGTCTCACAGCCTCCCAGTGCCAAAGCGAGCTCCTCTCTGCCAAATGCAGCTTTGCACACGCAGGCCGCTCTGCTGCCTCTGCATCCACGAAGGAAGCTCTCTACGCCCGCTTCCTGCGAAATCTGCTTCAACCTGAGGGAAAAGCCCTTGGAGAGGTCTTTGCTCAGGGGCAGTTGCTCCTGTGCCTGGGGAAGAGGGAAGGGCACCACACTCCCAAGGAAAGGCCAGACACACTCCACACGTCTTTGCTCCTCTGGAGGGCGGCATGGAGCCTCCAACTGGGAGGTCGCTTCTCAGCGGAGACGCAGGGGCATTCTGGCTGTGATCCCGCAGCCCCTGCCTGGAGGCCCACGGTGCCTGTTTCTCTCTGGGCGTTGCTTCCACAGTGCGGCCAAGCAACATCTTCACCATGGGCACAACCGCGCTTCCCTTCCGCCTGACAGACGTCTCAGTGCTCTGCTCTAGACCTCTGAAGTGGGGAGACAACCGAGCCCAGCCTCCTTTCCAAGGCGTCCTGCGCCTTCCGTTGCACTGAAAGGCAATAGCACGGGGAAGCCTAGGAAGGGGCTGAGTCATGTCGGACACACTTCCTCAGCCTGCTCCTTTCAGGGAAGCAACGCTGGGACCTAGGAAAGCCTTCTCAAGCTCGGAGAGTGCAAGAGAGATGCAGGCCGCGCACCCGGAAATCTCGGTGCTTGGAGCCAATCTCAGCGTCTCCCAGGGGCGAAGCGAACGCCTCTCTGCCAAATCCAGCTTTGCAGACGCAGGCCGCTAGGCTGCCTCTGCATTGGCGAAGGAAGCTCTCTCCTCCCGCGTCCTGCGAAATCTGCTTCTCAGCCTGAGCGAATCTCAGTGGGAACGGTCTTTCCTCTGGGGCCGTTGCTCCTGTGCCTGGGGCTGCCGCAAGGGCACCACCCTCACAGGGAAAGGCCAAACACACCCCACATGTCTTTGCTCCTCTGGAGAGCTGCAGGCAACCTCAAACTCTCAGGAAGCTTCTCGGCTGAGACGCAGAAGCACTCTGGCTGGGGTCTCGCATCCCCTGCCTGGAGGCCCATGGTGCCTGTTTCTCCCTGGGCGTTGCTTCACCAGAGCGGCCAGGCAACATCTGCCCCATCTACCCTTCTGCTCTTCCCTTCCAGCTGACAGAGTTCTCCCTGCTCTACTCTAGCCCTAGGAAGTTTGGAGACACCCGGGCTCCTCCTCCTGTGCAAGGAGTCCCGGGGCCCAGTTGGAGTGGAAAGGCAAAACCACAGGCAAGCCCAGGAAAGTGCTGAGTCATGTCTGACACACTCCCTCAGCCTGCTCCTTCATGGCTAGCGAGGCGGTGAGCTAGGAAAGTCTTTGGAAGCTCAGGAAGTGGCAGCGAGATGCAGGCCCCAACCCAGCAAACCCGGTGCTTGGAGCAGGTCTCACAGCCTCCCAGTGCCAAAGCGAGCTCCTCTCTGCCAAATGCAGCTTTGCACACGCAGGCCGCTCTGCTGCCTCTGCATCCACGAAGGAAGCTCTCTACGCCCGCTTCCTGCGAAATCTGCTTCAACCTGAGGGAAAAGCCCTTGGAGAGGTCTTTGCTCAGGGGCAGTTGCTCCTGTGCCTGGGGAAGAGGGAAGGGCACCACACTCCCAAGGAAAGGCCAGACACACTCCACACGTCTTTGCTCCTCTGGAGGGCGGCATGGAGCCTCCAACTGGGAGGTCGCTTCTCAGCGGAGACGCAGGGGCATTCTGGCTGTGATCCCGCAGCCCCTGCCTGGAGGCCCACGGTGCCTGTTTCTCTCTGGGCGTTGCTTCCACAGTGCGGCCAAGCAACATCTTCACCATGGGCACAACCGCGCTTCCCTTCCGCCTGACAGACGTCTCAGTGCTCTGCTCTAGACCTCTGAAGTGGGGAGACAACCGAGCCCAGCCTCCTTTCCAAGGCGTCCTGCGCCTTCCGTTGCACTGAAAGGCAATAGCACGGGGAAGCCTAGGAAGGGGCTGAGTCATGTCGGACACACTTCCTCAGCCTGCTCCTTTCAGGGAAGCAACGCTGGGACCTAGGAAAGCCTTCTCAAGCTCGGAGAGTGCAAGAGAGATGCAGGCCGCGCACCCGGAAATCTCGGTGCTTGGAGCCAATCTCAGCGTCTCCCAGGGGCGAAGCGAACGCCTCTCTGCCAAATCCAGCTTTGCAGACGCAGGCCGCTAGGCTGCCTCTGCATTGGCGAAGGAAGCTCTCTCCTCCCGCGTCCTGCGAAATCTGCTTCTCAGCCTGAGCGAATCTCAGTGGGAACGGTCTTTCCTCTGGGGCCGTTGCTCCTGTGCCTGGGGCTGCCGCAAGGGCACCACCCTCACAGGGAAAGGCCAAACACACCCCACATGTCTTTGCTCCTCTGGAGAGCTGCAGGCAACCTCAAACTCTCAGGAAGCTTCTCGGCTGAGACGCAGAAGCACTCTGGCTGGGGTCTCGCATCCCCTGCCTGGAGGCCCATGGTGCCTGTTTCTCCCTGGGCGTTGCTTCACCAGAGCGGCCAGGCAACATCTGCCCCATCTACCCTTCTGCTCTTCCCTTCCAGCTGACAGAGTTCTCCCTGCTCTACTCTAGCCCTAGGAAGTTTGGAGACACCCGGGCTCCTCCTCCTGTGCAAGGAGTCCCGGGGCCCAGTTGGAGTGGAAAGGCAAAACCACAGGCAAGCCCAGGAAAGTGCTGAGTCATGTCTGGCACACTCCCTCAGCCTGCTCCTTCATGGCTAGCGAGGCTGTGAGCTAGGAAAGTCTTTGGAAGCTCAGCAAGTGGCAGCGAGATGCAGGCCCCAACCCAGCAATCCCGGTGCTTGGAGCAGGTCTCACAGCCTCCCAGTGCCAAAGCGAGCTCCTCTCTGCCAAATGCAGCTTTGCACACGCAGGCCGCTCTGCTGCCTCTGCATCCACGAAGGAAGCTCTCTAGGCCCGCTTCCTGCGAAATCTGCTTCAGCCTGAGGGAAAAGCCCTTGGAGAGGTCTTTGCTCAGGGGCAGTTGCTCCTGTGCCTGGGGAAGAGGGAAGGGCACCACACTCCCAAGGAAAGGCCAGACACACTCCACACGTCTTTGCTCCTCTGGAGGGCGGCATGGAGCCTCCAACTGGGAGGTCGCTTCTCAGCGGAGACGCAGGGGCATTCTGGCTGTGATCCCGCAGCCCCTGCCTGGAGGCCCACGGTGCCTGTTTCTCTCTGGGCGTTGCTTCCACAGTGCGGCCAAGCAACATCTTCACCATGGGCACAACATCGCTTCCCTTCCGCCTGACAGACGTCTCAGTGCTCTGCTCTAGACCTCTGAAGTGGGGAGACAACCGAGCCCAGCCTCCTTTCCAAGGCGTCCTGCGCCTTCCGTTGCACTGAAAGGCAATAGCACGGGGAAGCCTAGGAAGGGGCTGAGTCATGTCGGACACACTTCCTCAGCCTGCTCCTTTCAGGGAAGCAACGCTGGGACCTAGGAAAGCCTTCTCAAGCTCGGAGAGTGCAAGAGAGATGCAGGCCGCGCACCCGGAAATCTCGGTGCTTGGAGCCAATCTCAGCGTCTCCCAGGGGCGAATCGAACGCCTCTCTGCCAAATCCAGCTTTGCAGACGCAGGCCGCTAGGCTGCCTCTGCATTGGCGAAGGAAGCTCTCTCCTCCCGCGTCCTGCGAAATCTGCTTCTCAGCCTGAGCGAATCTCAGTGGGAACGGTCTTTCCTCTGGGGCCGTTGCTCCTGTGCCTGGGGCTGCCGCAAGGGCACCACCCTCACAGGGAAAGGCCAAACACACCCCACATGTCTTTGCTCCTCTGGAGAGCTGCAGGCAACCTCAAACTCTCAGGAAGCTTCTCGGCTGAGACGCAGAAGCACTCTGGCTGGGGTCTCGCATCCCCTGCCTGGAGGCCCATGGTGCCTGTTTCTCCCTGGGCGTTGCTTCACCAGAGCGGCCAGGCAACATCTGCCCCATCTACCCTTCTGCTCTTCCCTTCCAGCTGACAGAGTTCTCCCTGCTCTACTCTAGCCCTAGGAAGTTTGGAGACACCCGGGCTCCTCCTCCTGTGCAAGGAGTCCCGGGGCCCAGTTGGAGTGGAAAGGCAAAACCACAGGCAAGCCCAGGAAAGTGCTGAGTCATGTCTGACACACTCCCTCAGCCTGCTCCTTCATGGCTAGCGAGGCTGTGAGCTAGGAAAGTCTTTGGAAGCTCAGCAAGTGGCAGCGAGATGCAGGCCCCAACCCAGCAATCCCGGTGCTTGGAGCAGGTCTCACAGCCTCCCAGTGCCAAAGCGAGCTCCTCTCTGCCAAATGCAGCTTTGCACACGCAGGCCGCTCTGCTGCCTCTGCATCCACGAAGGAAGCTCTCTAGGCCCGCTTCCTGCGAAATCTGCTTCAGCCTGAGGGAAAAGCCCTTGGAGAGGTCTTTGCTCAGGGGCAGTTGCTCCTGTGCCTGGGGAAGAGGGAAGGGCACCACACTCCCAAGGAAAGGCCAGACACACTCCACACGTCTTTGCTCCTCTGGAGGGCGGCATGGAGCCTCCAACTGGGAGGTCGCTTCTCAGCGGAGACGCAGGGGCATTCTGGCTGTGATCCCGCAGCCCCTGCCTGGAGGCCCACGGTGCCTGTTTCTCTCTGGGCGTTGCTTCCACAGTGCGGCCAAGCAACATCTTCACCATGGGCACAACAGCGCTTCCCTTCCGCCTGACAGACGTCTCAGTGCTCTGCTCTAGACCTCTGAAGTGGGGAGACAACCGAGCCCAGCCTCCTTTCCAAGGCGTCCTGCGCCTTCCGTTGCACTAAAGGCAATAGCAGGGGGAAGCCTAGGAAGGGGCTGAGTCATGTCGGACACACTTCCTCAGCCTGCTCCTTTCAGGGAAGCAACGCTGGGAGCTAGGAAAGCCTTCTCAAGCTCGGAGAGTGCAAGAGAGATGCAGGCCGCGCACCCGGAAATCTCGGTGCTTGGAGCCAATCTCAGCGTCTCCCAGGGGCGAAGCGAACGCCTCTCTGCCAAATCCAGCTTTGCAGACGCAGGCCGCTAGGCTGCCTCTGCATTGGCGAAGGAAGCTCTCTCCTCCCGCGTCCTGCGAAATCTGCTTCTCAGCCTGAGCGAATCTCAGTGGGAACGGTCTTTCCTCTGGGGCCGTTGCTCCTGTGCCTGGGGCTGCCGCAAGGGCACCACCCTCACAGGGAAAGGCCAAACACACCCCACATGTCTTTGCTCCTCTGGAGAGCTGCAGGCAACCTCAAACTCTCAGGAAGCTTCTCGGCTGAGACGCAGAAGCACTCTGGCTGGGGTCTCGCATCCCCTGCCTGGAGGCCCATGGTGCCTGTTTCTCCCTGGGCGTTGCTTCACCAGAGCGGCCAGGCAACATCTGCCCCATCTACCCTTCTGCTCTTCCCTTCCAGCTGACAGAGTTCTCCCTGCTCTACTCTAGCCCTAGGAAGTTTGGAGACACCCGGGCTCCTCCTCCTGTGCAAGGAGTCCCGGGGCCCAGTTGGAGTGGAAAGGCAAAACCACAGGCAAGCCCAGGAAAGTGCTGAGTCATGTCTGACACACTCCCTCAGCCTGCTCCTTCATGGCTAGCGAGGCTGTGAGCTAGGAAAGTCTTTGGAAGCTCAGCAAGTGGCAGCGAGATGCAGGCCCCAACCCAGCCATCCCGGTGCTTGGAGCAGGTCTCACAGCCTCCCAGTGCCAAAGCGAGCTCCTCTCTGCCAAATGCAGCTTTGCACACGCAGGCCGCTCTGCTGCCTCTGCATCCACGAAGGAAGCTTCTAGGCCCGCTTCCTGCGAAATCTGCTTCAGCCTGAGGGAAAAGCCCTTGGAGAGGTCTTTGCTCAGGGGCAGTTGCTCCTGTGCCTGGGGAAGAGGGAAGGGCACCACACTCCCAAGGAAAGGCCAGACACACTCCACACGTCTTTGCTCCTCTGGAGGGCGGCATGGAGCCTCCAACTGGGAGGTCGCTTCTCAGCGGAGACGCAGGGGCATTCTGGCTGTGATCCCGCAGCCCCTGCCTGGAGGCCCACGGTGCCTGTTTCTCTCTGGGCGTTGCTTCCACAGTGCGGCCAAGCAACATCTTCACCATGGGCACAACAGCGCTTCCCTTCCGCCTGACAGACGTCTCAGTGCTCTGCTCTAGACCTCTGAAGTGGGGAGACAACCGAGCCCAGCCTCCTTTCCAAGGCGTCCTGCGCCTTCCGTTGCACTGAAAGGCAATAGCACGGGGAAGCCTAGGAAGGGGCTGAGTCATGTCGGACACACTTCCTCAGCCTGCTCCTTTCAGGGAAGCAACGCTGGGAGCTAGGAAAGCCTTCTCAAGCTCGGAGAGTGCAAGAGAGATGCAGGCCGCGCACCCGGAAATCTCGGTGCTTGGAGCCAATCTCAGCGTCTCCCAGGGGCGAAGCGAACGCCTCTCTGCCAAATCCAGCTTTGCAGACGCAGGCCGCTAGGCTGCCTCTGCATTGGCGAAGGAAGCTCTCTCCTCCCGCGTCCTGCGAAATCTGCTTCTCAGCCTGAGCGAATCTCAGTGGGAACGGTCTTTCCTCTGGGGCCGTTGCTCCTGTGCCTGGGGCTGCCGCAAGGGCACCACCCTCACAGGGAAAGGCCAAACACACCCCACATGTCTTTGCTCCTCTGGAGAGCTGCAGGCAACCTCAAACTCTCAGGAAGCTTCTCGGCTGAGACGCAGAAGCACTCTGGCTGGGGTCTCGCATCCCCTGCCTGGAGGCCCATGGTGCCTGTTTCTCCCTGGGCGTTGCTTCACCAGAGCGGCCAGGCAACATCTGCCCCATCTACCCTTCTGCTCTTCCCTTCCAGCTGACAGAGTTCTCCCTGCTCTACTCTAGCCCTAGGAAGTTTGGAGACACCCGGGCTCCTCCTCCTGTGCAAGGAGTCCCGGGGCCCAGTTGGACTGGAAAGGCAAAACCACAGGCAAGCCCAGGAAAGTGCTGAGTCATGTCTGACACACTCCCTCAGCCTGCTCCTTCATGGCTAGCGAGGCTGTGAGCTAGGAAAGTCTTTGGAAGCTCAGCAAGTGGCAGCGAGATGCAGGCCCCAACCCAGCAATCCCGGTGCTTGGAGCAGGTCTCACAGCCTCCCAGTGCCAAAGCGAGCTCCTCTCTGCCAAATGCAGCTTTGCACACGCAGGCCGCTCTGCTGCCTCTGCATCCACGAAGGAAGCTCTCTAGGCCCGCTTCCTGCGAAATCTGCTTCAGCCTGAGGGAAAAGCCCTTGGAGAGGTCTTTGCTCAGGGGCAGTTGCTCCTGTGCCTGGGGAAGAGGGAAGGGCACCACACTCCCAAGGAAAGGCCAGACACACTCCACACGTCTTTGCTCCTCTGGAGGGCTGCATGGAGCCTCCAACTGGGAGGTCGCTTCTCAGCGGAGACGCAGGGGCATTCTGGCTGTGATCCCGCAGCCCCTGCCTGGAGGCCCACGGTGCCTGTTTCTCTCTGGGCGTTGCTTCCACAGTGCGGCCAAGCAACATCTTCACCATGGGCACAACAGCGCTTCCCTTCCGCCTGACAGACGTCTCAGTGCTCTGCTCTAGACCTCTGAAGTGGGGAGACAACCGAGCCCAGCCTCCTTTCCAAGGCGTCCTGCGCCTTCCGTTGCACTGAAAGGCAATAGCACGGGGAAGCCTAGGAAGGGGCTGAGTCATGTCGGACACACTTCCTCAGCCTGCTCCTTTCAGGGAAGCAACGCTGGGACCTAGGAAAGCCTTCTCAAGCTCGGAGAGTGCAAGAGAGATGCAGGCCGCGCACCCGGAAATCTCGGTGCTTGGAGCCAATCTCAGCGTCTCCCAGGGGCGAAGCGAACGCCTCTCTGCCAAATCCAGCTTTGCAGACGCAGGCCGCTAGGCTGCCTCTGCATTGGCGAAGGAAGCTCTCTCCTCCCGCGTCCTGCGAAATCTGCTTCTCAGCCTGAGCGAATCTCAGTGGGAACGGTCTTTCCTCTGGGGCCGTTGCTCCTGTGCCTGGGGCTGCCGCAAGGGCACCACCCTCACAGGGAAAGGCCAAACACACCCCACATGTCTTTGCTCCTCTGGAGAGCTGCAGGCAACCTCAAACTCTCAGGAAGCTTCTCGGCTGAGACGCAGAAGCACTCTGGCTGGGGTCTCGCATCCCCTGCCTGGAGGCCCATGGTGCCTGTTTCTCCCTGGGCGTTGCTTCACCAGAGCGGCCAGGCAACATCTGCCCCATCTACCCTTCTGCTCTTCCCTTCCAGCTGACAGAGTTCTCCCTGCTCTACTCTAGCCCTAGGAAGTTTGGAGACACCCGGGCTCCTCCTCCTGTGCAAGGAGTCCCGGGGCCCAGTTGGAGTGGTAAGGCAAAACCACAGGCAAGCCCAGGAAAGTGCTGAGTCATGTCTGACACACTCCCTCAGCCTGCTCCTTCATGGCTAGCGAGGCGGTGAGCTAGGAAAGTCTTTGGAAGCTCAGCAAGTGGCAGCGAGATGCAGGCCCCAACCCAGCAATCCCGGTGCTTGGAGCAGGTCTCACAGCCTCCCAGTGCCAAAGCGAGCTCCTCTCTGCCAAATGCAGCTTTGCACACGCAGGCCGCTCTGCTGCCTCTGCATCCACGAAGGAAGCTCTCTAGGCCCGCTTCCTGCGAAATCTGCTTCAGCCTGAGGGAAAAGCCCTTGGAGAGGTCTTTGCTCAGGGGCAGTTGCTCCTGTGCCTGGGGAAGAGGGAAGGGCACCACACTCCCAAGGAAAGGCCAGACACACTCCACACGTCTTTGCTCCTCTGGAGGGCGGCATGGAGCCTCCAACTGGGAGGTCGCTTCTCAGCGGAGACGCAGGGGCATTCTGGCTGTGATCCCGCAGCCCCTGCCTGGAGGCCCACGGTGCCTGTTTCTCTCTGGGCGTTGCTTCCACAGTGCGGCCAAGCAACATCTTCACCATGGGCACAACAGCGCTTCCCTTCCGCCTGACAGACGTCTCAGTGCTCTGCTCTAGACCTCTGAAGTGGGGAGACAACCGAGCCCAGCCTCCTTTCCAAGGCGTCCTGCGCCTTCCGTTGCACTGAAAGGCAATAGCACGGGGAAGCCTAGGAAGGGGCTGAGTCATGTCGGACACACTTCCTCAGCCTGCTCCTTTCAGGGAAGCAACGCTGGGAGCTAGGAAAGCCTTCTCAAGCTCGGAGAGTGCAAGAGAGATGCAGGCCGCGCACCCGGAAATCTCGGTGCTTGGAGCCAATCTCAGCGTCTCCCAGGGGCGAAGCGAACGCCTCTCTGCCAAATCCAGCTTTGCAGACGCAGGCCGCTAGGCTGCCTCTGCATTGGCGAAGGAAGCTCTCTCCTCCCGCGTCCTGCGAAATCTGCTTCTCAGCCTGAGCGAATCTCAGTGGGAACGGTCTTTCCTCTGGGGCCGTTGCTCCTGTGCCTGGGGCTGCCGCAAGGGCACCACCCTCACAGGGAAAGGCCAAACACACCCCACATGTCTTTGCTCCTCTGGAGAGCTGCAGGCAACCTCAAACTCTCAGGAAGCTTCTCGGCTGAGACGCAGAAGCACTCTGGCTGGGGTCTCGCATCCCCTGCCTGGAGGCCCATGGTGCCTGTTTCTCCCTGGGCGTTGCTTCACCAGAGCGGCCAGGCAACATCTGCCCCATCTACCCTTCTGCTCTTCCCTTCCAGCTGACAGAGTTCTCCCTGCTCTACTCTAGCCCTAGGAAGTTTGGAGACACCCGGGCTCCTCCTCCTGTGCAAGGAGTCCCGGGGCCCAGTTGGACTGGAAAGGCAAAACCACAGGCAAGCCCAGGAAAGTGCTGAGTCATGTCTGACACACTCCCTCAGCCTGCTCCTTCATGGCTAGCGAGGCGGTGAGCTAGGAAAGTCTTTGGAAGCTCAGCAAGTGGCAGCGAGATGCAGGCCCCAACCCAGCAATCCCGGTGCTTGGAGCAGGTCTCACAGCCTCCCAGTGCCAAAGCGAGCTCCTCTCTGCCAAATGCAGCTTTGCACACGCAGGCCGCTCTGCTGCCTCTGCATCCACGAAGGAAGCTCTCTACGCCCGCTTCCTGCGAAATCTGCTTCAACCTGAGGGAAAAGCCCTTGGAGAGGTCTTTGCTCAGGGGCAGTTGCTCCTGTGCCTGGGGAAGAGGGAAGGGCACCACACTCCCAAGGAAAGGCCAGACACACTCCACACGTCTTTGCTCCTCTGGAGGGCGGCATGGAGCCTCCAACTGGGAGGTCGCTTCTCAGCGGAGACGCAGGGGCATTCTGGCTGTGATCCCGCAGCCCCTGCCTGGAGGCCCACGGTGCCTGTTTCTCTCTGGGCGTTGCTTCCACAGTGCGGCCAAGCAACATCTTCACCATGGGCACAACCGCGCTTCCCTTCCGCCTGACAGACGTCTCAGTGCTCTGCTCTAGACCTCTGAAGTGGGGAGACAACCGAGCCCAGCCTCCTTTCCAAGGCGTCCTGCGCCTTCCGTTGCACTGAAAGGCAATAGCACGGGGAAGCCTAGGAAGGGGCTGAGTCATGTCGGACACACTTCCTCAGCCTGCTCCTTTCAGGGAAGCAACGCTGGGAGCTAGGAAAGCCTTCTCAAGCTCGGAGAGTGCAAGAGAGATGCAGGCCGCGCACCCGGAAATCTCGGTGCTTGGAGCCAATCTCAGCGTCTCCCAGGGGCGAAGCGAACGCCTCTCTGCCAAATCCAGCTTTGCAGACGCAGGCCGCTAGGCTGCCTCTGCATTGGCGAAGGAAGCTCTCTCCTCCCGCGTCCTGCGAAATCTGCTTCTCAGCCTGAGCGAATCTCAGTGGGAACGGTCTTTCCTCTGGGGCCGTTGCTCCTGTGCCTGGGGCTGCCGCAAGGGCACCACCCTCACAGGGAAAGGCCAAACACACCCCACATGTCTTTGCTCCTCTGGAGAGCTGCAGGCAACCTCAAACTCTCAGGAAGCTTCTCGGCTGAGACGCAGAAGCACTCTGGCTGGGGTCTCGCATCCCCTGCCTGGAGGCCCATGGTGCCTGTTTCTCCCTGGGCGTTGCTTCACCAGAGCGGCCAGGCAACATCTGCCCCATCTACCCTTCTGCTCTTCCCTTCCAGCTGACAGAGTTCTCCCTGCTCTACTCTAGCCCTAGGAAGTTTGGAGACACCCGGGCTCCTCCTCCTGTGCAAGGAGTCCCGGGGCCCAGTTGGAGTGGAAAGGCAAAACCACAGGCAAGCCCAGGAAAGTGCTGAGTCATGTCTGGCACACTCCCTCAGCCTGCTCCTTCATGGCTAGCGAGGCTGTGAGCTAGGAAAGTCTTTGGAAGCTCAGCAAGTGGCAGCGAGATGCAGGCCCCAACCCAGCAATCCCGGTGCTTGGAGCAGGTCTCACAGCCTCCCAGTGCCAAAGCGAGCTCCTCTCTGCCAAATGCAGCTTTGCACACGCAGGCCGCTCTGCTGCCTCTGCATCCACGAAGGAAGCTCTCTAGGCCCGCTTCCTGCGAAATCTGCTTCAGCCTGAGGGAAAAGCCCTTGGAGAGGTCTTTGCTCAGGGGCAGTTGCTCCTGTGCCTGGGGAAGAGGGAAGGGCACCACACTCCCAAGGAAAGGCCAGACACACTCCACACGTCTTTGCTCCTCTGGAGGGCGGCATGGAGCCTCCAACTGGGAGGTCGCTTCTCAGCGGAGACGCAGGGGCATTCTGGCTGTGATCCCGCAGCCCCTGCCTGGAGGCCCACGGTGCCTGTTTCTCTCTGGGCGTTGCTTCCACAGTGCGGCCAAGCAACATCTTCACCATGGGCACAACAGCGCTTCCCTTCCGCCTGACAGACGTCTCAGTGCTCTGCTCTAGACCTCTGAAGTGGGGAGACAACCGAGCCCAGCCTCCTTTCCAAGGCGTCCTGCGCCTTCCGTTGCACTGAAAGGCAATAGCACGGGGAAGCCTAGGAAGGGGCTGAGTCATGTCGGACACACTTCCTCAGCCTGCTCCTTTCAGGGAAGCAACGCTGGGAGCTAGGAAAGCCTTCTCAAGCTCGGAGAGTGCAAGAGAGATGCAGGCCGCGCACCCGGAAATCTCGGTGCTTGGAGCCAATCTCAGCGTCTCCCAGGGGCGAATCAAACGCCTCTCTGCCAAATCCAGCTTTGCAGACGCAGGCCGCTAGGCTGCCTCTGCATTGGCGAAGGAAGCTCTCTCCTCCCGCGTCCTGCGAAATCTGCTTCTCAGCCTGAGCGAATCTCAGTGGGAACGGTCTTTCCTCTGGGGCCGTTGCTCCTGTGCCTGGGGCTGCCGCAAGGGCACCACCCTCACAGGGAAAGGCCAAACACACCCCACATGTCTTTGCTCCTCTGGAGAGCTGCAGGCAACCTCAAACTCTCAGGAAGCTTCTCGGCTGAGACGCAGAAGCACTCTGGCTGGGGTCTCGCATCCCCTGCCTGGAGGCCCATGGTGCCTGTTTCTCCCTGGGCGTTGCTTCACCAGAGCGGCCAGGCAACATCTGCCCCATCTACCCTTCTGCTCTTCCCTTCCAGCTGACAGAGTTCTCCCTGCTCTACTCTAGCCCTAGGAAGTTTGGAGACACCCGGGCTCCTCCTCCTGTGCAAGGAGTCCCGGGGCCCAGTTGGACTGGAAAGGCAAAACCACAGGCAAGCCCAGGAAAGTGCTGAGTCATGTCTGACACACTCCCTCAGCCTGCTCCTTCATGGCTAGCGAGGCTGTGAGCTAGGAAAGTCTTTGGAAGCTCAGCAAGTGGCAGCGAGATGCAGGCCCCAACCCAGCAATCCCGGTGCTTGGAGCAGGTCTCACAGCCTCCCAGTGCCAAAGCGAGCTCCTCTCTGCCAAATGCAGCTTTGCACACGCAGGCCGCTCTGCTGCCTCTGCATCCACGAAGGAAGCTCTCTAGGCCCGCTTCCTGCGAAATTTGCTTCAGCCTGAGGGAAAAGCCCTTGGAGAGGTCTTTGCTCAGGGGCAGTTGCTCCTGTGCCTGGGGAAGAGGGAAGGGCACCACACTCCCAAGGAAAGGCCAGACACACTCCACACGTCTTTGCTCCTCTGGAGGGCGGCATGGAGCCTCCAACTGGGAGGTCGCTTCTCAGCGGAGACGCAGGGGCATTCTGGCTGTGATCCCGCAGCCCCTGCCTGGAGGCCCACGGTGCCTGTTTCTTTCTGGGCGTTGCTTCCACAGTGCGGCCAAGCAACATCTTCACCACGGGCACAACAGCGCTTCCCTTCCGCCTGACAGACGTCTCAGTGCTCTGCTCTAGACCTCTGAAGTGGGGAGACAACCGAGCCCAGCCTCCTTTCCAAGGCGTCCTGCGCCTTCCGTTGCACTGAAAGGCAATAGCACGGGGAAGCCTAGGAAGGGGCTGAGTCATGTCGGACACACTTCCTCAGCCTGCTCCTTTCAGGGAAGCAACGCTGGGAGCTAGGAAAGCCTTCTCAAGCTCGGAGAGTGCAAGAGAGATGCAGGCCGCGCACCCGGAAATCTCGGTGCTTGGAGCCAATCTCAGCGTCTCCCAGGGGCGAAGCGAACGCCTCTCTGCCAAATCCAGCTTTGCAGACGCAGGCCGCTAGGCTGCCTCTGCATTGGCGAAGGAAGCTCTCTCCTCCCGCGTCCTGCGAAATCTGCTTCTCAGCCTGAGCGAATCTCAGTGGGAACGGTCTTTCCTCTGGGGCCGTTGCTCCTGTGCCTGGGGCTGCCGCAAGGGCACCACCCTCACAGGGAAAGGCCAAACACACCCCACATGTCTTTGCTCTTCTGGAGAGCTGCAGGCAACCTCAAACTCTCAGGAAGCTTCTCGGCTGAGACGCAGAAGCACTCTGGCTGGGGTCTCGCATCCCCTGCCTGGAGGCCCATGGTGCCTGTTTCTCCCTGGGCGTTGCTTCACCAGAGCGGCCAGGCAACATCTGCCCCATCTACCCTTCTGCTCTTCCCTTCCAGCTGACAGAGTTCTCCCTGCTCTACTCTAGCCCTAGGAAGTTTGGAGACACCCGGGCTCCTCCTCCTGTGCAAGGAGTCCCGGGGCCCAGTTGGAGTGGAAAGGCAAAACCACAGGCAAGCCCAGGAAAGTGCTGAGTCATGTCTGACACACTCCCTCAGCCTGCTCCTTCATGGCTAGCGAGGCTGTGAGCTAGGAAAGTCTTTGGAAGCTCAGCAAGTGGCAGCGAGATGCAGGCCCCAACCCAGCAATCCCGGTGCTTGGAGCAGGTCTCACAGCCTCCCAGTGCCAAAGCGAGCTCCTCTCTGCCAAATGCAGCTTTGCACACGCAGGCCGCTCTGCTGCCTCTGCATCCACGAAGGAAGCTCTCTAGGCCCGCTTCCTGCGAAATCTGCTTCAGCCTGAGGGAAAAGCCCTTGGAGAGGTCTTTGCTCAGGGGCAGTTGCTCCTGTGCCTGGGGAAGAGGGAAGGGCACCACACTCCCAAGGAAAGGCCAGACACACTCCACACGTCTTTGCTCCTCTGGAGGGCGGCATGGAGCCTCCAACTGGGAGGTCGCTTCTCAGCGGAGACACAGGGGCATTCTGGCTGTGATCCCGCAGCCCCTGCCTGGAGGCCCACGGTGCCTGTTTCTCTCTGGGCTTTGCTTCCACAGTGCGGCCAAGCAACATCTTCACCATGGGCACAACAGCGCTTCCCTTCCGCCTGACAGACGTCTCAGTGCTCTGCTCTAGACCTCTGAAGTGGGGAGACAACCGAGCCCAGCCTCCTTTCCAAGGCGTCCTGCGCCTTCCGTTGCACTGAAAGGCAATAGCACGGGGAAGCCTAGGAAGGGGCTGAGTCATGTCGGACACACTTCCTCAGCCTGCTCCTTTCAGGGAAGCAACGCTGGGAGCTAGGAAAGCCTTCTCAAGCTCGGAGAGTGCAAGAGAGATGCAGGCCGCGCACCCGGAAATCTCGGTGCTTGGAGCCAATCTCAGCGTCTCCCAGGGGCGAAGCGAACGCCTCTCTGCCAAATCCAGCTTTGCAGACGCAGGCCGCTAGGCTGCCTCTGCATTGGCGAAGGAAGATCTCTCCTCCCGCGTCCTGCGAAATCTGCTTCTCAGCCTGAGCGAATCTCAGTGGGAACGGTCTTTCCTCTGGGGCCGTTGCTCCTGTGCCTGGGGCTGCCGCAAGGGCACCACCCTCACAGGGAAAGGCCAAACACACCCCACATGTCTTTGCTCCTCTGGAGAGCTGCAGGCAACCTCAAACTCTCAGGAAGCTTCTCGGCTGAGACGCAGAAGCACTCTGGCTGGGGTCTCGCATCCCCTGCCTGGAGGCCCATGGTGCCTGTTTCTCCCTGGGCGTTGCTTCACCAGAGCGGCCAGGCAACATCTGCCCCATCTACCCTTCTGCTCTTCCCTTCCAGCTGACAGAGTTCTCCCTGCTCTACTCTAGCCCTAGGAAGTTTGGAGACACCCGGGCTCCTCCTCCTGTGCAAGGAGTCCCGGGGCCCAGTTGGACTGGAAAGGCAAAACCACAGGCAAGCCCAGGAAAGTGCTGAGTCATGTCTGACACACTCCCTCAGCCTGCTCCTTCATGGCTAGCGAGGCTGTGAGCTAGGAAAGTCTTTGGAAGCTCAGCAAGTGGCAGCGAGATGCAGGCCCCAACCCAGCAATCCCGGTGCTTGGAGCAGGTCTCACAGCCTCCCAGTGCCAAAGCGAGCTCCTCTCTGCCAAATGCAGCTTTGCACACGCAGGCCGCTCTGCTGCCTCTGCATCCACGAAGGAAGCTCTCTAGGCCCGCTTCCTGCGAAATCTGCTTCAGCCTGAGGGAAAAGCCCTTGGAGAGGTCTTTGCTCAGGGGCAGTTGCTCCTGTGCCTGGGGAAGAGGGAAGGGCACCACACTCCCAAGGAAAGGCCAGACACACTCCACACGTCTTTGCTCCTCTGGAGGGCGGCATGGAGCCTCCAACTGGGAGGTCGCTTCTCAGCGGAGACGCAGGGGCATTCTGGCTGTGATCCCGCAGCCCCTGCCTGGAGGCCCACGGTGCCTGTTTCTCTCTGGGCGTTGCTTCCACAGTGCGGCCAAGCAACATCTTCACCATGGGCACAACCGCGCTTCCCTTCCGCCTGACAGACGTCTCAGTGCTCTGCTCTAGACCTCTGAAGTGGGGAGACAACCGAGCCCAGCCTCCTTTCCAAGGCGTCCTGCGCCTTCCGTTGCACTGAAAGGCAATAGCACGGGGAAGCCTAGGAAGGGGCTGAGTCATGTCGGACACACTTCCTCAGCCTGCTCCTTTCAGGGAAGCAACGCTGGGAGCTAGGAAAGCCTTCTCAAGCTCGGAGAGTGCAAGAGAGATGCAGGCCGCGCACCCGGAAATCTCGGTGCTTGGAGCCAATCTCAGCGTCTCCCAGGGGCGAAGCGAACGCCTCTCTGCCAAATCCAGCTTTGCAGACGCAGGCCGCTAGGCTGCCTCTGCATTGGCGAAGGAAGCTCTCTCCTCCCGCGTCCTGCGAAATCTGCTTCTCAGCCTGAGCGAATCTCAGTGGGAACGGTCTTTCCTCTGGGGCCGTTGCTCCTGGGCCTGGGGCTGCCGCAAGGGCACCACCCTCACAGGGAAAGGCCAAACACACCCCACATGTCTTTGCTCCTCTGGAGAGCTGCAGGCAACCTCAAACTCTCAGGAAGCTTCTCGGCTGAGACGCAGAAGCACTCTGGCTGGGGTCTCGCATCCCCTGCCTGGAGGCCCATGGTGCCTGTTTCTCCCTGGGCGTTGCTTCACCAGAGCGGCCAGGCAACATCTGCCCCATCTACCCTTCTGCTCTTCCCTTCCAGCTGACAGAGTTCTCCCTGCTCTACTCTAGCCCTAGGAAGTTTGGAGACACCCGGGCTCCTCCTCCTGTGCAAGGAGTCCCGGGGCCCAGTTGGACTGGAAAGGCAAAACCACAGGCAAGCCCAGGAAAGTGCTGAGTCATGTCTGACACACTCCCTCAGCCTGCTCCTTCATGGCTAGCGAGGCTGTGAGCTAGGAAAGTCTTTGGAAGCTCAGCAAGTGGCAGCGAGATGCAGGCCCCAACCCAGCAATCCCGGTGCTTGGAGCAGGTCTCACAGCCTCCCAGTGCCAAAGCGAGCTCCTCTCTGCCAAATGCAGCTTTGCACACGCAGGCCGCTCTGCTGCCTCTGCATCCACGAAGGAAGCTCTCTAGGCCCGCTTCCTGCGAAATCTGCTTCAGCCTGAGGGAAAAGCCCTTGGAGAGGTCTTTGCTCAGGGGCAGTTGCTCCTGTGCCTGGGGAAGAGGGAAGGGCACCACACTCCCAAGGAAAGGCCAGACACACTCCACACGTCTTTGCTCCTCTGGAGGGCGGCATGGAGCCTCCAACTGGGAGGTCGCTTCTCAGCGGAGACGCAGGGGCATTCTGGCTGTGATCCCGCAGCCCCTGCCTGGAGGCCCACGGTGCCTGTTTCTCTCTGGGCGTTGCTTCCACAGTGCGGCCAAGCAACATCTTCACCATGGGCACAACCGCGCTTCCCTTCCGCCTGACAGACGTCTCAGTGCTCTGCTCTAGACCTCTGAAGTGGGGAGACAACCGAGCCCAGCCTCCTTTCCAAGGCGTCCTGCGCCTTCCGTTGCACTGAAAGGCAATAGCACGGGGAAGCCTAGGAAGGGGCTGAGTCATGTCGGACACACTTCCTCAGCCTGCTCCTTTCAGGGAAGCAACGCTGGGAGCTAGGAAAGCCTTCTCAAGCTCGGAGAGTGCAAGAGAGATGCAGGCCGCGCACCCGGAAATCTCGGTGCTTGGAGCCAATCTCAGCGTCTCCCAGGGGCGAAGCGAACGCCTCTCTGCCAAATCCAGCTTTGCAGACGCAGGCCGCTAGGCTGCCTCTGCATTGGCGAAGGAAGCTCTCTCCTCCCGCGTCCTGCGAAATCTGCTTCTCAGCCTGAGCGAATCTCAGTGGGAACGGTCTTTCCTCTGGGGCCGTTGCTCCTGTGCCTGGGGCTGCCGCAAGGGCACCACCCTCACAGGGAAAGGCCAAACACACCCCACATGTCTTTGCTCCTCTGGAGAGCTGCAGGCAACCTCAAACTCTCAGGAAGCTTCTCGGCTGAGACGCAGAAGCACTCTGGCTGGGGTCTCGCATCCCCTGCCTGGAGGCCCATGGTGCCTGTTTCTCCCTGGGCGTTGCTTCACCAGAGCGGCCAGGCAACATCTGCCCCATCTACCCTTCTGCTCTTCCCTTCCAGCTGACAGAGTTCTCCCTGCTCTACTCTAGCCCTAGGAAGTTTGGAGACACCCGGGCTCCTCCTCCTGTGCAAGGAGTCCCGGGGCCCAGTTGGACTGGAAAGGCAAAACCACAGGCAAGCCCAGGAAAGTGCTGAGTCATGTCTGACACACTCCCTCAGCCTGCTCCTTCATGGCTAGCGAGGCTGTGAGCTAGGAAAGTCTTTGGAAGCTCAGCAAGTGGCAGCGAGATGCAGGCCCCAACCCAGCAATCCCGGTGCTTGGAGCAGGTCTCACAGCCTCCCAGTGCCAAAGCGAGCTCCTCTCTGCCAAATGCAGCTTTGCACACGCAGGCCGCTCTGCTGCCTCTGCATCCACGAAGGAAGCTCTCTAGGCCCGCTTCCTGCGAAATCTGCTTCAGCCTGAGGGAAAAGCCCTTGGAGAGGTCTTTGCTCAGGGGCAGTTGCTCCTGTGCCTGGGGAAGAGGGAAGGGCACCACACTCCCAAGGAAAGGCCAGACACACTCCACACGTCTTTGCTCCTCTGGAGGGCGGCATGGAGCCTCCAACTGGGAGGTCGCTTCTCAGCGGAGACGCAGGGGCATTCTGGCTGTGATCCCGCAGCCCCTGCCTGGAGGCCCACGGTGCCTGTTTCTCTCTGGGCGTTGCTTCCACAGTGCGGCCAAGCAACATCTTCACCATGGGCACAACCGCGCTTCCCTTCCGCCTGACAGACGTCTCAGTGCTCTGCTCTAGACCTCTGAAGTGGGGAGACAACCGAGCCCAGCCTCCTTTCCAAGGCGTCCTGCGCCTTCCGTTGCACTGAAAGGCAATAGCACGGGGAAGCCTAGGAAGGGGCTGAGTCATGTCGGACACACTTCCTCAGCCTGCTCCTTTCAGGGAAGCAACGCTGGGAGCTAGGAAAGCCTTCTCAAGCTCGGAGAGTGCAAGAGAGATGCAGGCCGCGCACCCGGAAATCTCGGTGCTTGGAGCCAATCTCAGCGTCTCCCAGGGGCGAAGCGAACGCCTCTCTGCCAAATCCAGCTTTGCAGACGCAGGCCGCTAGGCTGCCTCTGCATTGGCGAAGGAAGCTCTCTCCTCCCGCGTCCTGCGAAATCTGCTTCTCAGCCTGAGCGAATCTCAGTGGGAACGGTCTTTCCTCTGGGGCCGTTGCTCCTGTGCCTGGGGCTGCCGCAAGGGCACCACCCTCACAGGGAAAGGCCAAACACACCCCACATGTCTTTGCTCCTCTGGAGAGCTGCAGGCAACCTCAAACTCTCAGGAAGCTTCTCGGCTGAGACGCAGAAGCACTCTGGCTGGGGTCTCGCATCCCCTGCCTGGAGGCCCATGGTGCCTGTTTCTCCCTGGGCGTTGCTTCACCAGAGCGGCCAGGCAACATCTGCCCCATCTACCCTTCTGCTCTTCCCTTCCAGCTGACAGAGTTCTCCCTGCTCTACTCTAGCCCTAGGAAGTTTGGAGACACCCGGGCTCCTCCTCCTGTGCAAGGAGTCCCGGGGCCCAGTTGGAGTGGAAAGGCAAAACCACAGGCAAGCCCAGGAAAGTGCTGAGTCATGTCTGACACACTCCCTCAGCCTGCTCCTTCATGGCTAGCGAGGCTGTGAGCTAGGAAAGTCTTTGGAAGCTCAGCAAGTGGCAGCGAGATGCAGGCCCCAACCCAGCAATCCCGGTGCTTGGAGCAGGTCTCACAGCCTCCCAGTGCCAAAGCGAGCTCCTCTCTGCCAAATGCAGCTTTGCACACGCAGGCCGCTCTGCTGCCTCTGCATCCACGAAGGAAGCTCTCTAGGCCCGCTTCCTGCGAAATCTGCTTCAGCCTGAGGGAAAAGCCCTTGGAGAGGTCTTTGCTCAGGGGCAGTTGCTCCTGTGCCTGGGGAAGAGGGAAGGGCACCACACTCCCAAGGAAAGGCCAGACACACTCCACACGTCTTTGCTCCTCTGGAGGGCGGCATGGAGCCTCCAACTGGGAGGTCGCTTCTCAGCGGAGACGCAGGGGCATTCTGGCTGTGATCCCGCAGCCCCTGCCTGGAGGCCCACGGTGCCTGTTTCTCTCTGGGCGTTGCTTCCACAGTGCGGCCAAGCAACATCTTCACCATGGGCACAACCGCGCTTCCCTTCCGCCTGACAGACGTCTCAGTGCTCTGCTCTAGACCTCTGAAGTGGGGAGACAACCGAGCCCAGCCTCCTTTCCAAGGCGTCCTGCGCCTTCCGTTGCACTGAAAGGCAATAGCACGGGGAAGCCTAGGAAGGGGCTGAGTCATGTCGGACACACTTCCTCAGCCTGCTCCTTTCAGGGAAGCAACGCTGGGAGCTAGGAAAGCCTTCTCAAGCTCGGAGAGTGCAAGAGAGATGCAGGCCGCGCACCCGGAAATCTCGGTGCTTGGAGCCAATCTCAGCGTCTCCCAGGGGCGAAGCGAACGCCTCTCTGCCAAATCCAGCTTTGCAGACGCAGGCCGCTAGGCTGCCTCTGCATTGGCGAAGGAAGCTCTCTCCTCCCGCGTCCTGCGAAATCTGCTTCTCAGCCTGAGCGAATCTCAGTGGGAACGGTCTTTCCTCTGGGGCCGTTGCTCCTGTGCCTGGGGCTGCCGCAAGGGCACCACCCTCACAGGGAAAGGCCAAACACACCCCACATGTCTTTGCTCCTCTGGAGAGCTGCAGGCAACCTCAAACTCTCAGGAAGCTTCTCGGCTGAGACGCAGAAGCACTCTGGCTGGGGTCTCGCATCCCCTGCCTGGAGGCCCATGGTGCCTGTTTCTCCCTGGGCGTTGCTTCACCAGAGCGGCCAGGCAACATCTGCCCCATCTACCCTTCTGCTCTTCCCTTCCAGCTGACAGAGTTCTCCCTGCTCTACTCTAGCCCTAGGAAGTTTGGAGACACCCGGGCTCCTCCTCCTGTGCAAGGAGTCCCGGGGCCCAGTTGGACTGGAAAGGCAAAACCACAGGCAAGCCCAGGAAAGTGCTGAGTCATGTCTGACACACTCCCTCAGCCTGCTCCTTCATGGCTAGCGAGGCTGTGAGCTAGGAAAGTCTTTGGAAGCTCAGCAAGTGGCAGCGAGATGCAGGCCCCAACCCAGCAATCCCGGTGCTTGGAGCAGGTCTCACAGCCTCCCAGTGCCAAAGCGAGCTCCTCTCTGCCAAATGCAGCTTTGCACACGCAGGCCGCTCTGCTGCCTCTGCATCCACGAAGGAAGCTCTCTAGGCCCGCTTCCTGCGAAATCTGCTTCAGCCTGAGGGAAAAGCCCTTGGAGAGCTTTTTGCTCAGGGGCAGTTGCTCCTGTGCCTGGGGAAGAGGGAAGGGCACCACACTCCCAAGGAAAGGCCAGACACACTCCACACGTCTTTGCTCCTCTGGAGGGCGGCATGGAGCCTCCAACTGGGAGGTCGCTTCTCAGCGGAGACGCAGGGGCATTCTGGCTGTGATCCCGCAGCCCCTGCCTGGAGGCCCACGGTGCCTGTTTCTCTCTGGGCGTTGCTTCCACAGTGCGGCCAAGCAACATCTTCACCATGGGCACAACAGCGCTTCCCTTCCGCCTGACAGACGTCTCAGTGCTCTGCTCTAGACCTCTGAAGTGGGGAGACAACCGAGCCCAGCCTCCTTTCCAAGGCGTCCTGCGCCTTCCGTTGCACTGAAAGGCAATAGCACGGGGAAGCCTAGGAAGGGGCTGAGTCATGTCGGACACACTTCCTCAGCCTGCTCCTTTCAGGGAAGCAACGCTGGGAGCTAGGAAAGCCTTCTCAAGCTCGGAGAGTGCAAGAGAGATGCAGGCCGCGCACCCGGAAATCTCGGTGCTTGGAGCCAATCTCAGCGTCTCCCAGGGGCGAAGCGAACGCCTCTCTGCCAAATCCAGCTTTGCAGACGCAGGCCGCTAGGCTGCCTCTGCATTGGCGAAGGAAGCTCTCTCCTCCCGCGTCCTGCGAAATCTGCTTCTCAGCCTGAGCGAATCTCAGTGGGAACGGTCTTTCCTCTGGGGCCGTTGCTCCTGTGCCTGGGGCTGCCGCAAGGGCACCACCCTCACAGGGAAAGGCCAAACACACCCCACATGTCTTTGCTCCTCTGGAGAGCTGCAGGCAACCTCAAACTCTCAGGAAGCTTCTCGGCTGAGACGCAGAAGCACTCTGGCTGGGGTCTCGCATCCCCTGCCTGGAGGCCCATGGTGCCTGTTTCTCCCTGGGCCGTTGCTTCACCAGAGCGGCCAGGCAACATCTGCCCCATCTACCCTTCTGCTCTTCCCTTCCAGCTGACAGAGTTCTCCCTGCTCTACTCTAGCCCTAGGAAGTTTGGAGACACCCGGGCTCCTCCTCCTGTGCAAGGAGTCCCGGGGCCCAGTTGGAGTGGAAAGGCAAAACCACAGGCAAGCCCAGGAAAGTGCTGAGTCATGTCTGACACACTCCCTCAGCCTGCTCCTTCATGGCTAGCGAGGCTGTGAGCTAGGAAAGTCTTTGGAAGCTCAGCAAGTGGCAGCGAGATGCAGGCCCCAACCCAGCAATCCCGGTGCTTGGAGCAGGTCTCACAGCCTCCCAGTGCCAAAGCGAGCTCCTCTCTGCCAAATGCAGCTTTGCACACGCAGGCCGCTCTGCTGCCTCTGCATCCACGAAGGAAGCTCTCTAGGCCCGCTTCCTGCGAAATCTGCTTCAGCCTGAGGGAAAAGCCCTTGGAGAGGTCTTTGCTCAGGGGCAGTTGCTCCTGTGCCTGGGGAAGAGGGAAGGGCACCACACTCCCAAGGAAAGGCCAGACACACTCCACACGTCTTTGCTCCTCTGGAGGGCGGCATGGAGCCTCCAACTGGGAGGTCGCTTCTCAGCGGAGACGCAGGGGCATTCTGGCTGTGATCCCGCAGCCCCTGCCTGGAGGCCCACGGTGCCTGTTTCTCTCTGGGCGTTGCTTCCACAGTGCGGCCAAGCAACATCTTCACCATGGGCACAACCGCGCTTCCCTTCCGCCTGACAGACGTCTCAGTGCTCTGCTCTAGACCTCTGAAGTGGGGAGACAACCGAGCCCACCCTCCTTTCCAAGGTGTCCTGCGCCTTCCGTTGCACTGAAAGGCAATAGCACGGGGAAGCCTAGGAAGGGGCTGAGTCATGTCGGACACACTTCCTCAGCCTGCTCCTTTCAGGGAAGCAACGCTGGGAGCTAGGAAAGCCTTCTCAAGCTCGGAGAGTGCAAGAGAGATGCAGGCCGCGCACCCGGAAATCTCGGTGCTTGGAGCCAATCTCAGCGTCTCCCAGGGGCGAAGCGAACGCCTCTCTGCCAAATCCAGCTTTGCAGACGCAGGCCGCTAGGCTGCCTCTGCATTGGCGAAGGAAGCTCTCTCCTCCCGCGTCCTGCGAAATCTGCTTCTCAGCCTGAGCGAATCTCAGTGGGAACGGTCTTTCCTCTGGGGCCGTTGCTCCTGTGCCTGGGGCTGCCGCAAGGGCACCACCCTCCCAGGGAAAGGCCAAACACACCCCACATGTCTTTGCTCCTCTGGAGAGCTGCAGGCAACCTCAAACTCTCAGGAAGCTTCTCGGCTGAGACGCAGAAGCACTCTGGCTGGGGTCTCGCATCCCCTGCCTGGAGGCCCATGGTGCCTGTTTCTCCCTGGGCGTTGCTTCACCAGAGCGGCCAGGCAACATCTGCCCCATCTACCCTTCTGCTCTTCCCTTCCAGCTGACAGAGTTCTCCCTGCTCTACTCTAGCCCTAGGAAGTTTGGAGACACCCGGGCTCCTCCTCCTGTGCAAGGAGTCCCGGGGCCCAGTTGGAGTGGAAAGGCAAAACCACAGGCAAGCCCAGGAAAGTGCTGAGTCATGTCTGACACACTCCCTCAGCCTGCTCCTTCATGGCTAGCGAGGCTGTGAGCTAGGAAAGTCTTTGGAAGCTCAGCAAGTGGCAGCGAGATGCAGGCCCCAACCCAGCAATCCCGGTGCTTGGAGCAGGTCTCACAGCCTCCCAGTGCCAAAGCGAGCTCCTCTCTGCCAAATGCAGCTTTGCACACGCAGGCCGCTCTGCTGCCTCTGCATCCACGAAGGAAGCTCTCTAGGCCCGCTTCCTGCGAAATCTGCTTCAGCCTGAGGGAAAAGCCCTTGGAGAGGTCTTTGCTCAGGGGCAGTTGCTCCTGTGCCTGGGGAAGAGGGAAGGGCACCACACTCCCAAGGAAAGGCCAGACACACTCCACACGTCTTTGCTCCTCTGGAGGGCGGCATGGAGCCTCCAACTGGGAGGTCGCTTCTCAGCGGAGACGCAGGGGCATTCTGGCTGTGATCCCGCAGCCCCTGCCTGGAGGCCCACGGTGCCTGTTTCTCTCTGGGCGTTGCTTCCACAGTGCGGCCAAGCAACATCTTCACCATGGGCACAACCGCGCTTCCCTTCCGCCTGACAGACGTCTCAGTGCTCTGCTCTAGACCTCTGAAGTGGGGAGACAACCGAGCCCAGCCTCCTTTCCAAGGCGTCCTGCGCCTTCCGTTGCACTGAAAGGCAATAGCACGGGGAAGCCTAGGAAGGGGCTGAGTCATGTCGGACACACTTCCTCAGCCTGCTCCTTTCAGGGAAGCAACGCTGGGAGCTAGGAAAGCCTTCTCAAGCTCGGAGAGTGCAAGAGAGATGCAGGCCGCGCACCCGGAAATCTCGGTGCTTGGAGCCAATCTCAGCGTCTCCCAGGGGCGAAGCGAACGCCTCTCTGCCAAATCCAGCTTTGCAGACGCAGGCCGCTAGGCTGCCTCTGCATTGGCGAAGGAAGCTCTCTCCTCCCGCGTCCTGCGAAATCTGCTTCTCAGCCTGAGCGAATCTCAGTGGGAACGGTCTTTCCTCTGGGGCCGTTGCTCCTGTGCCTGGGGCTGCCGCAAGGGCACCACCCTCACAGGGAAAGGCCAAACACACCCCACATGTCTTTGCTCCTCTGGAGAGCTGCAGGCAACCTCAAACTCTCAGGAAGCTTCTCGGCTGAGACGCAGAAGCACTCTGGCTGGGGTCTCGCATCCCCTGCCTGGAGGCCCATGGTGCCTGTTTCTCCCTGGGCGTTGCTTCACCAGAGCGGCCAGGCAACATCTGCCCCATCTACCCTTCTGCTCTTCCCTTCCAGCTGACAGAGTTCTCCCTGCTCTACTCTAGCCCTAGGAAGTTTGGAGACACCCGGGCTCCTCCTCCTGTGCAAGGAGTCCCGGGGCCCAGTTGGAGTGGAAAGGCAAAACCACAGGCAAGCCCAGGAAAGTGCTGAGTCATGTCTGACACACTCCCTCAGCCTGCTCCTTCATGGCTAGCGAGGCTGTGAGCTAGGAAAGTCTTTGGAAGCTCAGCAAGTGGCAGCGAGATGCAGGCCCCAACCCAGCAATCCCGGTGCTTGGAGCAGGTCTCACAGCCTCCCAGTGCCAAAGCGAGCTCCTCTCTGCCAAATGCAGCTTTGCACACGCAGGCCGCTCTGCTGCCTCTGCATCCACGAAGGAAGCTCTCTAGGCCCGCTTCCTGCGAAATCTGCTTCAGCCTGAGGGAAAAGCCCTTGGAGAGGTCTTTGCTCAGGGGCAGTTGCTCCTGTGCCTGGGGAAGAGGGAAGGGCACCACACTCCCAAGGAAAGGCCAGACACACTCCACACGTCTTTGCTCCTCTGGAGGGCGGCATGGAGCCTCCAACTGGGAGGTCGCTTCTCAGCGGAGACGCAGGGGCATTCTGGCTGTGATCCCGCAGCCCCTGCCTGGAGGCCCACGGTGCCTGTTTCTCTCTGGGCGTTGCTTCCACAGTGCGGCCAAGCAACATCTTCACCATGGGCACAACCGCGCTTCCCTTCCGCCTGACAGACGTCTCAGTGCTCTGCTCTAGACCTCTGAAGTGGGGAGACAACCGAGCCCAGCCTCCTTTCCAAGGCGTCCTGCGCCTTCCGTTGCACTGAAAGGCAATAGCACGGGGAAGCCTAGGAAGGGGCTGAGTCATGTCGGACACACTTCCTCAGCCTGCTCCTTTCAGGGAAGCAACGCTGGGAGCTAGGAAAGCCTTCTCAAGCTCGGAGAGTGCAAGAGAGATGCAGGCCGCGCACCCGGAAATCTCGGTGCTTGGAGCCAATCTCAGCGTCTCCCAGGGGCGAAGCGAACGCCTCTCTGCCAAATCCAGCTTTGCAGACGCAGGCCGCTAGGCTGCCTCTGCATTGGCGAAGGAAGCTCTCTCCTCCCGCGTCCTGCGAAATCTGCTTCTCAGCCTGAGCGAATCTCAGTGGGAACGGTCTTTCCTCTGGGGCCGTTGCTCCTGTGCCTGGGGCTGCCGCAAGGGCACCACCCTCACAGGGAAAGGCCAAACACACCCCACATGTCTTTGCTCCTCTGGAGAGCTGCAGGCAACCTCAAACTCTCAGGAAGCTTCTCGGCTGAGACGCAGAAGCACTCTGGCTGGGGTCTCGCATCCCCTGCCTGGAGGCCCATGGTGCCTGTTTCTCCCTGGGCGTTGCTTCACCAGAGCGGCCAGGCAACATCTGCCCCATCTACCCTTCTGCTCTTCCCTTCCAGCTGACAGAGTTCTCCCTGCTCTACTCTAGCCCTAGGAAGTTTGGAGACACCCGGGCTCCTCCTCCTGTGCAAGGAGTCCCGGGGCCCAGTTGGAGTGGAAAGGCAAAACCACAGGCAAGCCCAGGAAAGTGCTGAGTCATGTCTGACACACTCCCTCAGCCTGCTCCTTCATGGCTAGCGAGGCTGTGAGCTAGGAAAGTCTTTGGAAGCTCAGCAAGTGGCAGCGAGATGCAGGCCCCAACCCAGCAATCCCGGTGCTTGGAGCAGGTCTCACAGCCTCCCAGTGCCAAAGCGAGCTCCTCTCTGCCAAATGCAGCTTTGCACACGCAGGCCGCTCTGCTGCCTCTGCATCCACGAAGGAAGCTCTCTAGGCCCGCTTCCTGCGAAATCTGCTTCAGCCTGAGGGAAAAGCCCTTGGAGAGGTCTTTGCTCAGGGGCAGTTGCTCCTGTGCCTGGGGAAGAGGGAAGGGCACCACACTCCCAAGGAAAGGCCAGACACACTCCACACGTCTTTGCTCCTCTGGAGGGCGGCATGGAGCCTCCAACTGGGAGGTCGCTTCTCAGCGGAGACGCAGGGGCATTCTGGCTGTGATCCCGCAGCCCCTGCCTGGAGGCCCACGGTGCCTGTTTCTCTCTGGGCGTTGCTTCCACAGTGCGGCCAAGCAACATCTTCACCATGGGCACAACCGCGCTTCCCTTCCGCCTGACAGACGTCTCAGTGCTCTGCTCTAGACCTCTGAAGTGGGGAGACAACCGAGCCCAGCCTCCTTTCCAAGGCGTCCTGCGCCTTCCGTTGCACTGAAAGGCAATAGCACGGGGAAGCCTAGGAAGGGGCTGAGTCATGTGGGACACACTTCCTCAGCCTGCTCCTTTCAGGGAAGCAACGCTGGGAGCTAGGAAAGCCTTCTCAAGCTCGGAGAGTGCAAGAGAGATGCAGGCCGCGCACCCGGAAATCTCGGTGCTTGGAGCCAATCTCAGCGTCTCCCAGGGGCGAAGCGAACGCCTCTCTGCCAAATCCAGCTTTGCAGACGCAGGCCGCTAGGCTGCCTCTGCATTGGCGAAGGAAGCTCTCTCCTCCCGCGTCCTGCGAAATCTGCTTCTCAGCCTGAGCGAATCTCAGTGGGAACGGTCTTTCCTCTGGGGCCGTTGCTCCTGTGCCTGGGGCTGCCGCAAGGGCACCACCCTCACAGGGAAAGGCCAAACACACCCCACATGTCTTTGCTCCTCTGGAGAGCTGCAGGCAACCTCAAACTCTCAGGAAGCTTCTCGGCTGAGACGCAGAAGCACTCTGGCTGGGGTCTCGCATCCCCTGCCTGGAGGCCCATGGTGCCTGTTTCTCCCTGGGCGTTGCTTCACCAGAGCGGCCAGGCAACATCTGCCCCATCTACCCTTCTGCTCTTCCCTTCCAGCTGACAGAGTTCTCCCTGCTCTACTCTAGCCCTAGGAAGTTTGGAGACACCCGGGCTCCTCCTCCTGTGCAAGGAGTCCCGGGGCCCAGTTGGAGTGGAAAGGCAAAACCACAGGCAAGCCCAGGAAAGTGCTGAGTCATGTCTGACACACTCCCTCAGCCTGCTCCTTCATGGCTAGCGAGGCTGTGAGCTAGGAAAGTCTTTGGAAGCTCAGCAAGTGGCAGCGAGATGCAGGCCCCAACCCAGCAATCCCGGTGCTTGGAGCAGGTCTCACAGCCTCCCAGTGCCAAAGCGAGCTCCTCTCTGCCAAATGCAGCTTTGCACACGCAGGCCGCTCTGCTGCCTCTGCATCCACGAAGGAAGCTCTCTAGGCCCGCTTCCTGCGAAATCTGCTTCAGCCTGAGGGAAAAGCCCTTGGAGAGGTCTTTGCTCAGGGGCAGTTGCTCCTGTGCCTGGGGAAGAGGGAAGGGCACCACACTCCCAAGGAAAGGCCAGACACACTCCACACGTCTTTGCTCCTCTGGAGGGCGGCATGGAGCCTCCAACTGGGAGGTCGCTTCTCAGCGGAGACGCAGGGGCATTCTGGCTGTGATCCCGCAGCCCCTGCCTGGAGGCCCACGGTGCCTGTTTCTCTCTGGGCGTTGCTTCCACAGTGCGGCCAAGCAACATCTTCACCATGGGCACAACCGCGCTTCCCTTCCGCCTGACAGACGTCTCAGTGCTCTGCTCTAGACCTCTGAAGTGGGGAGACAACCGAGCCCAGCCTCCTTTCCAAGGCGTCCTGCGCCTTCCGTTGCACTGAAAGGCAATAGCACGGGGAAGCCTAGGAAGGGGCTGAGTCATGTCGGACACACTTCCTCAGCCTGCTCCTTTCAGGGAAGCAACGCTGGGAGCTAGGAAAGCCTTCTCAAGCTCGGAGAGTGCAAGAGAGATGCAGGCCGCGCACCCGGAAATCTCGGTGCTTGGAGCCAATCTCAGCGTCTCCCAGGGGCGAAGCGAACGCCTCTCTGCCAAATCCAGCTTTGCAGACGCAGGCCGCTAGGCTGCCTCTGCATTGGCGAAGGAAGCTCTCTCCTCCCGCGTCCTGCGAAATCTGCTTCTCAGCCTGAGCGAATCTCAGTGGGAACGGTCTTTCCTCTGGGGCCGTTGCTCCTGTGCCTGGGGCTGCCGCAAGGGCACCACCCTCACAGGGAAAGGCCAAACACACCCCACATGTCTTTGCTCCTCTGGAGAGCTGCAGGCAACCTCAAACTCTCAGGAAGCTTCTCGGCTGAGACGCAGAAGCACTCTGGCTGGGGTCTCGCATCCCCTGCCTGGAGGCCCATGGTGCCTGTTTCTCCCTGGGCGTTGCTTCACCAGAGCGGCCAGGCAACATCTGCCCCATCTACCCTTCTGCTCTTCCCTTCCAGCTGACAGAGTTCTCCCTGCTCTACTCTAGCCCTAGGAAGTTTGGAGACACCCGGGCTCCTCCTCCTGTGCAAGGAGTCCCGGGGCCCAGTTGGAGTGGAAAGGCAAAACCACAGGCAAGCCCAGGAAAGTGCTGAGTCATGTCTGACACACTCCCTCAGCCTGCTCCTTCATGGCTAGCGAGGCTGTGAGCTAGGAAAGTCTTTGGAAGCTCAGCAAGTGGCAGCGAGATGCAGGCCCCAACCCAGCAATCCCGGTGCTTGGAGCAGGTCTCACAGCCTCCCAGTGCCAAAGCGAGCTCCTCTCTGCCAAATGCAGCTTTGCACACGCAGGCCGCTCTGCTGCCTCTGCATCCACGAAGGAAGCTCTCTAGGCCCGCTTCCTGCGAAATCTGCTTCAGCCTGAGGGAAAAGCCCTTGGAGAGGTCTTTGCTCAGGGGCAGTTGCTCCTGTGCCTGGGGAAGAGGGAAGGGCACCACACTCCCAAGGAAAGGCCAGACACACTCCACACGTCTTTGCTCCTCTGGAGGGCGGCATGGAGCCTCCAACTGGGAGGTCGCTTCTCAGCGGAGACGCAGGGGCATTCTGGCTGTGATCCCGCAGCCCCTGCCTGGAGGCCCACGGTGCCTGTTTCTCTCTGGGCGTTGCTTCCACAGTGCGGCCAAGCAACATCTTCACCATGGGCACAACCGCGCTTCCCTTCCGCCTGACAGACGTCTCAGTGCTCTGCTCTAGACCTCTGAAGTGGGGAGACAACCGAGCCCAGCCTCCTTTCCAAGGCGTCCTGCGCCTTCCGTTGCACTGAAAGGCAATAGCACGGGGAAGCCTAGGAAGGGGCTGAGTCATGTCGGACACACTTCCTCAGCCTGCTCCTTTCAGGGAAGCAACGCTGGGAGCTAGGAAAGCCTTCTCAAGCTCGGAGAGTGCAAGAGAGATGCAGGCCGCGCACCCGGAAATCTCGGTGCTTGGAGCCAATCTCAGCGTCTCCCAGGGGCGAAGCGAACGCCTCTCTGCCAAATCCAGCTTTGCAGACGCAGGCCGCTAGGCTGCCTCTGCATTGGCGAAGGAAGCTCTCTCCTCCCGCGTCCTGCGAAATCTGCTTCTCAGCCTGAGCGAATCTCAGTGGGAACGGTCTTTCCTCTGGGGCCGTTGCTCCTGTGCCTGGGGCTGCCGCAAGGGCACCACCCTCACAGGGAAAGGCCAAACACACCCCACATGTCTTTGCTCCTCTGGAGAGCTGCAGGCAACCTCAAACTCTCAGGAAGCTTCTCGGCTGAGACGCAGAAGCACTCTGGCTGGGGTCTCGCATCCCCTGCCTGGAGGCCCATGGTGCCTGTTTCTCCCTGGGCGTTGCTTCACCAGAGCGGCCAGGCAACATCTGCCCCATCTACCCTTCTGCTCTTCCCTTCCAGCTGACAGAGTTCTCCCTGCTCTACTCTAGCCCTAGGAAGTTTGGAGACACCCGGGCTCCTCCTCCTGTGCAAGGAGTCCCGGGGCCCAGTTGGAGTGGAAAGGCAAAACCACAGGCAAGCCCAGGAAAGTGCTGAGTCATGTCTGACACACTCCCTCAGCCTGCTCCTTCATGGCTAGCGAGGCTGTGAGCTAGGAAAGTCTTTGGAAGCTCAGCAAGTGGCAGCGAGATGCAGGCCCCAACCCAGCAATCCCGGTGCTTGGAGCAGGTCTCACAGCCTCCCAGTGCCAAAGCGAGCTCCTCTCTGCCAAATGCAGCTTTGCACACGCAGGCCGCTCTGCTGCCTCTGCATCCACGAAGGAAGCTCTCTAGGCCCGCTTCCTGCGAAATCTGCTTCAGCCTGAGGGAAAAGCCCTTGGAGAGGTCTTTGCTCAGGGGCAGTTGCTCCTGTGCCTGGGGAAGAGGGAAGGGCACCACACTCCCAAGGAAAGGCCAGACACACTCCACACGTCTTTGCTCCTCTGGAGGGCGGCATGGAGCCTCCAACTGGGAGGTCGCTTCTCAGCGGAGACGCAGGGGCATTCTGGCTGTGATCCCGCAGCCCCTGCCTGGAGGCCCACGGTGCCTGTTTCTCTCTGGGCGTTGCTTCCACAGTGCGGCCAAGCAACATCTTCACCATGGGCACAACCGCGCTTCCCTTCCGCCTGACAGACGTCTCAGTGCTCTGCTCTAGACCTCTGAAGTGGGGAGACAACCGAGCCCAGCCTCCTTTCCAAGGCGTCCTGCGCCTTCCGTTGCACTGAAAGGCAATAGCACGGGGAAGCCTAGGAAGGGGCTGAGTCATGTCGGACACACTTCCTCAGCCTGCTCCTTTCAGGGAAGCAATGCTGGGAGCTAGGAAAGCCTTCTCAAGCTCGGAGAGTGCAAGAGAGATGCAGGCCGCGCACCCGGAAATCTCGGTGCTTGGAGCCAATCTCAGCGTCTCCCAGGGGCAAAGCGAACGCCTCTCTGCCAAATCCAGCTTTGCAGACGCAGGCCGCTAGGCTGCCTCTGCATTGGCGAAGGAAGCTCTCTCCTCCCGCGTCCTGCGAAATCTGCTTCTCAGACTGAGCGAATCTCAGTGG
Organism: Moschus berezovskii; assembly: GCF_049115385.1. NCBI lineage: Eukaryota > Metazoa > Chordata > Mammalia > Artiodactyla > Moschidae > Moschus > Moschus berezovskii. Next base: position 116,220,967 of record NC_142467.1, read on the forward strand.
GAACGGTCTTTCCTCTGGGGCCGTTGCTCCTGTGCCTGGGGCTGCCGCAAGGGCACCACCCTCACAGGGAAAGGCCAAACACACCCCACATGTCTTTGCTCCTCTGGAGAGCTGCAGGCAACCTCAAACTCTCAGGAAGCTTCTCGGCTGAGACGCAGAAGCACTCTGGCTGGGTCTCGCATCCCCTGCCTGGAGGCCCATGGTGCCTGTTTCTCCCTGGGCGTTGCTTCACCAGAGCGGCCAGGCAACATCTGCCCCATCTACCCTTCTGCTCTTCCCTTCCAGCTGACAGAGTTCTCCCTGCTCTACTCTAGCCCTAGGAAGTTTGGAGACACCCGGGCTCCTCCTCCTGTGCAAGGAGTCCCGGGGCCCAGTTGGAGTGGAAAGGCAAAACCACAGGCAAGCCCAGGAAAGTGCTGAGTCATGTCTGACACACTCCTCAGCCTGCTCCTTCATGGCTAGCGAGGCTGTGAGCTAGGAAAGTCTTTGGAAGCTCAGCAAGTGGCAGCGAGATGCAGGCCCCAACCCAGCAATCCCGGTGCTTGGAGCAGGTCTCACAGCCTCCCAGTGCCAAAGCGAGCTCCTCTCTGCCAAATGCAGCTTTGCACACGCAGGCCGCTCTGCTGCCTCTGCATCCACGAAGGAAGCTCTCTAGGCCGCTTCCTGCGAAATCTGCTTCAGCCTGAGGGAAAAGCCCTTGGAGAGGTCTTTGCTCAGGGGCAGTTGCTCCTGTGCCTGGGGAAGAGGGAAGGGCACCACACTCCCAAGGAAAGGCCAGACACACTCCACACGTCTTTGCTCCTCTGGAGGGCGGCATGGAGCCTCCAACTGGGAGGTCGCTTCTCAGCGGAGACGCAGGGGCATTCTGGCTGTGATCCCGCAGCCCCCTGCCTGGAGGCCCACGGTGCCTGTTTCTCTCTGGGCGTTGCTTCCACAGTGCGGCCAAGCAACATCTTCACCATGGGCACAACCGCGCTTCCCTTCCGCCTGACAGACGTCTCAGTGCTCTGCTCTAGACCTCTGAAGTGGGGAGACAACCGAGCCCAGCCTCCTTCCAAGGCGTCCTGCGCCTTCCGTTGCACTGAAAGGCAATAGCACGGGGAAGCCTAGGAAGGGGCTGAGTCATGTCGGACACACTTCCTCAGCCTGCTCCTTTCAGGGAAGCAACGCTGGGAGCTAGGAAAGCCTTCTCAAGCTCGGAGAGTGCAAGAGAGATGCAGGCCGCGCACCCGGAAATCTCGGTGCTTGGAGCCAATCTCAGCGTCTCCCAGGGGCGAAGCGAACGCCTCTCTGCCAAATCCAGCTTTGCAGACGCAGGCCGCTAGGCTGCCTCTGCATTGGCGAAGGAAGCTCTCTCCTCCCGCGTCCTGCGAAATCTGCTTCTCAGCCTGAGCGAATCTCAGTGGAACGGTCTTTCCTCTGGGGCCGTTGCTCCTGTGCCTGGGGCTGCCGCAAGGGCACCACCCTCACAGGAAAGGCCAAACACACCCCACATGTCTTTGCTCCTCTGGAGAGCTGCAGGCAACCTCAAACTCTCAGGAAGCTTCTCGGCTGAGACGCAGAAGCACTCTGGCTGGGGTCTCGCATCCCCTGCCTGGAGGCCCTTGGTGCCTGTTTCTCCCTGGGCGTTGCTTCACCAGAGCGGCCAGGCAACATCTGCCCCATCTACCCTTCTGCTCTTCCCTTCCAGCTGACAGAGTTCTCCCTGCTCTACTCTAGCCCTAGGAAGTTTGGAGACACCCGGGCTCCTCCTCCTGTGCAAGGAGTCCCGGGGCCCAGTTGGAGTGGAAAGGCAAAACCACAGGCAAGCCCAGGAAAGTGCTGAGTCATGTCTGACACACTCCCTCAGCCTGCTCCTTCATGGCTAGCGAGGCTGTGAGCTAGGAAAGTCTTTGGAAGCTCAGCAAGTGGCAGCGAGATGCAGGCCCCAACCCAGCAATCCCGGTGCTTGGAGCAGGTCTCACAGCCTCCCAGTGCCAAAGCGAGCTCCTCTCTGCCAAATGCAGCTTTGCACACGCAGGCCGCTCTGCTGCCTCTGCATCCACGAAGGAAGCTCTCTAGGCCCGCTTCCTGCGAAATCTGCTTCAGCCTGAGGGAAAAGCCCTTGGAGAGGTCTTTGCTCAGGGGCAGTTGCTCCTGTGCCTGGGGAAGAGGGAAGGGCACCACACTCCCAAGGAAAGGCCAGACACACTCCACACGTCTTTGCTCCTCTGGAGGGCGGCATGGAGCCTCCAACTGGGAGGTCGCTTCTCAGCGGAGACGCAGGGGCATTCTGGCTGTGATCCCGCAGCCCCTGCCTGGAGGCCCACGGTGCCTGTTTCTCTCTGGGCGTTGCTTCCACAGTGCGGCCAAGCAACATCTTCACCATGGGCACAACCGCGCTTCCCTTCCGCCTGACAGACGTCTCAGTGCTCTGCTCTAGACCTCTGAAGTGGGGAGACAACCGAGCCCAGCCTCCTTTCCAAGGCGTCCTGCGCCTTCCGTTGCACTGAAAGGCAATAGCACGGGGAAGCCTAGGAAGGGGCTGAGTCATGTCGGACACACTTCCTCAGCCTGCTCCTTTCAGGGAAGCAACGCTGGGAGCTAGGAAAGCCTTCTCAAGCTCGGAGAGTGCAAGAGAGATGCAGGCCGCGCACCCGGAAATCTCGGTGCTTGGAGCCAATCTCAGCGACTCCCAGGGGCGAAGCGAACGCCTCTCTGCCAAATCCAGCTTTGCAGACGCAGGCCGCTAGGCTGCCTCTGCATTGGCGAAGGAAGCTCTCTCCTCCCGCTTCCTGCGAAATCTGCTTCTCAGCCTGAGCGAATCTCAGTGGGAACGGTCTTTCCTCTGGGGCCGTTGCTCCTGTGCCTGGGGCTGCCGCAAGGGCACCACCCTCACAGGGAAAGGCCAAACACACCCCACATGTCTTTGCTCCTCTGGAGAGCTGCAGGCAACCTCAAACTCTCAGGAAGCTTCTCGGCTGAGACGCAGAAGCACTCTGGCTGGGGTCTCGCATCCCCTGCCTGGAGGCCCATGGTGCCTGTTTCTCCCTGGGCGTTGCTTCACCAGAGCGGCCAGGCAACATCTGCCCCATCTACCCTTCTGCTCTTCCCTTCCAGCTGACAGAGTTCTCCCTGCTCTACTCTAGCCCTAGGAAGTTTGGAGACACCCGGGCTCCTCCTCCTGTGCAAGGAGTCCCGGGGCCCAGTTGGAGTGGAAAGGCAAAACCACAGGCAAGCCCAGGAAAGTGCTGAGTCATGTCTGACACACTCCCTCAGCCTGCTCCTTCATGGCTAGCGAGGCTGTGAGCTAGGAAAGTCTTTGGAAGCTCAGCAAGTGGCAGCGAGATGCAGGCCCCAACCCAGCAATCCCGGTGCTTGGAGCAGGTCTCACAGCCTCCCAGTGCCAAAGCGAGCTCCTCTCTGCCAAATGCAGCTTTGCACACGCAGGCCGCTCTGCTGCCTCTGCATCCACGAAGGAAGCTCTCTAGGCCCGCTTCCTGCGAAATCTGCTTCAGCCTGAGGGAAAAGCCCTTGGAGAGGTCTTTGCTCAGGGGCAGTTGCTCCTGTGCCTGGGGAAGAGGGAAGGGCACCACACTCCCAAGGAAAGGCCAGACACACTCCACACGTCTTTGCTCCTCTGGAGGGCGGCATGGAGCCTCCAACTGGGAGGTCGCTTCTCAGCGGAGACGCAGGGGCATTCTGGCTGTGATCCCGCAGCCCCTGCCTGGAGGCCCACGGTGCCTGTTTCTCTCTGGGCGTTGCTTCCACAGTGCGGCCAAGCAACATCTTCACCATGGGCACAACCGCGCTTCCCTTCCGCCTGACAGACGTCTCAGTGCTCTGCTCTAGACCTCTGAAGTGGGGAGACAACCGAGCCCAGCCTCCTTTCCAAGGCGTCCTGCGCCTTCCGTTGCACTGAAAGGCAATAGCACGGGGAAGCCTAGGAAGGGGCTGAGTCATGTCGGACACACTTCCTCAGCCTGCTCCTTTCAGGGAAGCAACGCTGGGAGCTAGGAAAGCCTTCTCAAGCTCGGAGAGTGCAAGAGAGATGCAGGCCGCGCACCCGGAAATCTCGGTGCTTGGAGCCAATCTCAGCGTCTCCCAGGGGCGAAGCGAACGCCTCTCTGCCAAATCCAGCTTTGCAGACGCAGGCCGCTAGGCTGCCTCTGCATTGGCGAAGGAAGCTCTCTCCTCCCGCGTCCTGCGAAATCTGCTTCTCAGCCTGAGCGAATCTCAGTGGGAACGGTCTTTCCTCTGGGGCCGTTGCTCCTGTGCCTGGGGCTGCCGCAAGGGCACCACCCTCACAGGGAAAGGCCAAACACACCCCACATGTCTTTGCTCCTCTGGAGAGCTGCAGGCAACCTCAAACTCTCAGGAAGCTTCTCGGCTGAGACGCAGAAGCACTCTGGCTGGGGTCTCGCATCCCCTGCCTGGAGGCCCATGGTGCCTGTTTCTCCCTGGGCGTTGCTTCACCAGAGCGGCCAGGCAACATCTGCCCCATCTACCCTTCTGCTCTTCCCTTCCAGCTGACAGAGTTCTCCCTGCTCTACTCTAGCCCTAGGAAGTTTGGAGACACCCGGGCTCCTCCTCCTGTGCAAGGAGTCCCGGGGCCCAGTTGGAGTGGAAAGGCAAAACCACAGGCAAGCCCAGGAAAGTGCTGAGTCATGTCTGACACACTCCCTCAGCCTGCTCCTTCATGGCTAGCGAGGCTGTGAGCTAGGAAAGTCTTTGGAAGCTCAGCAAGTGGCAGCGAGATGCAGGCCCCAACCCAGCAATCCCGGTGCTTGGAGCAGGTCTCACAGCCTCCCAGTGCCAAAGCGAGCTCCTCTCTGCCAAATGCAGCTTTGCACACGCAGGCCGCTCTGCTGCCTCTGCATCCACGAAGGAAGCTCTCTAGGCCCGCTTCCTGCGAAATCTGCTTCAGCCTGAGGGAAAAGCCCTTGGAGAGGTCTTTGCTCAGGGGCAGTTGCTCCTGTGCCTGGGGAAGAGGGAAGGGCACCACACTCCCAAGGAAAGGCCAGACACACTCCACACGTCTTTGCTCCTCTGGAGGGCGGCATGGAGCCTCCAACTGGGAGGTCGCTTCTCAGCGGAGACGCAGGGGCATTCTGGCTGTGATCCCGCAGCCCCTGCCTGGAGGCCCACGGTGCCTGTTTCTCTCTGGGCGTTGCTTCCACAGTGCGGCCAAGCAACATCTTCACCATGGGCACAACCGCGCTTCCCTTCCGCCTGACAGACGTCTCAGTGCTCTGCTCTAGACCTCTGAAGTGGGGAGACAACCGAGCCCAGCCTCCTTTCCAAGGCGTCCTGCGCCTTCCGTTGCACTGAAAGGCAATAGCACGGGGAAGCCTAGGAAGGGGCTGAGTCATGTCGGACACACTTCCTCAGCCTGCTCCTTTCAGGGAAGCAACGCTGGGACCTAGGAAAGCCTTCTCAAGCTCGGAGAGTGCAAGAGAGATGCAGGCCGCGCACCCGGAAATCTCGGTGCTTGGAGCCAATCTCAGCGACTCCCAGGGGCGAAGCGAACGCCTCTCTGCCAAATCCAGCTTTGCAGACGCAGGCCGCTAGGCTGCCTCTGCATTGGCGAAGGAAGCTCTCTCCTCCCGCTTCCTGCGAAATCTGCTTCTCAGCCTCAGCGAATCTCAGTGGGAACGGTCTTTCCTCTGGGGCCGTTGCTCCTGTGCCTGGGGCTGCCGCAAGGGCACCACCCTCACAGGGAAAGGCCAAACACACCCCACATGTCTTTGCTCCTCTGGAGAGCTGCAGGCAACCTCAAACTCTCAGGAAGCTTCTCGGCTGAGACGCAGAAGCACTCTGGCTGGGGTCTCGCATCCCCTGCCTGGAGGCCCATGGTGCCTGTTTCTCCCTGGGCGTTGCTTCACCAGAGCGGCCAGGCAACATCTGCCCCATCTACCCTTCTGCTCTTCCCTTCCAGCTGACAGAGTTCTCCCTGCTCTACTCTAGCCCTAGGAAGTTTGGAGACACCCGGGCTCCTCCTCCTGTGCAAGGAGTCCCGGGGCCCAGTTGGAGTGGAAAGGCAAAACCACAGGCAAGCCCAGGAAAGTGCTGAGTCATGTCTGACACACTCCCTCAGCCTGCTCCTTCATGGCTAGCGAGGCTGTGAGCTAGGAAAGTCTTTGGAAGCTCAGCAAGTGGCAGCGAGATGCAGGCCCCAACCCAGCAATCCCGGTGCTTGGAGCAGGTCTCACAGCCTCCCAGTGCCAAAGCGAGCTCCTCTCTGCCAAATGCAGCTTTGCACACGCAGGCCGCTCTGCTGCCTCTGCATCCACGAAGGAAGCTCTCTAGGCCCGCTTCCTGCGAAATCTGCTTCAGCCTGAGGGAAAAGCCCTTGGAGAGGTCTTTGCTCAGGGGCAGTTGCTCCTGTGCCTGGGGAAGAGGGAAGGGCACCACACTCCCAAGGAAAGGCCAGACACACTCCACACGTCTTTGCTCCTCTGGAGGGCGGCATGGAGCCTCCAACTGGGAGGTCGCTTCTCAGCGGAGACGCAGGGGCATTCTGGCTGTGATCCCGCAGCCCCTGCCTGGAGGCCCACGGTGCCTGTTTCTCTCTGGGCGTTGCTTCCACAGTGCGGCCAAGCAACATCTTCACCATGGGCACAACCGCGCTTCCCTTCCGCCTGACAGACGTCTCAGTGCTCTGCTCTAGACCTCTGAAGTGGGGAGACAACCGAGCCCAGCCTCCTTTCCAAGGCGTCCTGCGCCTTCCGTTGCACTGAAAGGCAATAGCACGGGGAAGCCTAGGAAGGGGCTGAGTCATGTCGGACACACTTCCTCAGCCTGCTCCTTTCAGGGAAGCAACGCTGGGAGCTAGGAAAGCCTTCTCAAGCTCGGAGAGTGCAAGAGAGATGCAGGCCGCGCACCCGGAAATCTCGGTGCTTGGAGCCAATCTCAGCGTCTCCCAGGGGCGAAGCGAACGCCTCTCTGCCAAATCCAGCTTTGCAGACGCAGGCCGCTAGGCTGCCTCTGCATTGGCGCAGGAAGCTCTCTCCCCCCGCTTCCTGCGAAATCTGCTTCTCAGCCTCAGCGAATCTCAGTGGGAACGGTCTTTCCTCTGGGGCCGTTGCTCCTGGGCCTGGGGCTGCCGCAAGGGCACCACCCTCCCAGGGAAAGGCCAAACACACCCCACATGTCTTTGCTCGTCTGGAGAGCAGCAGGCAACCTCAAACTCTCAGGAAGCTTCTCGGCTGAGACGCAGAAGCACTCTGGCTGGGATCTTGCATCCCCTGCCTGGAGGCCCATGGTGCCTGTTTCTCCCTGGGCGTTGCTTCACCAGAGCGGCCAGGCAACCTCTGCCCCATCTACCCTTCTGCTCTTCCCTTCCAGCTGACAGAGTTCTCCCTGCTCTACTCTAGCCCTAGGAAGTTTGGAGACAACCGGGCTCCTCCTCCTCTGCAAGGAGTCCCGGGGCCCAGTTGGAGTGGAAAGGCGAAACCACAGGCAAGCCCAGGAAAGTGCTGAGTCATGTCTGACACACTCCCTCAGCCTGCTCCTTCATGGCTAGCGAGGCTGTGAGCTAGGAAAGTCTTTGGAAGCTCAGCAAGTGGCAGCGAGATGCAGGGCCCAACCCAGCAATCCCGGTGCTTGGAGCAGGTCTCACAGCCTCCCAGTGCCAAAGCGAGCTCCTCTCTGCCAAATGCAGCTTTGCACACGCAGGCCGCTCTGCTGCCTCTGCATCCACGAAGGAAGCTCTCTAGGCCCGCTTCCTGCGAAATCTGCTTCAGCCTGAGGGAAAAGCCCTTGGAGAGGTCTTCGCTCAGGGGCAGTTGCTCCTGTGCCTGGGGAAGAGGGAAGGGCACCAAACTCCCAAGGAAAGGCCAGACACACTCCACACGTCTTTGCTCCTCTGGAGGGCGGCATGGAGCCTCCAACTGGGAGGTCGCTTCTCAGCGGAGACGCAGGGGCATTCTGGCTGTGATCCCGCAGCCCCTGCCTGGAGGCCCACGGTGCCTGTTTCTCTCTGGGCGTTGCTTCCACAGTGCGGCCAAGCAACATCTTCACCATGGGCACAACAGCGCTTCCCTTCCGTCTGACAGACGTCTCAGTGCTCTGCTCTAGACCTCTGAAGTGGGGAGACAACCGAGCCCAGCCTCCTTTCCAAGGAGTCCTGCGCCTTCGATTGCACTGAAAGGCAATAGCACGGGGAAGCCTAGGAAGGGGCTGAGTCACGTCGGACACACTTCCTCAGCCTGCTCCTTTCAGGGAAGCAACGCTGGGAGCTAGGAAAGCCTTCTCAAGCTCGGAGAGTGCAAGAGAGATGCAGGCCGCGCACCCGGAAATCTCGGTGCTTGGAGCCAATCTCAGCGTCTCCCAGGGGCAAAGCGAACGCCTCTCTGCCAAATCCAGCTTTGCAGACGCAGGCCGCTAGGCTGCCTCTGCATTGGCGCAGGAAGCTCTCTCCCCCCGCTTCCTGCGAAATCTGCTTCTCAGCCTCAGCGAATCTCAGTGGGAACGGTCTTTCCTCTGGGGCCGTTGCTCCTGAGCCTGGGGCTGCCGCAAGGGCACCACCCTCCCAGGGAAAGGCCAAACACACCCCACATGTCTTTGCTCGTCTGGAGAGCAGCAGGCAACCTCAAACTCTCAGGAAGCTTCTCGGCTGAGACGCAGAAGCACTCTGGCTGGGATCTTGCATCCCCTGCCTGGAGGCCCATGGTGCCTGTTTCTCCCTGGGCGTTGCTTCACCAGAGCGGCCAGGCAACCTCTGCCCCATCTACCCTTCTGCTCTTCCCTTCCAGCTGACAGAGTTCTCCCTGCTCTACTCTAGCCCTAGGAAGTTTGGAGACAACCGGGCTCCTCCTCCTCTGCAAGGAGTCCCGGGGCCCAGTTGGAGTGGAAAGGCGAAACCACAGGCAAGCCCAGGAAAGTGCTGAGTCATGTGTGACACACTCCCTCAGCCTGCTCCTTCATGGCTAGCGAGAATGTGAGCTAGGAAAGTCTTTGGAAGCTCAGCAAGTGGCAGCGAGATGCAGGCCCCAACCCAGCAATCCCGGTGCTTGGAGCAGGTCTCACAGCCTCCCAGTGCCAAAGCGAGCTCCTCTCTGCCAAATGCAGCTTTGCACACGCAGGCCGCTCTGCTGCCTCTGCATCCACGAAGGAAGCTCTCGAGGCCCGCTTCCTGCGAAATCTGCTTCAGCCTGAGGGAAAAGCCCTTGGAGAGGTCTTGGCTCAGGGGCAGTTGCTCCTGTGCCTGGGGAAGAGGGAAGGGCACCACACTCCCAAGGAAAGGCCAGACACACTCCACACGTCTTTGCTCCTCTGGAGGGCGGCATGGAGCCTCCAACTGGGAGGTCGCTTCTCAGCGGAGACGCAGGGGCATTCTGGCTGTGATCCCGCAGCCCCTGCCTGGAGGCCCACGGTGCCTGTTTCTCTCTGGGCGTTGCTTCCACAGTGCGGCCAAGCAACATCTTCACCATGGGCACAACAGCGCTTCCCTTCCGTCTGACAGACGTCTCAGTGCTCTGCTCGAGACCTCTGAAGTGGGGAGACAACCGAGCCCAGCCTCCTTTCCAAGGAGTCCTGCGCCTTCGATTGCACTGAAAGGCAATAGCACGGGGAAGCCTAGGAAGGGGCTGAGTCACGTCGGACACACTTCCTCAGCCTGCTCCTTTCAGGGAAGCAACGCTGGGAGCTAGGAAAGGCTTCTCAAGCTCGGAGAGTGCAAGAGAGATGCAGGCCGCGCACCCGGAAATCTCGGTGCTTGGAGCCAATCTCAGCGTCTCCCAGGGGCAAAGCGAACGCCTCTCTGCCAAATCCAGCTTTGCAGACGCAGGCCGCTAGGCTGCCTCTGCATTGGCGAAGGAAGCTCTCTCCTGCCGCTTCCTGCGAAATCTGCTTCTCAGCCTCAGCGAATCTCAGTGGGAACGGTCTTTCCTCTGGGGCCGTTGCTCCTGAGCCTGAGGCTGCCGCAAGGGCACCACCCTCCCAGGGAAAGGCCAAACACACCCCACATGTCTTTGCTCCTCTGGAGAGCTGCAGGCAACCTCAAACTCTCAGGAAGCTTCTCGGCTGAGACGCAGAAGCACTCTGGCTGGGATCTCGCATCCCCTGCCTGGAGGCCCATGGTGCCTGTTTCTCCCTGGGCGTTGCTTCACCAGAGCGGCCAGGCAACCTCTGCCCCATCTACCCTTCTGCTCTTCCCTTCCAGCTGACAGAGTTCTCCCTGCTCTACTCTAGCCCTAGGAAGTTTGGAGACAACCGGGCTCCTCCTCCTCTGCAAGGAGTCCCGGGGCCCAGTTGGAGTGGAAAGGCGAAACCACAGGCAAGCCCAGGAAAGTGCTGAGTCAT